>NC_060145.1:95755298-96065090 GCF_021461385.2 Schistocerca piceifrons | reverse complement strand
AACGCTGTTCTAATTTGTTCATCCCTTCCGAATAATAGGAATTATCCAAGTATGCAAAATAGCTATTAGTTGCTGCAATCACCTCCTCGTTTGAATAAAATCTTTGTCCCGCGAGCCATTTCTTCAAATTGGGGAACAAATAGTAGTCCGAGGGAGCCAACTCTGGAGAATAGGGGGGATGTGAAAAGAGTTGGAATCCTATTTCCAATAATTTTTCTACCACAATTGCTGATGTGTGCGCTGGTGCATTGTCGTGATGGAAAAGGACTTTTTAGCGGTCCAATCGCCGGCGTTTTACTTGCAGCTCGGTTTTCAAACGGTCCAATAACGATGAATAATATGCACCTGTAATAGTTTTACCCTTTTCCAGTTAGTCGATGAGGTTTATCCCTTGCGAATCCCAAAAGACAGTCGCCATAACCTTTCCGGCCAAAGGAATGGTCTTCGCCTTTTTTGGTGCAGTTGCTCCCTTGGTAACCCACTGTTTAGATTGTTGTTTGATCTCAGGAGTATAGTAATGTATCCATGCTTCATTCACAGTGACGAAACGACGCTTAAAGTCCTGTGAATTCTTCCTGAACAGCTGCAAAACATCCTTGCAGCACCTCACACGATTCCGTTTTTGGTCAAGCTTGAGCAACCGCGGAACCCATCTTGCGGATAGCTTTCTCATGTCCAAATTTTTTTGCAAAATATCATGTACCCGTTGATTCGAGATGCCCACAGCACTAGCAATCTCACCCAACTTAACTCTTGTGTCATCCATCACCATATCATGGATTTTATCAATGATTTCTGGAATCGTAACCTCCACAGGGCGTCCAGAACGTTCAGCATCACTTGTGCCCATATGGCCACTCCGAAAATTTTGAAACCACTCATAAACTGTTCTAATCGAAGGTGCAGAGTCAGCGTAATGTTTATCAAGCTTCTCTTTAGTCTCCTGAGGCTTTTTGCCTTTCATAAAGTAATGTTTAATCACCACACGAAATTCTTTTTCGTCCATTGTTGACAATCACTCGACTTCCTTGACTCACACAAATGCCAAACACAAAGGAATAGACCAATATGGCTGAAACTTGATGTTCGTTCTCTCCAAAGATGCTACCAACTAAACATGACCTCGATACGCGCCGGTGGTGCCATGTCTCTGACTTTGCACGGACTTTTCAAACGCCCCTCAGCGACTCATTATACTATTCGTATGAATTCACATTCACGATTATGTAGTACTCTTTCTGGTTGTTTAATGCAACAATCGGGTAACGGACGTGACATATGGAGCGAAGCTAACCATTTTGCATTCTGTGTCTCCGACATCTTCGGAGTTCCTCACAATCATAACTTTCATAAAATCCATGAATGTACTAATACCACTATTCGATCCATGGGTCCCAACTTCTATTAAATGAGCAACATACCACCAATGGTATTATACACACCAATCACAGCACACGACAGAAAACAAGTACTTATACAAAAAATGCAGCATTTCTACTGGTCACGACCGCATTACTTGTCGACAGATTGCCTCCTCCCCTTTCTAGTCACCCATGTAACCCATTACAACGCGACCGTCTCCATAGGTTACTTTCCGAGCTGTAGAAAACCTCTAAGATCCTGCTTTTCCTCAGATCACACAAATCCCCCACCGATATGACTGATGACTCAAAAACAAAGAAAAGGAGACAATAAGTGGGGCGTCGGATGCTGTAAACACGAACGTCGAATGCTGTAAACACGAATTGCGTATCACGATCTCGGACTCATGGGGTTCCTTGAAAGCTCCCGGAGTTCTGTTCGCCATAGGCGGCTGTAAGATGTCCGTGTAGTGTTGTTCTTCCTACTCCGCCACATCTCTCCTCCACTCACATCATTAGAAACTGGACTGTATCGAATTGTTTCCGTTGTTTTTGGTGGCAGCAGGCGAACCAAGTTTCTCGTGGTTTCCAGACAGAGCCTCGCCCCCAGAGAGTATTTGGCCGGGCGTCAGCGGTGCCAGGTGAGATAAGGAGCTATTTCTGCTCATTTGACCGCGCATTGCCCGATAACAGAGCAGGAGCGAACCGCTCCACGGTCGCTTATTAGTTCACACATATTAGTTTCCTCACTTCCCACTAAGCACCGGGTACCCTGCCAGCGTGTCAACAAGTACCAGCGACGATTGCGGGAGAAACGAGTTACAATAACTTCCTAGTTCAGACTCCATCAACGAAACAAGGCGCTTCGGAACTCAAAAGCACATTCTGAAACGTCTCCTATCGTATGTGCGACCTATATTGTCACTGCAAACAACTTTCTGGGGAGGGCAACTACGGCTCTGAGACGTTGTGAATAACAGTAGCAACACTCAGCACTCGATGAACATTATCATAAAAATTATAAAAATAAAAAATCAAGCAGATTACATTTTATTTTCTATTTTATATCTACAATAAACTATGGAATTTTTGAAGTTTTGTAATGCGGTTCTCAGCCTACCGTTATTTTCCTAGCTATGATTTCCTCCTTGCAGCTATTCGTGTGTTCACTTTGTTTTCCTCTTTAGCACCGTGGCCTTCCGTCTCCCAGAGTATCGCTAGCCTCCACGGGCTGCTTACACCACATCGGCCTGTTAATACTACGGCGGAAGTTCGCACATCACATGGGATTTTATTTAACTTCCTGGCAGATTAAAACTGCATGCCGGACCGAGACTCGAACTCGGGACCTTTGCCTTTCGCGGGCAAGTGCTCTACCAACTGAGCTACCCAAGCACGACTCACGATCCGTCATCACAGATTCAATTCTTCCAGTACCTCGTCTCCTACCCTCCTAACTTTAGAGGAGCTCTTCTGGGAACCTTGCAGAACTAGCACTCCTGGAAGAAAGGATATTGCGGAGACATGGCTTACCCACAGCCTGGGGGATGTTTCCCAGAATGAGATTTCCACTCTGCAGCGGAGTGTGCGCTGATATGAACATCCTGGCAGATTAAAACTGTGTGCCGGACCGAGTCTCGGACTCGGGACCTTTGCCTTTCACGGGCAAGTGCTCTACCAACTGCGGAAGAGCTCCTGTGAAGTTTGGAAGGTAGGAGACGTGGTACTGGCAGAATTGAAGCTGTGAGGACGGGTCGTGAGTCTTGCTTAGGTAGCGCAGGTGGTAGAGCATTTGCCCGCGAAAGGCAAAGATCCGAGTTTGAGTCTCGGCCGGCACACAGTTTTAATCTGCCAGGAAGTTTCACATCAGCGCACACTTTGCTGCAGAGTGGAAATCTCATTCTGGATTTTATTTACTTTGGTTTTACACAGCTGGTGTCTACCCGATCTTATAAAATATATCCTACCGAGTGTTGTCCGGTAAGCTGTTTTTCAAATGGTTCATATGGCTCTAAGCTCTATGGGACTTAACTTCTGAGGTCATCAGTCTCCAAGCCTTAGAACTACTTAAACCTAACTAACCTAAGGACATCACACACATCCATGCCCGAGGCATGATACGAACCTGCGACCGTAGCAGTAGCGCGGTTCCAGACTGGGCGCCTAGAACCGCTCGGCCACCACGACCAGCCAAAACGGTGTACCACAAAATAATTGTGAGTCTATCTCTCCTTAGATCGCGTCCACTCCATCTCTCTCTCTCTCTCTCTCTCTCTCTCTCTCTCTCTCTCTCTCTGTGTGTGTGTGTGTGTGTGTGTGTGTGTGTGTGTGTGAGTGAGAGGGAGAGAGAGAGAGAGAGAGAGAGAGAGAGAGAGAGAGAGAGAGAGAGAGACTTCTCAAAGTCTACGGTCAAAATAAGATTTAAAAATTCCGCCCAGAACACGCTCCACTGTTCGGGATCTTTGTTTTATATTTTTGATGCAACGCAGATAAAAAACACTGAAGATGTTGTAACTTCAGCGAAACATTTCAGGATACATAAGAAGAAAAACTTTGTTTGCTTAAGATGGAACTTGTCAGCCGGCCGCGGTGGCCGAGCAGTTCTAGGCGCTGCAGTCCGGAACCGCGCGACTGCTACGGTCGCAGGTTCGAGTCCTGCCTCAGGCATGGATGTGTGTGATGTCCTTAGGTTAGTTAGGTTTAAGTAGTTCTAAGTTCTAGGGGACTGATGACCTCAGATGTTAAGTCCCATAGTGCTCAGAGCCATTTGAACCATTTTTTCTTTTGGAACTTGTCCAAAAACTCACGTTGCAGCTCATATGGCTGTTTGGGGTATCGTGTTAAGATCAAGAGGAATTGTCAGGAAACACGTTACATGATTTGACACACAACTCGCGTAATAATCACTACAGAAAAATAATGGAAATTTGAGGTGACATAGACTGGTTCCGACAGCCTTTCTTCTCGCGTGTCATTTGCTAATGAAATAGGAAGTGGTTCAGTGTGTGCCCTCCCCTCCCCGCCACACACCTTACAATGTTTCTCACAGATTTACAGAAACAATCAGCTCTGAAGTTTTCTGAATTAGTGTTTTTAATACAGCAAATCAGATGTATAACTGAATAGGTAACATTGTAGACCGATATTTCGGTACAATTCATGGACCGAAGGTACAAATCTGGCTTTGTTGTTCTTTTCTTTCGTTCAGTTTGGCATACCTAAATCTTTTAAATGTAATATTCACGAAGTATTTGCTAATTAACACATATCTACTCACCGTGTTAATGAAAAATGCACGTTTTCTTGTTTCTAATAACATATTACACGCAAAATGATCGTACCACTGCAATATGAACATAACAGAACACAGCTGATCTGAAGCCAAGTTAATGGATGTGTCGCGAGAAATCAAGGCATTTAAGCTGGCTGACGTACTGGATCTAAGGCACTAGGCTTTTATCGCACGTCACTGTCGAACGCTGGCGGGGTACAGCACGGCACATCGTAACAGAAGAGGAGAAATGTAGCGCTTGGATGGCTTCGAGGATTCTGATATTGATCTGCTCGTTATCAATATAGCAGATGACAGTTTCAATACTGAAATCTATTTCTCAGTTTTAGATACGGAAGGAGTTCAGAGATTAGTAACATAAATAAAACGTTGAGTGGCTTCAGTATTCAACTGTACCATAAAATCCCTGCAATACGCTTTTACGTCACGAATAGTGTGCGAAGAAAAATTACCCTCGTTTTAAGTTAGGAATTTTCATCACTCTTGTTTTTAATTACAATACTATGTCAGCTAAGAACGAGAGCACGTTATGCTTTCCTTCTGGTTCCCTAAGAAGCGTGCGGTATTGAAGTTTTGCCGGCGAAGCAATATTGTTTCTCTACTCTTCTTTTTAACTGCAACACTCACATCATTGCAGTTCGGTTGGACCAGGTGCTTGGACAGTCAGATGCACCCGGTAGAGCTGTTGTCCCGTATTATCGCTCGGTCGACCTACGCGCAATGTACAGCACAGACCGTATCTGTATCGTACTTGATTGCTCTCAACACAGCTTGGCTTCCGCTCCGCATGAAACGGAATCTAGTGAGATTCCAGCAAACTCGGAAGAATACATGGTGTAATGTTTACATGAGGTTTATTCTTATGATGAAAACAATATAGTTAACGTGGAACTTGAGTGCGAGAAAGGTCTGACTCACTCGCCGCCAGTAAGCGTCACGTCGTATCAGGTTGTTTCGTCAGGGCTGTATTCTGTTCACGGGAAACCAGTTAGATGATTCACGCAGTCTTCTGTAATGCATCAGAAAATATGTTTCTATACAAATGAGTCACTGTCTCCGCGAGTACTGTTTCAGCAGTTTGTGTCTGATAGCTTTGCTCATACTCGCCAGTCGTTCTCCAGCAGTAAGCGGATCGAAAACATCCGTTCAGTCACTCAGTGAGCACGGTGGTACCGAAACGGAAAGATGGCAGACGCAGGGACGAGATACTGCATTCGCTTTTCCGAAACTGTTTCACCGCGCGAGGTCATCCTTTTCAATTATAACACGACCGCCGAAATGGCAGATATCGGCATAAGTGATCGTGGAACAGAACAACTAAAATCATTAAACAACTGAAAGGGATCTGGACCGGATGAGACACATTTGAGGTTCTGAGCACTATGGGACTCAACTGCCATTTGAGGTTCTGCACAGGTTATTCGAAATAAGGTGCTCCGATTCTAGCAGTAGTTTATCGTAGGCCGTTCGAGGAGCGAAGCAAGGGCGGATTGAAGGGTAGGAGGGTGGGAGGGGGGGGGGGGGCGCTCCACCAGAGTTGAAACTAAATTAAAAACAAATGGTAATTTTTGAAATCTGCGCCAAAGTTAAGCACGCGAATTTAGGGTCTTGGTCAGTGGTTTTAGTCATTTAATTCAGTATTCTCCAAGCTACCTTACTTTGTGTGGCCGAGAGAATGTACTACCGGTACTTTCGCTCCCCCTCCTGTTTGAATTGTGGGCGCCAGATATTAGCAGGGCTTCTCGATCTGTGACAACAGCATGCGCTTCGCGTTTCCCTTAGGGCACTATCTGCTTTGCCCACATTGTTGACATTCCTACTATTGTTTGACTGCTTGCCAAGAATTCAGGAGCACATCCAGTTTTTTTGTGTGTTAACGATTATGCAAAAGAAGCTACTCAGAAGAAGTTCGTGAACACTACACATTTCAAGAAAAAAAATGGCTCTGAGCACTATGTGACTTAATATCTGAGGTCATCAGTCCCATCGAACTTAGTACTACTTAAACCTAACGAACCTAAGGGCATCACAAACATCCATGCTCGAGGCAGGATTCGAACCTGCGACCGAAGCGGTCGCGCGGTTCCAGACTGAAGCGCCTTGAACCGCTCGGCCACACCGGCCGGTCGTTTCAAGAAGTTTACAACTTTTTGTGTAAGGTAAAACACATTTTTTGCAATTGTTTGATATTTTTAGGTAGCAAAACAGCTTAAAACAGTAGTTTTGAAGGCTTTTTTCGCTTAACTTTACAGGGGGGAGGGAGGGGGGGCTGGTTGTTCTTTCTCTTCTGGGCAACCGCCCCACCCACAAAACTTCATTAACCCTCCCCTGGAGCGAAGGGTACTAGCGAAGGGTACAAGCGCAGGTCGTTCCCATTTTCAAAAAGAATCGTAGAACAGGCTGAAATTATTGTATGCCTACTAGCGGAGAAAGATGGCGTTGCGCATTTCTTAATAACTGTATGTCCATGCCTACAGCACACAGCTTCTTAACTTGCGCTTTATGTTTATGACGTCATATCTCATGACAAATATTTCAATAGCGAATATATGTATTGTGTACTGCGCAGTTAAAATGATTTGTTTCTTGATGTCTGTCTGTGAACACCACATATTATATTTGTTTTGTAAATAAAACCACCTTTTCTTGCTGCAACTTAATTTATTTTTCCCAGATGCGTTTCGCCATTTTCTTACTCTAAGGCATCTTCAGTTGGATCTAGAACGATGCCGTTTTATTATTTTTAGATTATCAAACAATTCACGTCGCATTTTTATGTACATAAGTAATTACTTACAGTTCCTTGACATCTGCGTGTCCTCTCGTCTGGTCTTGAGGTCGCACTATCACTTCATTTCCGAAACATACGCACAATTTAGTATTCCGAACTTTTTATTTCACACTGTTCACCATGTTTCTCCTTCTTCTTTGTGGTGCACCATTATTCTTTTGCCACTAGTTATAGCTATTTCCTCGAAAACTGTGCTTTTAGAAGACTTAAATATTTTGAATTTGTTATGTGTTTCCTCCTGCTTGGTTTGTTTACCTACATGTTGCCAACCTAACGAAGTATATGTGAAAACTAACGTCTATTCATGATCTTTGTATCTTTATGTGTGTGTTTATATCTGCCCGTGGCTCTGAGCACTATGGGACTTAACAGCTGTGGTCATCAGTCCCCTAGAACTTAGAACTACTTAAACCTAACTAACCTAAGGACATCACACACAGCCATGCCCGAGGCAGGATTCGAACCTGCGACCGTAGCATTCGCGCGGTTCCGGACTGCGCGCCTAGAACCGCTAGACCACCGCGGCCGGCCTATCTGCCCGTGTGTGTATGTCTGTATGTGTGTGTGTGTGTGTGTGTGTGTGTGTGTGTGTGTGAGTGAGTGAGAGAGAGAGAGAGAGAGAGAGAGAGAGAGAGCTGAAGGGTGTGTATGATTCTTTTGTTTAATTTTTTTGTTAGTTTTACAAAGTGTATGTGTGTGTGTGGGGGGAGGGGGGGGGGGGGGTTGGTGGTTTGAGTTGTAGAGTGTTGAATATGAATTTAATGGCTGTTAGAGAGTGACTGAAGCTTTGGTGATTAGCTGATTTGAGTTTTGGTTTAAACTTCTTTGAAGGGGTACAGGGACAAGTGAGTGAAAAGGTGTTGGTTGGTATTATTATAATTATTACGATAATAATCCTCTTTTGGAGCATTATTCTGTTATTTTATCTATAAGTGTAGACAATAAGCCGTTTGGCATGTGTACTTGATCATTCAACAAGATTTTCTTTTCTGCTTTGGTTTTCTGTATGTGGTAATTTTCTTGCAGTGTTAGGTGTTTTTTTTTATTGTTGATTCTAATTATTTTCGTATCTTCTTCTGTAGTGGTTGGTTTGTGGTTACGTTCTCTCAGGTGATATGCAAATGTGGAGTGGTTTGTCCCATACTTTGAGGCTCTCATGTGTTCTTTGTATCTGACGTCAAATGTTCTGTCTGTTTGTCATATGCATCTGTCATCATAGGTGTCTCACTGTAGTTGATATATACCTGCTTTCTGGTATATGTCTCTGTTTTTCAGTCAGTTTTCGGGTGTATTTTTGTATATAATTGTCTGTTGCCTATGCTATGTTAATTCCCTGTCTTTTGAAAATGTTGGTGAATTTGTGTATGAGTTTGTGTTTGTATGTCATTGTGTACCATCTTGTGTTTTCTTTTATATTTTTCTGATTATTCTGTATAGTTGTTATGGTACCGCGTGCTTGTGTTTGGTTATGTTATGTTGTTGTCTGTGGTTTAGTGTTTTCTGCTTTTATTTTATTTTTAATTTTGTTGTTTAACTATGTGACTATGTTATTATTGTAACCATTGTTTTGCGCTATCTGCATTATAATGTCAAATTCTTTTTGGTAGTTTTCTTTAGTGAGTGGCACTGTGTTGAGTCTATGGAGCATGCGTCGAAGTGCCGCTTGATTTTATGAGCGTGAGTGTTTCGAGGATTGCGAGAAGGTAATGTCCGTTGCTGTGGGCTTACGGTAAATTTCAAACATATGCTAGGTGGTATGATGGAGCACTTCTGAAGTAGATGACTGGCCTTAAAGGGGTACCTTGTGCACCTTTGGTAGGGATTTTAGAGGGGGTGCCAGATAAAAAGAATGATACAAAAGATCGATGATGATTTGTGCAGGGACATCACGAAGAAAACAGACGATTAAATGAATTTAATTCCCCGGAAATGATTCAACAGTTTGCAAGCCACTAAACGAGCAACTCAAGTGGAGTCCCCCATGCAAGGATTTTTAACCAGTGTATGCCTGCAGCAACTTGAAGCTACGTCGTGAGTAGTGAAAGGATAACAGTAATAATACTCAACACTGAATAACCGTTCAAATTATAATAAGTATTATAACAATTAAAAAGTCAAGAATGATGAGGTGTTTCCTAAACCTGCGTAACTGTATGAAGGTTCTTCATTCCCAACTACCGGTTTCACGTCAGTATAGACGCATCTTCATATGTATCTTTCAAGAATACAGATCACTGTGTGAAATTTCTGAAATGGTATAAATAGAGCACTGCACTGTTGGCATTCGCCGAAAAACAATAAGTACTCTTATTTCAAAATGTAGATGAACAATTACAGAGTTTCAGTTTTCGGGACGCCATCCACGTTAAGAGTCAAACTACATTGATGGGTTGTCATAATAAAATTGAGTACGCCGTGAAGATGCTTGTCATAATGTACAAAGAATGACTGCTAAACGAGCCAGGCCTAGAAACTGATGACGATGATATTTGGTTTGTGGGGCGCTCAACTGCGCGGCTATTAGCGCCCGAACAAAGTCCCAATTTTGACACAGTCCAGTTTATACACAATGCAATCTCGCCACTGTCACGAATGATGATGAAGAAATAATGAGGACAACACAAACACCCAGTCCCCGGGCAGACCAGGCCTAGAAGAAAGCGGGGGAAAAAACAAATAATGCATGCGACGCTACTGTGAACGGGGATAAAATGCGTAAAAATTAACTAACGTCTAGGGGAAGTGAAGTGTTGGCAGAAGAGCCAACACCGTGTTGCTAGAGGAGGCCGAAATGCACGCTTTTAAGCTCACGCAGATTGGCGTGAGGTCTGGAACAAGGTAAAGTAATTATCCTATAAAGAAAAGAACATAGTTCTTGGAATACTTAACTTTAATCCACAATTGGAGAACATCGCTCTTGTTTAGACATTATTACAATATGAACTGGTAATGACGCCTTGCTAGGTCGTAACAAATGACGTAGCTGAAGGCTATGCTAACTATCGTCTCGGCAAATAAGAGCGTACTTGTCAGTGTAGCATCGCTAGCAAAGTCGGCTGTACAACTGGGCGAGTGCTAGGAAGTCTCTCTAGACCTGCCGTGTGTTGGCGCTCGGTCTGCAATCACTGACAGTGGCGACACGCCCGTCCGACGTATACTAGCGGACCGCGGCCGATTTAAAGGCTACCACCTAGCAAGTGTGGTGTCTGGCGGTGACACCACATTCCTCCCCCGCAAATCGGCGAACAGTTGTGTTATAAGGCTTCCGCCCGCCGTGGGGAGGACCCCAAGTTGACGTATGCGACGAGGTGGGGAGCCTAACAACAGACGAGGCTGTGCCACCCACACCCGGCCATTCGGTCCGAGGGGAGCTAGGAAACGCCTGAAAACCTAGCCCAGGGTGCACGCCAACATGCGGTGTATGCGCCCGTAAAGAGACAGGAGGGGCCGTAGGGTCGACCTCCATCGCGTCGGGGCACCCGACGGGCGAAGACGACAACTGGTCCGGAGCGGGCAAGAGTTCCATGTCGGAGGACAGCTGGTCACGGGAAGCGATCGGCGGCGCCTGACCCAGGGAGGCGCCCGGCGGTTGCAGCGACGCGTCCACTGCGGGCGTCGCCGGCGGGAGAACAGGCGGCGGCGGCGGCGGCGGCGCGTCGCCATGGGGCAAAATGGAAGGCAGCGTCGGTAATACCTGGGGATGAGGCGAGCCAGTAGATGGGTCCCCATAGCGCTGACCGGACGGCACCGTCGCTGAAAGCAGACGGGGAGCGGCAGAACCCGTGCGACGACAGAGGCGCAGCTGATTGAGATGCCGACGCACCTCACCAGAGGCCCCCAAAACCAGATACATAGCGCGGGAGAGGCAGCGAAGAATGCGCCCTGCGAGCCAACGCCGTGAACCTTGATAGTTGCGATAATATACAACGTCGCCTGGAGCAAAAGCAGGTGGCTGCCGCTGCACAGTAACCTGATGCGGCGGATGTAGCAAAGACATCAAGGTTCGATGAGGACGACCGTGGAGCAACTCACCCGGCGAGCGACCATCTCGGGGCTGAGAGCGATACGAAGACAAGAAGAGCAATAACGCGTCCTCCCGAGAATGCGACTCTTTCAACTTCAACATCTGTGACTTGAAAGTCCGGACCAATCGTTCAGCGGCACCGTTTGACTGAGGCGAAAACGGCGCGGATGTCAGATGTTGAATACCATTGGCCTCGCAGAATGACTGAAATTCTGCGGACATGAATTGTGGGCCATTGTCGGAAACAATAGTCTGTGGAAGACCTTCTATGCAAAAGATAGCAGATAACGCTTGGATGGTGGCAGATGACGTCGTGGATGACATCTGGACAACAAAAGGAAAATTACTGAATGAATCGACCACAATCAACCATCGAGCAGCAAAATCGATGTGTAAGCGTTGCCAAGGGGAAGTGGCTTTCGGCCATGCAAAGAATTCCCGCGGCGGTGCGGATTGTTGTTCGGCACACGCCATGCAAGAAGAGCACATATTCGTAATCGCAGCATCGATTCCGAACCAAGTACAGTGCTGACGAGCAAGTTGTTTCGTTCGCACTATACCCCAATGTCCTTGGTGGAGAAGCCGTAAGACAGAGGACTGTAACGAACGTGGGACCACGACCCGGGACTGATCATTATCAGAACGCAACAGCAAACACCACGTCGTACAAAAAGTCTCTCCTTGTGAGCAAAAAATCGGCGAACTAACGGATCCTCGATTCGTGACTTTGACAAGGGCCATTGCGTAGCAACAAAACGCAAAACGGTAGCAAGGACAGGGTCAGCAGCTGTGGCTGTAGCTACCCGACGAAAATCAATCGGAAACGATTCGACCACGTCATCGGTTTCCGCATCAACGAACATGCAAGCAAGTTCGGAAGAATCGAATGCTCTATCCTCAGCAACAGGCAAACAAGACAACGCATCGGCGTTTCCGTGCTTAGCAGTGGACCGATACAAGATATCGTAGCGGTACTGCGAGAGGAAAATACACCAGCGAATGAATTTCTGCGCTGTACGTGGAGGTACAGGCTTGTTCGGATGAAAAAGCGACGTCAAGGGTTTGTGGTCTGTGATGATGGTAAAGTGACGACCATACAAGAAATCATGAAACTTTGTAACACCAAATACGAGAGCCAAAGCTTCTTTCTCGATCTGTGAATAATTTCTTTGCGCAGACGAGAGCAATTTGGACGCAAAGGCAATAGGGCGATCATGCGATCCATCTTTGTGCGCAAGCACGGCACCGATCCCGAAATCCGATGCATCTACCATCAACAAAAGGGGTTTCCGGGGATCGAATGGCGTAAGGCAAGTATTTGAAAGCAACGCCGATTTCAACTGGCGAAAGGCGCGTTCCCATTCCGTCGTCCAGACGAACGGAACACCTTTACGGCGTAAGCGATGAAGCGGAGCTGAAATGGAAGAGGCGTGGCGCACATACCTGTTGTAATAATTAATTTTTCCCAGCACCCTCTGTAGCTGCTTCAAATTCTGCGGCGATGGCAAGTCTTGTATGGCACGGAGGTGCTCTGGACTGGGATGCATGCCTTGGGCATTGATTACATGTCCCAGATATGGTAAATCACGAGCAAAAAACACACATTTGTCCTTCCGCAAGCGAAGACCATTTTGTCGCAAGACCTGAAATAATGTTCTGAGATTGGCTAAATGTTCTTCTTCCGTCTTTCCGGAGATCACAATATCGTCCAGATAGTTTGCTGCAGTAGGGACCGACGCACAAACAGTTTGCAGATATTGCTGAAACAATGCAGGGGCGGATGCACACCCGAATGGCAGTCTTTTGAATCGGTACAAACCAAGATGCGTGTTAACCACCAAAACGCGCTGGGATTCTTCGTCCACCGGTATTTGCAAGTACGAATCTGCTAGGTCCAACTTCGAAAAATATATACCCGGACACAGTTTGTCAAAAAGATCTTCCGGGCGGGGTAAAGGAAAAGTTGCAATCACTAGTTGTGGATTCACCGTTGCCTTGAAGTCCACACAAAGTCTCAATTTTCCGGAAGGTTTTGGCAAAATTACTAAGGGTGAGGCCCAGACAGAAGCCTGCACACGTTCAATCACATCTTGTGATTCCAAATCGTGTAATGTTCTTGCGACTTCATCACGCAATGCGTGGGGAACATTGCGCGCTCTGAAAAATTTCGGTTGCGTGTTGACTTTCAGTTCCAAATGTGCTTTATAGTTCTTAGCGCAACCTAGGCCCGGTGCAAAAATGTCTGCAAACTCTTCACATAGACGAGAAACACTGGCTGAAGGCACAGTCTGGTTCACTGATAGGACCTGATTGATTATAGACAAGTTAAACAACTGAAATAAATCTAAACCAAACAAGTTCACTGCAGAAGAAGAACGACGGACGTAAACAGACACAAGCTTTGTTTGTCCCTTGTATGTTGCAAGAAGGTTGCACTGTCCTAACACAGGGATCTTGTGACCTGAATATGTAGTTAGCTTAACATTTGCTGCACGCAACGGAGGGGTGCCCAGTTGGTTGTACGTGTCGTGATTGATTAGTGAAACCGCAGCTCCGGTATCGAGCTGGAATGGGATCACGTTGCCATTAATGTCCAAGTCTACAAAAAGTTTATTGTCCTGCTGACGACAAGAGCGACTGTCTCGTGCAACGTGAACTGACACTGGTACAGAAGCACTTGCGACTTGACGCGATTTCCGGCGATGTCGACGCACACTATTTGTGGGACGAACACAGTCACTGTTAGAGAGTGTGGCACTGGGCGGAGTGGAATTAACTACATGAATGCCCATGGGCGAAGGTTCACGAGCCTGTGTATTCTTCGTTCGATTCCGGCGCAAAGCAAAGGGCCTGGAATGGTTGTGAGTGTCCGTTCTGAGCTTTTTCTGGCAAACACTTTGAACATGCCCTTTTTTATTACATAAAAAGCAAATAGCCTGGCGTGACGGGCAATTGTCACGCGAATGTCTAGTTGCACACCGCGGACATGATTTTAGCACTGCATTTGCGTGCTTGCGTGGCACACGTAGCGGAGAGCTTGGCGGCAGCTGCGCGGACATTATTACAATATAAACTGGTAATGACGCCTTGCTAGGTCGAAGCAAATGACGTAGCTGAAGGCTATGCTAACTATCGTCTCGGCAAATGAGAGCGTATTTGTCAGTGTAGCATCGCTAGCAAAGTCGGCTGTACAACTGGGGCGAGTGCTAGGAAGTCTCTCTAGACCTACCGTGTGGTGGCGCTCGGTCTGCAATCACTGACAGTGGCGACACGCGGGTCCGACGTGTACTAGCGGACCGCGGCCGATTTAAAGGCTACCACCTAGCAAGTGTGGTGTCTGGCGGTGACACCATAGGAAGTACTACAAATACATGGAAAGTATCATCCAAAAAATAATACTCTAGTATGGAACCGAAACGTCGAGAATGGAGGAAATCTGAGAAACAGCAGCCGGCCGCTGTGACCGAGCGGGCCGGCCGAGGTGGCCGAGCGGTTCTAGGCGCTACAGTCTGGAACCGCGCGACCGATACGGTCGCAGGTTTAACTCCTGCCTCGGGCATGGATGTGTGTGATGTTCTTAGGTTAGTTAGGTTTAAGTAGTTCTAAATTCTAGGGGACTGATGACCTCAGAAGTTAAGTCCCATAGTGCTCAGAGGCATTTGAACCATTTTTTGACCGAGCGGTTCTAGGCTACTACGGTCGCAGGTTCGAATCCTGCCTCGGGCATGTATGGTTGTGATATCCTTAGGTTAGTTAGGTTTAAGTAGTTATAAGTTCTAGGCCTCCCGCCATGAACCATGGACCTTGCCGTTGGTGGGGAGGCTTGCGTGCCTCAGCAATACAGATGGCCGTACCGTAGGTGCAACCACAACGGAGGAGTATCTGTTGAGAGGCCAGACAAACGTGTGTTTCCTGAAGAGGGGCAGCAGCCTTTTCAGTAGTTGCAGGGGCAACAGTCTGGGTGATTGGGTGATCTGGCCTTGTAACACTAACCAAAACGGCCTTGCTGTGCTGGTACTGCGAACGGCTGAAAGCAAAGGGAAACTACAGCCGTAATTTTTCCCGAGGGTATGCAGCTTTAATGTATGGTTAAATGATGATGGCGTCCTCTTGGGTAAAATATTCCGGAGGTAAAATAGTCCCCCATTCGGATCTCCGGGCGGGGACTACTCAAGAGGACGTCGTTATCAGAAGAAAGAAAACTGGCGTTCTGCGGATCGGAGCGTGGAATGTCAGATCCCTTAATCGGGCAGGTAGATTAGAAAATTTAAAAAGGGAAATGGATAGGTTAAAGTTATAGTATATAGGGTGGAATTAGCGAAGTTCGGTGGCAGGAGGAACAAGACTTTTGGTCAGGTGAATACAGGGTTATAAATACAAAATCAAATAGGATAATGCAGGAGAAGGTTTAATAATGAATAATAAAAATAGGACTGCGGGTAAGCTACTACAAACAGCATAGTGAACGCATTATTATGGCCAAGATAGACACGAAGCCCACACCTACTACAGTAGTACAAGTTTATATGTCAACTAGCTCTGCAGATGATGAAGAAATTGACGAAATGTATGATGGGTGACTGGAATTCGACAGTAGGAAAAGGGAGAGAAGGAAACATAGTACGTGAATATGGATTGGGGGAAAGAAATGAAAGAGGAAGCCGTCTGGTAGAATTTTGCACAGAGCATAACTTAATCATAGCTAACACTTGGTTCAAGAGCCATAAAAGAAGGTTGTACAGATGGAAGAATCCTGGAAATACTAGAAAGTATCAGATAGATTATATAATGGTAAGACAGAGATTTAGGAACCAGGTATTAAATTGTAAGACATTTCCAGGGGCAGATGTGGACTCTGACCACAATCTATTGGTTATGAACTGTAGATTAAAACTTAAGAAACTTAAAAAAGGTGGGAATTTAAGGAGATGGGACCTGGACAAACTGAAAGAACCAGAGGTTGTACAGAGTTTCAGGGAGAGCACAAGGGAACAATTGTCACAAATGGGGGGAAGAAATGCGGTCGAAGAAGAATGGGTAGCTCTGAGGGATGAAGTAGTGAAGGCAGCAGAGGATCAAGTAGGTAAAAAGACGAGGGCTAGTAGAAATCCTTAGGTAACAGGAGAAATATTGGATTTAATTGATGAAAGGAGAAAATATAAAAATGCAGTAAATGAAGCAGACAAAAAGGAATACAAACGTCTCATAAATGAGATCGACAGGAAGTGCAAAATGGCTAAGCAGGAATGGCTAGAGGACAAATGTAAGGATGTAGAGGCTTATCTCACTAGGAGTAAGATAGATACTGCCTACAGGAAAATTAAAGAGACCTTTGGAGAAAAGAGAACCACTTGTATGAATATCAAGAGCTCAGATGGAAACCCAGTTCTAAGCAAAGAAGGGAAAGCAGAAAGGTGGAAGGAGTATACAGAGGGTCTATACAAGGGCGATGTACTTGAGGACAATATTATGGAAATGGAAGAGAATGTAGATGAAGATGAAATGGGAGATACAATACCGCGTGAAGAGTTTAACAGAGCACTGAAAGACGTGAGTCGAAACAAGGCCCCGGGAGTAGACAACGTACCATTGGAACTACTGGCGGCCTTGGGAGAGCCAGTCCTGACAAAACTCTACCATCTGGTGAGCAAGATGTATGAGACAGGCGAAATTCCCTCAGACTTCAAGAAGAACATAATAATTCCAATCCCAAAGAAATCAGTTGTTGACAGATGTAAAAATTACCGAACAATCAGTTTAATAAGCCACAGCTGCAAAATAGTAACACGAATTCTTTACAGACCAATGGAAAAAGTAGTAGAAGCCGACCTCGGGTAAGATCAGTTTGAATTCCGTAGAAATACTGGAACACGTGAGGCAATACTAACCTTACGACTTATCTTAGAAGAAAGATTAAGGAAAGGCAAACCTACGTTTCTAGCATTTGTAGACCTAGCTAAAGCTTTTGACAATGTTGACTGGAATTTCGAATTCTAAAGGTGGGAGGGGTAAAATACAGGGAGCGAAAGGCTATTTACAATTTGTACAGAAACCAGATGGCAGTTATAAGAGTGGAGGGGCGTGAAAGGGACGCAGCGGATGGGAAGGGAGTGAGACAGGGTTGTAGCCTGTCCGCGATGCTATTGCACCTGTATATTGAGCAAGCAGTAAAGGAAACAAAAATTCGGAGTAGGTATTAAAGTCCACGGAGAAGAAATAAAAACGTTGAGGTTCGCCGATGACATTGTAATTCTGTCAGAGACAGCAAAGGACTTGGAAGAGCTGTTGAACGGAATGGACAGTGTCTTGAAAGGAGGATATAAGATGACCATCAACAAAAGCAAAACGAGGATAATGGAATGTTGTCGAATTAAGTCTGGTGATGCGGAGGGAATAAGATTAAGAAATGAGACACTTAAAGTAGTAGATGAGTTTTGCTATTTGGGGAGCAAAATAAGTGGCGATGGTCGAAGTAGGGAGGATATAAAATTTAGACTGGCAATGGCAAGGAAAGCGTTTCTGAAGAAGAGAAATTTGTTAACATCGAGTACAGATTTCAGTGTCAGGAAGTTGTTTCTGAAAGTATTTGTATGGAATGTAGCCATGTATGGTAGTGAAACATGGACGATAAATAGTTTGGACAAGAAGAGAATATAAGCTTTCGAAATGTGGTGCTACAGAAGAATGCTGAAGATTAGATGGGTAGATCACATAACTAATGAGGAGGTATTGAATAGAATTGGGAAGAAGAGGAGTTTGTGGCACAACTTGGCAAGAAGTAGGGACCGGTTGGTGTGACATGTTCTGAGGCATCAAGGGATCACAAATTTAGCATCGGAGGGCAGCGTGGAGGGTAAAAATCGTAGAGGGAGACCAAGAGATGAATACACTAAGCAGATTCAGAAGGATGTAGGTTGCAGTAAGTACGGGGAAATGAAGAAGCTTGCACAGGATAGAGTAGCATGGAGAGCTGCATCAAACCAGTCTCAGGACTGAAGACTACAACAACAACAAGTTCTAGGGGACTGATGACCACAGATGTTAAGTTCCATATTGCTCAGAGCCATTTGAATCATTACACCGTTTTGTATCTTGTAAGAGAGTGCAAGCCACAAGTGCAGTTCTTAAAGTGAAGACAATATGGAAATCTACTGAAATAAGATTAAAGACGTTGCGCGTGCCACACACACACACACACACACACACACACACACACACACACACACACACACACACTTCGATGTAATTGTGTTCTATATGGTTTGGCAGAAAGCAGATGAAATAACCGACTGATGATTCTGTGACTACGGCGAGCGAGCCCGGGTAAAAATGAAAAGATATGGTTTTTGGTTACTCTAGAAAAAATTAAAAAACAAATGTATTTGTTCGGCTACAAGACTGAGCTTCAACCTCAAGATTAGTGGGCTGACAAATCTACAGCTACAACCGTACTGCTCGAGGCACGGGGCACTTCTGGTATATCTTTCATTTAACCCCCCCCCCTCTCTCCCTTCTGTTCTATTCGAGAATGGTGCCTCCGTATGAGCTTTAATTTCTCCCAATTTTCGTCGTGGCCATTCCGTAAAGTACATGTGGAATACATTGCTGATTTCTTCTCCGAAGTACGCCCCCGTTATTTTAATAGTGACACACTCCGTGATGCGCTACGCCTGTCCTGCAGCGTCTATCTACATCCATAATGCCCTTGTGCTTCCTAAATTAACCCGAAAGGAAATGCACCGCTCTTCTCTGAAGCTTTTTGCATTTGGTTACGTGCTGTCTATACCTGGCTAAGGTCCCAGAATGACGAACAGTGCTCAAGAATCGGTTGACAGAGAGTTTTTTTGTAAGGCGCTTCTCTCGTGACTGAGCTACAGTTCCTTAAGATTCTTTCAATAAATTTTAGCCCTGCATCTGCTGGTCCTACTAGTCCTATAGGACTTAACATCTCAGGTCATCAGTCCCCTAGAACTTAGAACTACTTAAACCTAACTAACCTACGGACGTCACACACACCCATGCCCGAGGGAGGATTCGAACCTGCGACCTTAGCGGTCGGGCGGTTCCAGACTGAAGCGCCTAGAACCGCTCAGCCACTCCGGCCGGCTAGAATTATACATCAGACCGCTCCGCACGGGTTTCTCCTGCACATATAGTGATACTTCAAAGTTCGAGGGACCTAATCACATATATTACGGAAAGTATTGCCAGCGCAACCTTGCAATGCGAACGGCCGAATTAGAGCAGCCCCCCCCCCCCCCTCCCAACCATTCGGATCTGTGGGCAGAGACTATTCAGGAGGATGTCGCCTTCAGGCAAAACAAAACTGGCATTCTCCGGGTCGAAGTGTGGAATGTTAGATCCCTTATTCGAGTACGTATGTTAGAGAACTTGAAAAGGGAAATGGATATGTTGAAGTTATATGTAGAGATGATTAGTGAAGTGCGGTGGAAGGAATAATAGGATTTCAGGTCAGATGGATTATAGGATTATAAATACAATAACAAATAGACGAAATGCGGGAGTAGCTCATGATGAATAACAAAACGGGAATGTGAGTAAGTTATTCTGAGCAGCAGGACAACATGAAACAAATACCCACTACAGTTGTGCGGGTCTATGTCACTACATGTCTGTCTTTATGTGAACCCTAACCTCAGGAGCTGCAGCAGGGATTTTGGTACGGTTTTTACTAATAGATAGACTGATCCGCAAGCATAATTTGTGGAGGTTTGTAATTTTTGTTTTATCTTGTCTGCACTGAAATACAAGCACTCATTTCATGTTTTATTCATCTAATCAGTCTCTTCCATTCGGTTATCAATCCCTTAATTTCATAACCTTTTGTGTTTGATTATTTAATTTCTGATGCCACTTAATTATTGTCTCCCTACATGGCGTAATCTCATTAGTCATCTACATGTCATTTCATGCCAGAAAGCAGTGAAGAATTCTCAGCTCCCTACGGTTTGGCGCCCAGCGTTGGGCGATCTCATTGGTAATTTGCATGATTTGTGATGTCACAAAGAATTTTTGAGGTCACCACAAACCATGCATAGCGCTACCCATGCGAAGCTGGTACGGGTCGGTAAGACAGATTAGCGTGCAGAGCTGCAGCAAACTAGTCTTCGGACTGGGCATCACAGAGGTTCTGCAGATGTTAAAAATAATGAAAGAATGTATGACGAGAAAAAATAAATTGTTGAGATTGAGAAGAGAAGAGAAAATATAAGGGAGACGTTTAATAACTCATGACTGCAAAATACTAACCACAAATTATTTACAAAAGAGCGCAAAGAAAGAAAAAGGAAATTAGTTTGGCTTTTAGAGAAATGTAGGAATGCGCGAGGCAGTAACGCCCCTACGACTTATCGTAGAAGACAGTTTGAAGAAAGGCAAAACCTTCGTTTATAGCGTTTGTATATCAAGGAAAAGTTTTACGAATGTTGGTTGAAATTTCAAAGGTAGCAGGGATAAAATAGAGGGATCAACGTGTTTCTACAACTTTTGTATAAGCCAGGACACAGTTATAAGCAACGGAGGTCATGAGAAAACATTAATTGAGAAAGGAATGGGACAGGGTTGTAGCCTATACCCTATGTTATTCAATATGAACATTGAACAAACTGTGACGAGGGAACCAAGGAAAAATATGGGGAGGGGATTAAAATCCACGGATAAGAAATAAAAACTTTGGAGTCTGCCAATAATGTTCCCATTTTGCAACAAACTGCAAAAACTAGGAAGGTCAATTGATCGGAATGGATAGTGTCTTGAAAAGAGGCTATAAGATGAACATCAATAACAGCAATAATCGTAATGGAATGCGGTTGAAATTGTATCAGGAGAAACTGAAGAAATTAGATT
Organism: Schistocerca piceifrons; assembly: GCF_021461385.2. Taxonomy (NCBI): domain Eukaryota; kingdom Metazoa; phylum Arthropoda; class Insecta; order Orthoptera; family Acrididae; genus Schistocerca; species Schistocerca piceifrons. The sequence continues at coordinate 96,043,755 of NC_060145.1, read as the reverse complement.
AGGAAACGAGACATTAAAAGTAGTAGAAGAGTTTCACTTTTTTGGGCAGAAAAAATTCACAATGACGGAAAAAGAGAGGATTTCAAACGCAGAGTAGAATCTGCAAAAAGAAAGAAAAGCGTTTCCGAGGAAGAGAAATTTGCTAACATCGATTATAAATTTTAGTGTTAGGAAATCTTTTCTCAAGATATATGTCAAGTTTTGCCCTTTACAAATGGTTTTTCGAAAACTTGCGACTGTGAAAACAATGGGTTTGTTTATAAATAATTTTTTCTGCTACCAGTCACAATTTTCTTTTATTCATATTTAACACGACGCATTTCATGAAATGACTCCCGCTTTCAAGTGTGTTTTCTTTTTGTACTATGCCATTTTTAAGTAATGTTTTCTATGTTTGAGGTTCCGCTTTGCTTTGTTGACAGTACTGCATACGTAAAAAAAGTGCACTTTTGGGTTATTTATCGATTTTTACACGTTGTTAGTGGCGAAATTTGGAAGAACTCGTGCTTACAATTTTCTTTTTGTCCATTTGCGCAGAGTCTCATACATGTCAGACAACACATACAACTTCCACTGCACAGTATACATTGAGAATAACTTACATAAACAAACAGTTACAAAGATTTGTTTGGGTGTAGTTAACAGAGATAATGTTACAAGTATTCCAAAGATATGCTTTTGCGTAGAGGGTATTTATCTTAGCAATATGGATTATAAATTGGTTACATCTATTTTACAACGGTACTTGCATCTATATTGTCGAAGTGTCTGAATATATTCACCAATTCACTTATAAGTTTTTCTTTTAACATGTCCTTATATTTTCTGATGTGGACATATCTCCAGTTCTTTGGACAAATCCATTTATGCCCTTTTTTAGTCGGTGGAGTACTTTGACGTTTTGCTCTACTTTTCCAAATGGGTGGCCTGTATTATGCACGTGTGACGCTACTGCTGATGTTGTGTGTCTGTTGTGTGTAGGCTTTAATGTGCTCTGTGTACCTGGTGTTGAAATTTTAGCCTGTTTGTCCTAGGTACATTCCAGAGTCTGAGTATGGGTCATGATTACACTTTATATTACGTATTAGTTTTTGTTGTAGTTTATTTGATGTAGAAAACCCAACTTTTGCTTTGTGATTTCTTTTGCGATCTTCTGTCATATATTGCCAATGATGGCATGCAGTCCTTAAAGAAATGGCTGCACACCGACCAGCACAGCACTGCGAAACAGCGTCAAGAAGGCGCTGACATGCGCGCCAATGGGAAGAGCGGACAGCGCCACACCTCCAGGAAGAGCGCCCCCTGTCAATGCTGACTTAACCAGCTGTCCATCTCTGGTCGGGTCCCAGTTCTGTCACAGACTTTGAGAGTATCAGTACTGAGTAGTAGGAAGATGTTACTTAATCTGCATTCTGTGAGTAGTAATAGAGTGTGTAGGGGGCACAGAAACCACAGGATTCAAGTTAAGTTATATTTATTTTCTTTTTAGAAATAAAGTGTTCAATTAATCTTAAAGTGTTAAGTACAGATCATTTTGGCTTCCTGCCACTGGACTAGCCATCGCAGCTTCTCTTCTTTCTTGTTTGTGTCGGTGCTGATCCTACAATACCCAACATAACATATAGGATAGTAGATTTACATTTGTTTTCGTCTTTTTCTTCTGCGGTGAACATTGTGTTTGGGGCTTTCTTCACTTTGTCTAGGACTGTATCAACTATGGAAGCTGTGTAATGGTCAGTATCTGCAATCTGTTTCGTTACAAATATAGTGAAATGTAGTGAAACAGCTTGCAGTTGCTAATGATCATACTGCTTCCATGGTTGACAAAGTCCTAGACAAAGCAAAGAAAGACCGACACATAATGTGCACCACAGAAGTAAAAGACAGAAACTAATGTATATCTAGCATCCAATACATTGGCAATATATATCAGAAGATTGAAAATATTTTTAAAAATCACAAAGTAAAACTTGGGTTTTCTACATCAAATAAACTAATACATAATATAAAGTGTAGTCATGACCCAAACTCAGACTCTAGAATATACCAAGTAACATCCGAGGAATGCTCCATGTTCTGCCTAGGTACACAAAGCACATTAAAGCCTACACACACAATAGACACACTACATCAGCAATAGGTCAAGACAGGCCACCCATTTGGGAAAGTAGAGCAAAATATCAAAGTACTCCACTGACTAAATAAAGGGCATAAAATGGATTTGTGAGAAGAACTGGAAATATATACCCATTACAGAAAATATGAAGACAAAATGTTAAACGAAAAATCTGAAAGCGAATCGGTGAATTTGTTCAGATGCTTCGACAATATACTTCAGTTAAAGTAATAACACATAGAAATAAGCACCATTGTAAAATAGATGTAAACAAATTACAATCCATATTGTTAAGATAAATACCTTCTGCACAAAAGTATATCTTTGGAAGTTGTTCTCGATGTTTACTGTCCACTGAAAATTGTATGTGATGTTTAACGTGCGTGAAACTCAGCGGAAATGGACCATAAGAAAACTGTAATTACAAGTACTACCAAATTTCGCGACTAAATTCTATAAAAAGCGACAACTAACCCAAAATTGCACTTTTTTTATATATTGCAGTAAAGTCAAGAAAACGAAGCAGAACCTCACACATCGAAAACAGTACGTAAAAGTGGCATAGTACAAAGAGAAAACACACTTGAAAATGCGAATCATTTGCTGAAACGCGTCATACAAAATATGAATAAAAGAAAATCCTAACTGGTAGCAGAAAAGTTATTTATAAACAAACCTACTATTTGCAAGAAGTGTAGTCTTCTTGTACAGAAGGGAATGTGGATGATAAACAGTTCAGGTAAGAAGAGAACGGAAGCTTTTGAAATATGTTGCTACTGAAGGATGCTGAAGATTATATGGGAACATGGAATAACTAATATGTCGGTACTGAATCGAATTGAGGAAAACAGAAATATACTCCATAACCGGAGTAAACGACGGGGTCGGTTCGCTGGACGCATCGTGCGGCATCGAGGAATCGTCAGTCTGTGATGAAGGGAAGTGTGTGTGTGTGTGTGTGGGGGGGGGGGGGGGGGTTAACTCTGCAGAAGCAGACCAACGCTGAAGCACAGTAAGCAGGTTCAAATGGGGGGTATTTTGATGCAGTCGTACAGAGATGAAGACCTACATCTACATCTACGTGATTAATCTGCTATTCACAATAAAGTGCCTGGCAGAGGGTTAAATGAACCACCTTCAAGCTGTCCCTCTACCGTTCCACTCTCGAAAGGCACGCGGGAAAAACGAGCACTTAAATTTTTCTGTGCGAGCCCTGATTTCTCTTATTTTATCGTGATGATCATTTCTCCCGATGTAGGTGGGTGGCACCAGAATGTTTTCGCAATCGGAGAAGAAAACTGGTGATTGAAATTTCAAGAGAAGATCCCGTCGCAACGAAAAACGCCTTTGTTTTAATGATTTTCACTGCAATTAATGTCTGTGACACCATCTCCCGTATTTCACGATAATACAAAACGAGCTGCCCTTATTTCTACATTTTCGATGTCATGCGTCAGTCCCACCTGATGCGGATCCCACACCGCACAGCAATACTCCAGAATAGGTCGGACAAGCGTGGTGACCGAGCGAGGTGGCGCAGTGGTTAGACACTGGACTCGCATTCGGGAGGACGACGGTTCAATCCCGCGTCCGGCCGTCCTGATTTAGGTTTTCCGTGATTTCCCTAAATCACTCCAGGCAAATGCCGGGATGGTTCCTCTGAAAGGGCACGACCGACTTCCTTCCCCATCCTTCCCTAATCCGATGACCTCGCTGTCTGGTCTCCTTCCCCAAATAACCCAACCCAACCCCAATCCAAGCGTGGTGTAAGCAGTCTCTTTAGTAGACCTGTTGCACCTTCTAAGTGTTCTGCCAATGAATCGCAGTCTGGTTTGCTCTACCCATAATATTATCTATGTGATCGTACCAATTTAGGTTATTTGTAATTGTAATCCCTAAGTATTTAGCTGAATGTACAACCTTCAGATTTGTGTGACTTATCGCGTAATCGAAATTTAGCTGATTTCTTTTAGTACTCATGTGAATAACTTCACACTTTTTTTTTTTTTTATTCAGGGTCAATTGTCACTTTTCGCACTATACAGATACCTTATCTAAATCGTTTTGCAAGTCGTTTTGATCATCTGATGACTTTACAAGACGGTAAATGACAGCATCATCTGCAAACAATTTAAGACGGCCACTCAGATTGTCTTCTATGTCGTTAATATACACTCCTGGGAATGGAAAAAAGAACACATTGACACCGGTGTGTCAGACCCACCAGACTTGCTCCGGACACTGCGAGAGGGCTGTACAAGCAATGATCACACGCACGGCACAGCGGACACACCAGGAACCGCGGTGTTGGCCGTCGAATGGCGCTAGCTGCGCAGCATTTGTGCACCGCCGCCGTCAGTGTCAGCCAGTTTGCCGTGGCATACGGAGCTCCATCGCAGTCTTTAACACTGGTAGCATGCCGCGACAGCGTGGACGTGAACCGTATGTGCAGTTGACGGACTTTGAGCGAGGGCGTATAGTGGGCATGCGGGAGGCCGGGTGGACGTACCGCCGAATTGCTCAACACGTGCGGCGTGAGGTCTCCACAGTACATCGATGTTGTCGCCAGTGGTCGGCGGAAGGTGCACGTGCCCGTCGACCTGGGACCGGACCGCAGCGACGCACGGATGCTCGCCAAGACCGTAGGATCCTACGCAGTGCCGTAGGGGACCGCACCGCCACTTCCCAGCAAATTAGGGACACTGTTGCTCCTGGGGTATCGGCGAGGACCATTCGCAACCGTCTCCATGACGCTGGGCTACGGTCCCGCACACCGTTAGGCCGTCTTCCGCTCACGCCCCAACATCGTGCAGCCCGCCTCCAGTGGTGTCGCGACAGGCGTGAATGGAGGGACGAATGGAGACGTGTCGTCTTCAGCGATGAGAGTCGCTTCTGCCTTGGTGCCAATGATGGTCGTATGCGTGTTTGGCGCCGTGCAGGTGAGCGCCACAATCAGGACTGCATACGACCGAGGCACACAGGGCCAACACCCGGCATCATGGTGTGGGGAGCGATCTCCTACACTGGCCGTACACCACTGGTGATTGTCGAGGGGACACTGAATAGTGCACGGTACATCCAAACCGTCATCGAACCCATCGTTCTACCATTCCTAGACCGGCAAGGGAACTTGCTGTTCCAACAGGACAATGCACGTCCGCATGTATCCCGTGCCACCCAACGTGCTCTAGAAGGTGTAAGTCAACTACCCTGGCCAGCAAGATCTCCGGATCTGTCCCCCTTTGAGCATGTTTGGGACTGGATGAAGCGTCGTCTCACGCGGTCTGCACGTCCAGCACGAACGCTGGTCCAACTGAGGCGCCAGGTGGAAATGGCATGGCAAGCCGTTCCACAGGACTACATCCAGCATCTCTACGATCGTCTCCATGGGAGAATAGCAGCCTGCATTGCTGCGAAAGGTGGATATACACTGTACTAGTGCCGACATTGTGCATGCTCTGTTGCCTGTGTCTATGTGCCTGTGGTTCTGTCAGTGTGATCATGTGATGTATCTGACCCCAGGAATGTGTCAATAAAGTTTCCCCTTCCTGGGACAATGAATTCACGGTGTTCTTATTTCAATCTCCAGGAGTGTAGATCAGGAACAATAGAGGGCCTATAACACTTCCTTGGGGAGCGCCGGACATTACTTCTGTTTTACTCGATGACTTTCCGTCTATTACTACGAACTGTGACCTTTCTGACAGGAAATCACGAATCCAGTCGCACAGATGCTTGTACAGTATAGTCTAGCGTAAAGAGTTCGGATTGAAGAACACAAAAACTTCATTATTTTTTCAAGGTTACAGTTTAAACTTTATGACCTTCCTCTCGTACGATTACAATGAGGTGACAAGAGTCATGGGATATCTCCTAATATCGTGTCGGACTTCTTTTGCCTGGCGTAGTATAGCAACTCGACAAGGCATGGGCTCATCAAGTCATTGGAAGTCCCCTGCAGTAACGTTGAGCCTTGGTGCCTACACAGCCGTCCATAGTTGCGAAAGCGTTGCAGGACTTTGTGCACAAACTGTGAAAGGCGGCTACACTGAGTCACAGCGCCAGAGATCGCGCCAAAGAGTTTTATGCCGCCGCCTCCACTGGCAGTGCTTGTTCAGAAGTGGTGGTGGTTAGTGCTTTTGCTGAGAGGATGTTGATAGCTGTATTATTTTAGGCCATGTCGTGTGCAGTTGTTTTGATGGGCTAGACAGCAGGTGTTGTTCGAATGGAGATGTAGTGATCAGAGTGTATGTTTCGTCAATATATATGAAGGTAAAGAAAATTTTTTTATTTCAAATGTCCTAACTAACAATGTCTCTTGGTCACAGGTTCAGTCAACAAAGCATCTGGCTTGTGTTCGTGTATTAGAGTGTAATTCTGGTTTCTATGTGCATTATAGTATTTTTTTTAATTACTTCATTGTAGATGGCGTTTAAAGCATCTTGTCGTATTGAGGAAGAACCGTGCCAGATGTGTACGTTGAATCACACTTCCACACACAGAACAGTTACACTTGTGCTTTGTTGTTCCGTAGTTTTTGTTTCGTAGATTTTATAGTTGCTGGGGACTTAATTAATTAATTGTGTAACGGAAATTTCCTTTCATTCTTTGTTGTTATTCTATGCAGTCAGATTGCGTACTAGTACTAGTCAGGGCCAACCGGTTACGACACTGCGTAACCGGACAGACAGCTACCAAAATTAAAATAAATTATTTGCATTTTATATATAATTAAGCCCCCATGCAACTGACCTCTCCATATGTCCCATAAATGTTCGATGGGATTCATCTCGCGAGATCTGGGTGGCCAAACAATTCGCTGGTATGCTGTCCAGAACGTTCTTGAAAGAAAACGTGAACAATTGTGGCCTAGTGTCATGATGTATTGTCATCCAGAAAAGTTCCATCGTGCTTTGGTAACATAAAGTTCATGAATGGCAGCAAATGGCCTTCAAGTAGCCGAACATAAACATTTCCAGTGAATGATTGGTTCAGTTGGACCAGAGGACCCAACCCATTCCATCTAAACACAGCCCACACCATTATCGAACCACCACCATCTTGCACAAAGCCTTTTGATATCTTGGGTCCATGGCTTCGTGGGGTCTGCACCACATTCGAACCCTACCGTCGGTTTTTACCAGCTGAAATCGGGACTCACCCGACCAGGCCACGGTTTTCTAGTCGTCTAGGGTCCAACCGATACAGTCACGATCCTAGGAGAGGCGCAGGGAGAAATGATCATCACGGTAAAATAAGAGAAATCATGGCTCACACAGAAAAATTTAAGTGCTCGTTTTTCCCGCGCGCCGTTCGAGACTGGAAGGTAGAAGGACAGCTTGAAGGTGGCTCATTGAACCCTCTGCCAGGCACTTTCTTGTCGATAGCAGAGTAAACACGTAGATGTAGATGGAGACTTTTCGGACTGAAGACCACAAAAACAACTATATTTTCAAGGTGATAGTTTAAGCTTTATGACTATAGCTCCTACGATTATGTTGCATTATTACTTGGCGATCGGCCAGCTTCCCTAAGGGACCGAGTAAATCTCTCTCAGAAGAGGCACCGTAATTGTTGGAATCGCATCGTTCTGGGCTACAAGCAGGCACGGAATCTGTCCCAGCAACATGTACACAAAGCCTCGGTTAGGACAGTCGTTAGCTGGAACACATTTTGACGACTTGGTTAACAGTCACAGTTCCCGCGGAGGACCCCAGTGTATCTGATGGCACAGTGGTGGAGACTGCCGGCGCGTCTGTGCGACCCGCAGCTACTCACGAGGTGTTGCTACGAAACACCCTGCCGTGTGGCTGCCTATCAACTGCACACAGATGCAAAGCGCGACAGGCGCTACACTAGCGCGGCGATGAGTTGTTTGGAGGGGGCAGGCGGAGTGAAGGTCGTGTTCATTCATGCGCCTGCCTGTCTAGTCTCCCAGCCGCTTGCTCCGATTAGTGGCGGCCGCTGTTCGGTGCTGCTCTCTAGTGGCAGGCGAGTAAACGAGGTCGCCATGGCCTGCACACGATCCGCGTCTAGCCTGCTTTGTACTCAGGTAATTACGTGGTCCAATTTCTAAGCGTCACTTTGCACGATACACCGTTACGACTTGCAACGAGGCTGTTTGCAGAGTTTTAACTTAATTGATGTTTAAATGTGGCTTCATGCTGACGTTTTACAGATAAGTACACTTAACAGAAAACAATATTTAGTTTACAAACTGCCTATTGGCTTCTGTCTCGGGTTCTTCGGCTGAAGTTCATCTAATGATTTTACTGAAGTTTGGCCAGCACGAGTGGATGGCATTGTCAAAGCTTCACCCTCCATTGCCGGTGGTGAACTGGAGGGTGAAGCTTTGACAATGCCAGCCACTCGTGCTGGCGAAACTTCAGTAACATCATTAGACGAACGTCGGCCGAAGAACCCGAGACAGAAGCCAATAGGCGGTTTGTCAACAAGTGGCCACGAAAGCCTTAAAAATTTTGTAATATTTAGTTTGATAACTCAAGTAAATACATACGGGGGATGTGCAAATTAATGTGAACACCTCTACTTACTTGTGAATGGTTTATTAATAAAGGGTTGGACCCCCGTTTGCTCGTAATACAGCTCCGATTCTTCTTGGAATACTGGCATATAATGATTGTACAGTCTTCAGTGGAATGTTATGCCACTCTTCGATCAGAACGTCTTCTAACTTCCTGTAATGACGAGGGAGGCGGAAATCTGTTCCGGAGTCTGCACTCCAATATCGCCCACAAGGGTTCGATAACGTTGAAGTGCTGGGATTGTGCTAGCCAGGGTAGACGCTGCACTTCAGTTGCATGCTCCTCATACCACGATTGTACTGTCCAGGCTGTGTGAGTGGATGCATTATCGTCCTGAAATAGGGCATCATTCTTGGGAAACAACATTTGAATCATGGGGTGCACCTGATCACCGAAAATGTTCACATAATCGTTGGCTGTAAATGGCCTTGGCAGTAATGATGGGACGAGCAGAAAATCGTGATTCGGCTGCCCACACCGTTACACTTCCACCTCCATGCTTAACCGTTGGAATCAAGCAGACAGGATTGTAGGCTTCTTTTGGCGTCCTCCAGACGTAAACCCGGCTCGATGTTTGAAATAACGTAAACGTTGACTCGGCGGACCATATGACGTGTTCCCACTGATCAGCTATCTAGGATTTATAATAATTTCGGTGTAGCAGCTCGTCCATGAATATTCGCTTTACGGAGTTCTTGGCGGACAGTGTCGATAGATACGGTGTCTCGAAGATAGCTATTGAGCTCTGCAATCACTTTACGCGCCGTAGTTTTGCGTATTTTTACACAATACATGTTAGCGTACGACGATCTCTGTCATTTGGTTTTGATTTGCGCTCACTATTACGTTTACATGTTTTGTGTAGGCTGTCATGACTGTTGAGACAATTGCTCTTCATACATTCAATAAGTTGGCTGTCTTAGTTAATGATGCTCCAGCTAATCGGGCCCCCACAATCTGCCCTCTTTGGAACTCTGTTAGGTCTTTCATTGCACGTCGACATCGGCCTCTAAATGCAAATACGAAGTGTGCACTACTCGTAAACAACCCGCACTGAAGCCTAGTCCGTACTGAACGCTCACAATCCAGCACGACACGTGCTTACCTGCGTTTTTGACCGTCAGGTACAAACATCCCATTACTACCACTGTTCATATTATTTGCCTATCCTCTGTAGTACTTTTGCGCTAAATAAAATAAAAGTTTCTTAACGAATGTTCCCCTACATACCAGAAAAAGTTTCCCGGGAGGAACTTTTTCAGCTAATTTTGCTTGCTTTTGGTCAGCCAATTGAAGTCGCTGGGTGAATCGTGAATAACACGCGAATTTTTATGCCGCTCCTAATTACGAGGGCTATTCGGAAAATAAGGAACGATAGCTCGCAATATGGAAACCACAGTGAAAATCCGATGAGGCTTTGCACAGATATGTTGAGCAGTGTCTCTGCTATGAGCGTAGATAGCGTCACATCGCTCTTCTCAGTTGTGAGCGCACAGTGAGTGCGTAAAGATGCCTAGAATATAGTGTCTCACGCCAAGTGTGGGTGCCTGCCGAGAGATTTCGCCTGATTTGATGGAACTCCACAGAACTTAACTGTTATGCGTGTCCTTCTCCATGACAGTTCTCGGTCGCAAGCTACAGGGCAAAAGGACGCTCCTGCACCGTTTTCGATGGGAAGCGTTTGATCATCCACCATACAGCCAGGACATGGCTCCCTCCGATTTTCATCTCTGCTCAGATGAACCGCTGGCTACGAAGAAAACATTATAGCATAGACAACTTGTTGCAGTTCAACATAGAAAATTTTGACAGCAGTTTCCATTTCAGGACCGATCCTTTCTTACATTCCGAATAACCCTCGTACGTATTCTTTTCTTTGGGTCACACGCAGGTGAAAGGTGTAAATCTTCACCAGTTACATTTCCTGCACCGGTATAGTTCATTTTATCGTTACCTATCTTTGGAAGGGAAAGCTGAAAGTTGGAAGGAATATGAGGGCCTATAAACTCGAAGGCAATGTTGTAGAAAGGGACGAGAAAGTAGATTAAGATGAGATGGGAGATATGATAGTGTGAGAAGAATCCGACAGAGCGCTGAAAGACCCAAGCCATAACAATGCCACTGGAGCTGACGACATTCCGTCAGAACTGCTGATATCCTTGGGAGAGCCAGCCATTACTAAACTATTCCACCTTGTGTGCAACATGTATGAGACAGGGAAAATACCGTCAAACTTCAATAAGAATGTAATAATTTCAAGGAGATACTGACACATGTAAACATTACCGATCTATCAGCTTAACAAGTCATGTTTGCAAAATACTGACAGAAATTATTTACAGAAGAATGGAAAAACTGGTAGAAGTCAATCTTGGGGAAGATCGGTTTGGGTTTGTGAGAAATGTCGGAACACACGAGGGAATACTGACCCTATGACTTGTGTTGGAAGATAGGTTTAAGGAAAGGCAAATGCACATCTATAGCATTTGTAGATTTGGGGAAAGGTATTAAAAGTGCCGAGTGAAATACCCTCCTTAAATTACTGAAGGGACAACACTCATTTAAATTTCTGAAGGAAACTGGGTAAAATAGAGGGAGTGAAAGGTTTTTTACAATTTGTACCGAAATTAGACAACAGTTGTAAGAGTCAGGGCAACGGCCTTGCCGTAGTGGGAACACCGGTTCCCGTCAGATCACCGAAGTTAAGCGCTGTCGGGCGTGGCTGGCACTTGGATGGGTGACCATCCAGACCGCCATGTGCTGTTGCCATTTTTCGGGGTGCACTCAGCCTTGTGTCGCCAATTGAGGAGCTACTCGACCGAATAGTAGCGGCTACGGTCAAAGAAAACCGTCACAACGACCGGGAGAGCGGTGTGCTGACCACACGCCCCTCCTATCCGCATCCTCAGCTGAGTATGGCACGGCGGTCGGATGGTCCCGATGGTCCACTTGTGGCCTGAAGACGGAGTGCTGCTGCGGCTGCTGTAAGAGTCAGGGCGTATGAAAGGGAAACAGTAGCTGAGAAGGACGTGAAACACACCTGTAGCCTATGCCCAATGTTATCAGTCTGTACATTGAGCAACCTGTGACGGAAAGCAAGGAGAAATCTGGGGACTGAATTAAAGTTCAGCGTGAAGAAATAAAAACTGTGAGGTTCGCCGATGACATTGTAACTCGGGCAGTGACAGCAAAGGACGTAGAAGTGCAGTTGAACGGAATGGAAAGTGTCTTGAAAGGAGGATACAAGATGAACACTAAAGCAAGCGAATTACATCAGGCGATTCTAAAAGAGTTAGATTAGGAAATGAAACTCTGAAAGTACACTAATGGCCATTAAAATTGATACACCACGAAGATGACGTACTACAGACGCGAAATTTAACCGACAGGAAGAAGATGCTGTGATGTGCAAGTGATTAGCTTTTCAGAGCATTCACACAAGGTTGGGGCCGCTGGCGACACCTACAACTTGCTGACATGAGGAAAGTTTCCAACCGATTTCTCATACACAAACGGCAGTTGACCGACGTTGCCTGATGAAACGTTGTTGTGATGCCTCGTGTAAGGAAGAGAAATGCGTACCATCACGTTTCCGACTTTGATAAAGGTCGGATTGTAGCCTATCGCGATTGCGATTTATCGTTTTGCGACATTGCTGCTCGCGTTGGTCGAGATCCAATGACTGTTAGCAGAATATGGAATCGGTAGGTTCAGGAGGGTAATACGGAACGCCGTGCTGGATCCCAACGGTCTCGTATCACTAGCAGTCGAGATGACAGGCATCTTTTCCACATGGCTGTAACGGATCATGCACCCACGTCTCGATCCCTGAGTCAACAGATGGGGACGTTTGCAAGACAACAACCATCTGCACGAACAGTTCGACGACGATTGCAGCAGCATGGACTATCAGCTCGGAGACCATGGCTGCGGTTACCCTTGGCGTTGCATCACAGACAGGAGCGCCTGCGATGGTTTACTCAACGACGAACCTGGGTGCACGAATGGCAAAACGTCATTATTTCGGATGAATCCAGGTTCTGTTTACAGCATTATGATGGTCACATCCGTGTTTGGCGACATCGCAGTGAACACACATTCGAAGCGTGTATTCGTCATCGCCATACTGGCTTATGACCCACCCGACGTGATGGTATGGGGTGCCATTGGTTACACGTCTCGGTCACCTCTTGTTCGCATTGATGGCACTTTGAACAGCGGACGTTACATTTCAGATGTGTTACGACCCGTGGCTCTACCCTTCATTTGATCCCTGCGAAACCCTACATTTCAGCAGGATAATGCACGAGCGCGTGTTGCAGGTCCTGTACGGGCGTTTCTGGATACAGAAAATGTTCGACTGCTGCCCTCTCCAGCACATTCTCCAGATCTCTCACGAATTGAAAACGTCAATGGTGGCCGAGCAACTAGCTCGTCACAATACGCTAGTCACAACTCTTGATGAACTGTGGTATCGTGTTGAAGTTGCATGGGCAGCTGTACCTGTACACGCCATCCAAGCTCTGTTTGACTCAATGTCCAAGCGTATTACGGCCAGAGGTGGTTGTTCTGGATACTGATGTCTCAGGATCTATGCACCCAAATTGCAAGAAAATGTAATCACATGTCAGTTCTAGTATAATATGTTTTCCAATGAATACACGTTTATCATCTGCATTTCGTGTTGGTGTAGCAATTTTAATGGCCAGTAGTGTAGTAGTTCAGGTTTGCTAAAAGTAACTGATGAAGGCGTAATCGTAGAGGATATAACATGTAGAGTTGCAGTGCCAAGAAAACCGTTTCTGAAGAACGGAAATTTGTTATCATATTAAGTTACGGGTTAGGAAGTCTTCTCTGGAGGTATTTGTGTGGAGCTTAGCCTAGTACGGAAGTGAAACGTGGTTGATGAGCAGATCAGACAAGAGGAAAACAGAAGCTTTCGAAATGTGAGTGCTGAAGATTAGATGGATAGATCACGTAACTAATGGGGAGGTACTGAACACAACTGGGGAGGAAAGGCATTTGTGGCACAAGCTGACTAGAAGAAGGAATCGGTTGGTAGGACACATTTGAGACATCAAGGGATCACCAATTTAGTACTGGAGGGAAGTGAGTGGGGGTAAAAATCGTAGAGGGAGACCAAGAGATGAAAATACTAAGCAGATTCAGAAGGATGTAAGTAGCAGTAGTTACTCGGAGATGAAGAGGCTTGCACAGGAAGGAGCAGCGTGGAGAGCTGCATAAAACAGTCTTCGGACTGAAGACCTGAACAACAGTATCTTTACATATTTCACTATATTAACATGTTTTAACTTTATGGCACATATAATTAAATGTTATTGCCTTTTTGCCCCGGGACCGATGACCTAGTTGTTTGGTCCCTTCCCCCGCCCCCGCCCCCCCCCCTTTTAAACCAACCAACCAACTTTTTACCCTTTGTCATAGTACTGGGTGATCAAAAAGTCAGCATAAATTTGAAAACTGAATAAATCACGGAATAGTGTAGATAGAGAGGTACAAATCGACCCACATGCTTGGAATGACATGGGGTTTTATTTGAACCAAAAAAATACAAAATTTAAAAAATGTCCGACAGATGGCGCTTCATCTGATCAGAATAGCAATAATTAGCATAACAAAGTAAGACAAAGCAAAGATGATGTTCTTTACAGGAAATGCTCAATATGTCCACCATCATTCCTCAACAATAGCTGTAGTCGAGGAATAATGTTGTGAACAGCACTGTAAAGCATGCCCGAAGTTATGGTGAGGCATTGGCGTCGGATGTTGTCTTTCAGCATCCCTAGAGATGTCGGTCAATCACGATACACTTGCGACTTCAGGTAACCCCAAAGCCAATAATCGCACGGACTGAGGTCTGAGGACCTGGGAGGCCAAGCATGTTTAAAGCACTCGATCATTACGGCTGAGCACTCGATCATCACCAAACGATGCGCGCAAGAGATCTTTCATGCGTCTAGCAATATGGAGTGGAGCGCCATCCTGCACAAACATCGTACGTTCCAGCAGGTGTGTATCAGTCAGGCTGGGGACGATGCGATTCTGTAAGATATCGGTGTACCTCTCGCCCGTCACGGTAGCAATTACTGACGTTTTGCTGTCCATCGCCATCTGTCGGACATTTTGTGAACTTTGTTTCTTTATTTGTTCTAATAAAACCCCATGTCATTCCAAGCATGTATGTCAATTTTTACCTCTCTATCTACATTATTCCGTGGTTTTTTAAGTTTTAAAATTTATACTGACTTTTTGAACACCCAATACACTGTCTGACAATAAGAGGGAAGCACACAGAAAGGGAGGGGGAAACGAAATGAAATTTCACGGGTGGAGTTGGTGTGTGATGTTGTTGCAGTGATTACTAAATTGAATCAAATTTGTACACAGCTTCTCAATATAAACCCACTTACCAGTATGACATTGCCCTCCCCCCTTCCCTCCCCGGCCTAGATACAGTCACAGATTCGGTTGGAAAGGGGGCACCCTCGTCATTGTACCCTCTTCTGAGCCCAGCTGGACCCACAAGCCCACAACTGTACCTGGTCCTTGTTATACTGGATAATGGCACTGAGGAGGAGTTCACGCCCGGGCTGGTCTCACACATGATCTGTCAGGGCCACATGTGGAGAATATCGGCAGTCAGTGTGGGGTGGGGCGGGTTGGTCTCTCACTATCCTTTAAACGATCCGTCCCTCTATCTGGAGAGGTTTCATCGTCTTGCCCTTCACTCTGCGATGGGACACACTGCTTTAGCTGACAAACGGAGCGTTGACGAAAATTCGGCTAAATACCTACCACGGAAGGGCCACATAAATCTAGTCCATTCGCAGTAGCTGGGGATTCCTGCATGACTCGTTTGAAAGAAATGTCTAAAACTTCCTCTAAATTGGTTTATTGTCTTTAAAACACAGAAAATGGCTATCAAGTCCTTATTTAATATCCCGACATCAATTATGCAATCTTACTAACTGTTTCTGTTACAAGGTCACACCCTAAAGCAGCCAGAAGATATTTAGTCTGACCCGATACTTTGAACGTCCTAAACAGTCGCTGACCCACGACTGCTTGCGACTTAACGGATTCAGTCGTTCAGCAGGCTTCTCGTAAAGAAGTACTCGCCATGAAGTCTCGTAATCTGCACGAGATACGCCACGCGGAGGTTATGTACGACATGAAATGTCCACAATCCAATGTCTCGCAAAATAAACCACTCGCAAAGCTCAAACTTTCACAAAATACTCAGCAATGCAATCGCTTTTCGTCAACGACACGAGAACCGATCAAACGCGCGAATTGCTTGATTTTTGTGCAAATTTGATCAGCGCGGTATAATATACGTGTTTACCAGGAGGCGGCTCCCGAGCGACTATATCGACTCGTAGGGCTAAGGCACAAGGCCACACTCAAACACGCGGGAAATGTTGAATTCCTATTGGCTAGCATGTCAAGCAGCCAACCAGATCATGTCGAGCACTTCTACACTTGTGATATTTCTAATGTCAGCGAATCAGGTTACCACAAGTAATTTAGACTAAAAATCTCGTAATACCGAGACTAAAAGTATTTAATAAAAACATAATGCGATTCCTTTCCGCAAAACAAATTACTAATAAATGTAATAGTCAACGCCCCTTTTGGCTGCCTTTTACAAAATCAAGCTCACTCGGACGTACGTTACAAATTCCCCTGTCGCACTATAAATTTCTCACGCTTACATTGTAAGTAGGCTATTTAGGTTCAAAATGGTTCAAATGGCTCTGAGCACTATGGGACTCAACTGCTGTGGTCATAAGTCCCCTAGAACTTAGAACTACTTAAACCTAACTAACCTAAGGACAGCACACAACACCCAGCCATCACGAGGCAGAGAAAATCCCTGACCCCGCCGGAAATCGAACCCGGGGACCCGGGGCTATTTAGGTTTTTATGTTGGTAACGCCACGTAGCTCTCTGTATGAAAATCACTGACTGTGCTGTGTGCAGTCTGTGGCTGGTTTGCATTCTTGGAATATTTGCTATTGTAGTGTTGGGCAGTTGGATGTGAACAACGCGTAGCGTTGCGCAGTTGGAGGTGAGCCGCCAGCAGTGGTGGATGTGGGGAGAGGCAGGGCAGAATTTTGCGAGCGGACGATCTGGACGTGTGTCCATCACAAAGAGTAAACTTGTAAAACTGGATATATATATATATATATATATATATATATATATATATATAATGATGACTTTTGAACATTATTAAGATAAATACATTGTTCTCTATCAAAATATTTCGTTTGCTAACTATGTCTATGAGTAGTTAGTGCCTTCAGTAGTTATAATCTTTTATTTAGCTGGCACTATTGGCGCTCGCTGTATTGCAGTAGTTCGAGTAATTAAGATTTTTGTGAGGTAAGTGATTCATGAAAGGTATAGGTTATTGTTAGTCAGGGCCATTCTTTTGTAGGGATTATTGAAAGTCAGATTGCGTTGCGCTAAAAATATTGTGTGTCAGTTTAGTGTTGATCAGAATAAGTAAAGAGAGAAATGTCTGAGCAAGTTCAGTTTTGCTCGTCTGTTTGAAAATCAAATAACGTAAGAGGTTTATCAGCACAGTCATTTTAAACTTTCCAAAGGGGACGTTTCAACATTTACATAATTTTGATAAAATACGACATTCTCACTCTATGTATGCCCTACATTCACTCTCTCAAAAAACACTCACACAACCAAATATGATGAAATAATAATTTTCCAGAGCACTTTTGATTACGCCAAAAATCTGTGGCAGTGAAGCAAAGAAAATTTCAGAAAACTGCACTATATGAACCTATCCTCTTCACTGTAGTTTCTTCCGCCCCTGGTAGCTGAGTGGTCAGCGCGATGGAATGTCATATCTGAAGGCCAGGGTTCGTTTCTCGGTTGTACCGGAGATTTTCTCCGCTCAGGGGATGGGTGTTGTGTTGTCCTTATCATCGTCATTTCAGGCCGGGAGTAGTGGCGTGTTCCTGTAATCCAGCTACTAGGAGGCCAGGCGTAGTGGATGGCATGAGGGTGGGAGAACTGGTGCTGTTTCCCATGTCGGTCCAGCGTCCGCACTGAGCTCGCCATCAACATGGTCACTATGGAGGAGTCCGCAACGACCAGATTGGCTAAGGAGGGGCGTACCGGGTCAAGGAGGAAACTCAGCAGCTAAAAGTGCCCGTGGTGAGCAGTAGTGGGACAGCGCTGGTGAGTGGGGACTGGGTGACAGCCCGTCCAATACGATCAAAGCTACATCTAATATTTTAGCCGGCGCGGTAACTCAGCGTGTTCGGTCAGAGGGTTAGCAGCCCTCTGTAATAATAAAAAAAAAACTGAGTTAACGGATCAACGACGAAATGAAACGGGTGTCTTTATGACGTGCGCCCCGAGCAGATACAACGAACTAAAACGAACAAAGTGAGATTTTTTTTAAGAAAAAGTGGTCAGCGCGACGGAATGTCATACCTAAAGGCCCGGGTTCGATTCCCGGTTGGGTCGGAGATTTTCTTCGCTCAGGGACTGGGTGTTATGTTGTCCTTATCATCGTCATTTCATCCCCATCGACACGCAAGTCGCCGAAGTGGCGTCAACTCGAAAGACTTGCACCAGGCGAACGCTCTACCCAAGGGGAGGCCCTAGCCACACGGCATTTCCACTGTAGTTTCAGTTGATAGTAGAGATGAATACATTACAGCCCCTAACTCAGTTTTATATATATGCGAAAGTGTTGAAGTTATTGATTTGAAATTTTAACGGTATGATTGTGTTATCCAACGAATTTAGTATACTATGTATGAAAAAGATCGATTAATATTGAACAGTACTTCTTCAGATTCACAGAGAGTGTGTGTAACATATTGCACGCAGCGTAGGGCAAGTACAGGGCTCGTTGGCCCCAGTAGCCAGCGTCGGCTCTGCCAGCGAGAGGCCCACCAGGAAGACAGGGCGCAGAGCGTACGCCGCGAGGACAGGCATGAACTCGCTCGCTCGGCTCAGCAAGCGAAAACTGTTCCTAGACGTGTTAACTCGCAGCCGGGCGCGTACGTACTAACGAGAATTGCATCTTCTACTGGTATCCGGTATTATGAAATCTTACTGATTAACAGTACTACAACAAAATTTAAGATCAATATTCGATATAAATGGTATAACGGCTTGTTTATAGCATTTAGTTCAAAAATGGTTCAAATGGCTCTGAGCACTATGGGACTTAACATCTATGGTCATCAGTCCCCTAGAACTTAGAACTACTTAAACCTAACTAACAACATCACACAACACCCAGTCATCATTTAGTCTCATCTGCTTAACAGTCTACGTGTCATGCAAGAAGCGGTGCCTTATGCAGTGGATAATCATTTCGACACGGTTTTAATTTTATTGTACCCCAGTTCAGCCTAACAAATTATAAGTAGGCCTATGGACTTCCGATCACTGTAGGACTAATAACAGTAAGATTCCATAAAAGTGGATTCCAGTAGAAGACGCAATTCTCGTTTGTGCTTACACACCTAGTTACGAGTAAACAGGTGCAGAAACGCAGCTTGCCTGCTGAGCTGAGCGAGCGAGCTCGGCCTACCTATGCGATGTACGCACCGTGGCTTGTCTTACTCGTAGGCCTCGTGCCAGCGTGAGAAGCTAAATCTGCTCTCCTGCCGGCTCCACGGCAACCTGCGCTTTCAATGCAAGATGACAACTCGTAATAATTTGCTACGTTTCGAGGGGAATACTTCAACACTGTAACTTTTTTTCTCAGGGCCTTTGTCCCGCTCCAACGCGGGATCGGCTCTGTTATTACGGATTTGGTAGTGTTAATTGCAGAGGGAGGCCGCATGCCCTTCCTGACGCCACCCCGAACCCCCCGGGACGGAAGTAGTGTACCCCAGCTGTCTGCGTCTAGTGTAAGTCATGAAATAGTGCGAACGTTTTCAAATGTCTCTGACAAGGGAACCTCCCCATCGCACCCCCCTCAGATTCAGTTATAAGTTGGCACAGTGGATAGGCCTTGAAAAACTGAACACAGATCAATCGAGAAAACAGGAAGAAGTTGTGTGGAACTATGAAAAAATAAGTAAAATATACAATTTCAGTAGTCCATACGCAAGATAGGCAACATCAAGGATGGCGCGATCTCAGGAATGCAGTGGTCCCGTGGTTAGCGTGAGCAGCTGCGGAACGAGAGATCCGTGGTTCAAGTCCTGCCTCCAGTGAAAAGTTTAATATTTTATTTTCAGTTTATGCGACAAACTCTCATGTTTTCATCACTTTTTTGGGAGTGATTATCACATCCAGAAGAAAACCTAAATCGGGCAAGGTAGAAGAATCTTTTTACCCATTTGCCAAGTGTACAAGTTAGGTGGGTCGACAACATATTCCTGTCATGTGACGCACATGCCTTCACCAGTGTCGTATAGAAAATATCAGACGTGTTTTCCTGTGGAGGAATCGGTTGACCTATGACCTTGCGATCAAATGTTTTCGGTTCCCATTGGAGACGCACGTCCTTTCGTCTACTAATCGCACGGTTTTGCGGTGCGGTCGCAAAACACAGACACTAAACTTATTACAGTGAACAGATATTTCAATGCACGAACGGACAGATCATAATTTTGCGAAAATAAGAAATTAAAATTTTATCTCGAGGGCGGACTTGAACCGTTGACCTATCGATCCGCAGTTGCTCACGCTAACCACGGGACCACGGCACTCTTGAACTTAGACTATCCTAGATGTTGCCTATCTTTTGCATAGACGACTCAGTTTGTATATTTTGCTTATTTTTTCATAGTTCCATACAACTTCTTCCTGTTTTCTCGATTGATTTGTGTTCAGTTTTTCAAGGCCTATCCATTGTGCCAACTTATAACTAAATCTGAGGGGGGTGCGATGGGGAGGTTCCCTTGTGAGTCGTGTAACTGAGTAACTGCCCTAGTCAGTTGAGCGAGGATATTCGGCGCCCGGGAAACGCGGCCGGGGACAGGCAGAGGGACTGTGCTACGTGTAGCAACCTTGGGACAGTGCTGGTGCAGACTGGGAAAGCGGACAGTTCGGCTGGAGACACCAAAGGGTGCAGTTCGGATTGAGACGCGGAAGCGGACAGTCGGTCTTTAGGCAGCTAGGAAGTGAAACGACTTAGAAAATTTCGCGTTGTGTGGTATCGCGGGGCTTAGTCTGTGAGCGGTGAGCAGCCGCGCACATATTTTTCGTTGTAAATGGGCATTATGAGTGTAAGCTTGCACGTTCGATATTACAATGAGAGACCGCATTTATAATCCATTGAACAAGCGAACAGTTAACCGTCATCTGCGAATAACTCCAGGGAATCTGACCGATAATATCGAAAACCACCGACATCTCGACAAGTAATAGTTACTGTCATTTTAGGGCCTTATCCTGTTCGTTCCTTGAAAATGACAGGTTTGCAACATGGTGGGAGAAGCTTAACTTCTCCTTCGGCAATATGTCGAACATTATAGTCTGCATAATTAAAAGGATACAACGTCCTAATCAAAAAGGCTAGGAAGTTCTCATTATTGCGCATGCAACTGATATGTTGACAAACACATTTTTTAAACCACTAGTCTTTAAAACTTAGAAATATTATTACTTTCTTCCAAAGGCTACATCGTCACTTCTATTTGAGTCTGTTTCCGAACAATCTCATTTTAAAATTACGATCATAGGTTCAAGGCTTATATCCATCACCACTTCCCTGTCAAATTCTTCTTTCTGAAGCTTTTCAGCATGCCACACAGTCTGTTCCCATGCTACAGGTGGGATGTTGTCTGTTGCCTCATTGTGCATTGCCTCATGCACAAGCGATTCACTGTATGTTATTTTCAATGTTTTGTTTTTTCTCCCACATAGCCTTAAAACCCTTTGCCCAAATTAATTCAATGGGGCTACTATGACAGTGACGCGTGGGTAAACGCAAAGCTGTGTGATCCTATTCACGTGCAAGGAAGACAAGTTTGTACGTTCTGTCACGTGACTTGTACAGTATAAATTAACGAGCTGCAGGAGATCGGCACGAGTCTGGTTTATAGGGTGCTTAATATTTTTATTTTTAAGCCGGAGAAAAATTTCCGCTTTTCTGGTGTTTGTATTTGATTTTTTTCTCTATAAGAATTCAATTATAACTGGCATTGGCCGACTTCGAAGCAAGGTATGACAAGAATTGTGAATCACGTCACGAAACTGACAGCGTTCATTGCCGAATGGCAGTCACTGCTGTTTTTCTTGCACGTAAATACAAGTTTATTCCCAGAAATAAAACCAGAAGAAGAGTCAGCATGCAGAATAATTATCCGAGAACCTATCCCTGTGAGACCTTTAAAACCGCTAGTACGATCAGTCATTTTCCAGCAGATCTTCTTGGAATGATTCTAACTGACCCATGTTTCATCAGGGTAATACACTTTTGAACTACCTCCTCTTGTATCGTGGGTCTTTATGTGGGATATAGTTCACGCTGCACCTATGCCACTTCTTTGGACTAAAAAGTCTCTTCTTAACATATCTGGAACCAACGTCTTTTAAAATTCTTCACCTTGGCGAAGTGCTTGCCATTAAAGCCTGCATAACTGTAACACGTTTTTGTTATGTCGGGCATTCATCATTCACATGGAGCACTTTAAAACACCGTTGTTAAAACTATCCATTTGTCTTACAGGTTCCTTGCGATTTCGATGCTTTCCAGGTTACGTGAAACCAACTGTTTCTACGGTTCCTACGTCTATTGACACATTCCTTTACAGTTCTCTTTAGTTCTCTAGCCGACATCACGTGGTCCTGGAGTCCGTTCAAGTGTTTTACACTGTCAACAGTAGGAGACCTGCTTTTAAATTTACGTTTGAAAAAGTTATAGCCGGCCGGAGTGGCCGAGCGGTTCTAGCCGCTTCAGTCTGGAACCGCGCGACCGCTACGGTCGCAGGTTCAAAACCTGCCTCGGGCATGGATGTGTGTTATGTCCTTAGATTAGTTAGGTTTAAGTAGTTCTAAGTTCTAGGGGACTGATGACCTCAGATGTTAAGTCCCATAGTGCTCAGAGCCATTTTTGAAAAGGTATAAATGCGGTAAATAATCCTCCTCGCCTGCTTGTGAAGCACTTCACGTTTATTGCCGCCCCGTGACTTTCTTTTAAAATCGCAGTTAAACATTTTCAAGGTACACGTTCACAGCTATACTTCTACAAGAAAAGAAAAGGAAACAAAAAAATTGATAGCTGAATGAATAATTCGGTACAGCAACAGTGCAGCAGGTGGGAGCGAGGTTCTCGACATTATCGGTCTCTAGCTGTAACTCTCTGCCAGCCGCTCGGAAAGAGAATGAATATTATTGGCCGCCAGTAGCTAGTGGAGGGAGATGCGCAGAACAGCTGAAAATTGGGCCGCCTTCTGACATGACGCGAGCAATAATACTAAGTGATGGAGACCTATCACAGAATACCAGAAGCATTTGCTCCTGTCTTCCCTTTCCCACAGACGACATTCGGAAAAAAGTCTACCCTTGGCAGGCCAAGTAGGAGGGTTTTAAGGAACAAGTGTAGTAGACGATTTTTTTCTTGTAAACAACGGACATTTCAATCAAGAAACACTATAACTTATTCACTTCGAAACCGCTGAAATTTTATTTATTTTAAATGCCTCACTGGGATGAAGAGAGCCCTACATAATGTCCAGCGTAGCGAACAGTAGGTAGGGCCATCCCTGCAGTATAACACCGGACCGTGCGTTGGGGATTTTTTTTTTTTTCCTACAGCGGAAAGCGTTTGCGAGCTGAAAGCCCCCAGGGCTGTTGGGTCGTCACTTCTCGTTGCCGAGATCCTGTCTTCGCCGGCTACGGCTGCCGAGTTCCAGATGCAGTGCGCTCTCCGGGGTTACAGGAAATCAAAACGGATAACCCTCAACATGCGTTCTCGTAACGTCAGTAATATCCGAGATACAGGCAAAGTCTTTCGTATAAGGCGAACTATGCTATTTTTTGAGGCCAGAATGAAAGATTTCGGTGAGACAAATCAGTGACATAACTCTTTTGTGGGTGAAAGAGGAAATTGCAGAGTAAAAATACACTGAGTATAATGATTTTTGTGCTGTCGTTGCGGCTCTTGAATGGTCCACCACCCCGAAATTTTCATCGCTCTTCAAGTAAACTTGCGCCGCCATGGCAACGAGTACGTGACGTTTATGCAACTTCCGACGACAACCTATTTTACGGCCGAATTCGGAGTTATTTTTTGCCAAATTCGGTGTAGTTTTTTTGCCAAATTAGAGAAATTTACAAAATTTGGCTTCATTCTTGCCAAATTTGGAGTCAATTTTTACCAAATTCGATAGCAATTTTTGCCAAATTCGATGGTATTCTTTTGCCAAACTTGATGTATGTTTTGCTAAATACGGAATTCTGTGTTATTTTTTTACCGAATTCGGTGATCTTTATTTGCCAAATTCAATGTATTTTCCGCCAAATCCGATTTGTTTGGGAACATTCAGTGGTATTTTTTGCCGGATTCGGTGAAATTTCTTGTCGAATTCTGTGTTTTTTGGTCAAATTCGGTGACTTTTTGCCGAATTTTATGATTTTTGCCAAATTCGCTAATATATTTTCTAAATTCGGTAATTGTTTGCGAAATTGGGGGATAATTTTTGGCACGTTCGGCATCCTTTTTTTTTTGCCGAATTCGGCGTCATTTTTTCCGTATTTAGCGTTATTTTTGTCAAATTCGGTGATTATTTTTATCGAATTAAGGTTTTTTTTACCGAAATCGGTGATATTTTTGCCAAATTCGAAGCATTTTTTTTCCAAATACGGTGTTATTTTTCCGAATTTGACGATTAAAAAAATCGGAAATCGGATGTCTCTTTGCCAGACTCGGCGACTTTTTATCAAATTCGTCGATTTCTTTACCAAATTCGGTGATCTGTTTGCTAAATTTGGCGATTTTTTGCCAAATTCGGTGTTACTTTTTTCCAAATTTGCTGATATTTTTTCCTGAATTCATTGTTATTTTTTGACAAATCGCTGTTATTTTTTTGCCAATTTCGGTGCTATTGTCGACATCGCGCCATGTTCGTTACGTGTGAAATGGATTGTCACTTGAAGACTATAGGCGAACCTCAAACTTGAGGAAATCATCATCAATGTTCTGCCAAAAGGCAGGTTTTCACATGGTACTTCTCCAGGCTGTCCGGACTTCTGCCATCCTCTTCAGGTCTGCATAATTTCCTCTTCCCTTTATGTCGTCTATCATCTTGTATCTCCTTCTTCCTCTCAGTCTTCACCCACAAACCAGTTCTTCCAAAGCATCTGCTAGCAAGCACTTCCTTCTCAATGAATGTCCCAACCAGTTGTTTTTCCTTTCTCTTACAATCTTGAGCAGACATCTTCTCTCACCAACCCTATCCAGTACTCTTTCATTACTCACTCTTTCCATCCAGCTTATTCTCTCCATTTTCCTACACATCCACATTTCAAATGCTTCAAATCTTTTTTCATCCTCTCGTCTCAGCGTCCATGTTTCTGCCCCATATAGTGCCACATTCCAGACAAAACATTTGCCAAGCCTTTTCCTTAGTCCTTTATCCAATTTGCCACATCTAATTTCCTTGAGGAAAGAAGAAGTGAAAATGAAATTTAAACATTTAATAACTACGATTTACGAATGTTAGTAAACTGCCGTCCTCAGATTTACAACTTTTTTTAAACGGTAAAACGACAAATTTCGCGATATTTTATAAAATCGGCAATTTCGCGCAATTTTTTGCTTTATCGCTTTCACGAAATTTTCCTAGCCCTAATCATCCCTTGTGCGTTGCCCTTTGGAAAAGTTAACTGCGGTGCAGTGGAACCACTCGCTACGTAGTTCAGGTTTGTTGTGCGGAAAGCTGTAATTAATTTACAGTGTATTGCTTTCAACCATCCACATAGTGAAATCATTAATAATGTTGCTGTTGTTGTGGTCTTCAGTCCTGAGACTGGTTTGATGCAGCTCTCCATGCTACTCTATCCTGTGCAAGCTTCTTCATCTCCCAGTACTTACTGCAACCTACGTCCTTCTGAATCTGCTTAGTGTATTCATCTCTTGGTCTCCCTCTATGACTTTTACCCACCACACTGCCCTCCAGTACTAAATTTGTGATCCCTTGATGCCCCAGAACATGTCTTACCAACCGGTCCCTTCTTCTTGTCAAGTTGTGCCACAAACTCCTCTTCTCCCCAATTCTATGCAATACCTCCTCATTAGTTATGTGATCTACCCATCTAATCTTCAGCATTCTTCTGTAGTACCACATTTCGAAAGCTTCAATTCTCTTCTCGTCCTAACTATTTATCGTCCGTGTTTCACCTCCATACATGGGTACACTCCATACAAATACTTTCAGAAACGACTTCCTGACAATTAAATCTGTACTCGATGTTAACAAATCTCTCTTCTTCAGAAACGCTTTTCTTGCCATTGCTAGTCTACATTTTATATCCTCTCTACTTCGACCATCACCACTTATTTTGCTACCCAAATAGCAAAACTCCTTTACTACTTTAAGTGTCTCATTCCCTAATCTAATTCCCTCAGCATCACCCGTCTTAATTTGACTACATTCCATTATCCCCGTTTTACTTTTGTTGATGGTCATCTTATATCCTCCTTTCAAGACACTGTCCATTCCATTCAACTGCTCTTCCAAGTCCTTTGCTGTCTCTGACAGAATTACAAGTCATCGGCGAACCTCAAAGTTTTTATTTCTTCTCCATGGATTTTAATACCTATTCCGAATTTTTCTTTTGCTTCCTTTTCTGCTTGCTCAATATACAGATTGAATAACATCGGGGACAGGCTACAACCCTGTCTCACTCCCTTCCCAACCGCTGCCTCCCTTTCATGTCCCTCGGCTCTTATAACTGCCATCTGGTTTCTGTACAAATTGTAAACAGCCTTCCACTCCCCGTATTTTACCCCTGCCACCTTTAGAATTTGAAAGAGAGTATTCCAGTCAACATTGTCAAAAGCTTTAGCTAAGTCTAAAAATGCTAGAAACGTAGGTTTGCCTTTCCTTAACCTTTCTTCTAAGATAAGTCGTAAGGTCAGTATTGCCTCACGTGTTCCAACATTTCTACGGAATCCAAACTGATCTTCCCCAAGATTGGCTTCTACTAGTTTTTCCATTCGTCTTTAAAGAATTCGCGTTAGTATTTTGCAGATGTGGCTTATTAAACTGATTGTTCGGTAATTTTCACATGTGTCAACACCTGCTTTCTTTGGGATAGGAACTATTATATTCTTCTTGAAGTCTGAGGGTATTTCGCCTGTCTCATACATCCTGTTCACCAGATGGTGGAGTTTTGTCAGGACTGGCTCTCCCTAGGCCGTCAGTAGTTCTAATGGAATGTTGTCTACTCCCGGGGCCTTGTTTCGACTCAGGTCTTTCAGTGCTCTGTCAAACTCTTCACGCAGTATTGTATCTCCCATTTCGTTTTCATCTACATTCTCTTCCATTTCCGGAATATTATCCTCAAGCACGTCGCCCTTGTATAGACCCTCTATATACTCCTTCCACCTTTCTGCTTTCGCTTCTTTGCTTAGAACTGGGTTTCCATCTGAGCTCTTGATATTCATACAAGTGGTTCTCTTTTCTCCAAAGGTCTCCGTAATTTTCCTGTAGGCAGTATCTATCTTACCCCTAGTGAGATAACCCTCTACATCCTTACATTTGTCCTCTAGCCATCCCTGCTTAGCCATTTTGCACTTCCTGTCGATCTCATTTTTGAGACGTTTGTATTTCTTTTTGCCTGCTTCATTTACTGCATTTTTATATTTTCTCCTTTCATCAAGTAAATCCAATATTTCTGCTGTTACCCAAGGATTTCTACTAGCCCTCGTCTTTTTACCTACTTGAACCTCTGCTGCCTTCACTCCTTCATCCCTCAGAGCTACCCATTCTTCTTCTACTGTATTTCTTTCCCCCATTTGTGACAATTGTTCCCTTATGCTCTCCCTGAAACTCTGTACAACCTCTGGTTCTTTCAGTTTGTCCAGATCCCATCTCCTTAAATTCCCACCTTTTTGCAGTTTCTTCAGTTTTAATCTACAGGTCATAACCAATAGATTGTGGTCAGAGTCCACATCTGCCCCTGGAAATGTCTTACAATTTAATACCTGGGTCGTAAATCTGTGTCTTACCATTATATAATCTATCTGATACCTTCTAGTATTTCCAGGATTCTTCCATGTGTACAACCTTCTGTTATGATTCTTGAACTAAGTGTTAATAATGCGTAAACCATTTTTAGGAGTACAATGTCATTTAATGAAGGTCCTTAGTTTTTGGTGAATGTCATCAAAATACATCAAGAACTGCAGAATTGTGTACAGAAATGCTCTCAGGCAGACGCTGTCCTGGTCGTCCCATCTTCGTTATTACAATCAAAAGACTTTCGCGGGACTGGAGAGTACTGCCGTCGAAGCTGCGGAAGTAGCGTTTCTTGCGGCTGCGGCATTAATCCCGCTCGTTAACAGCGCCACATACACAGAGTGGTCGGTATCAGCGAAAGAAGCGGTCGGTGTTTTCACCATGCACATCACTCGTTCCACATTCCTCTATGTCAACAGATCCATGGCAGTGATTGTTGGACATCGTTTGTGAGTTGTTTCTCCATCAAGACAATATTTTTATCGACAACGAATTCGTTAATGATGAGGTCTCATTCAGAAAGCACGGGAATGCTAGTTTGAGAAGCGTGTGCCTCTCGTCAAAGGGAGACCGACATTGGCTTCGTCAGGTCTTCAACTAATGACAATGTGGTGTGGCATAAAAGGCTAGAACACCGTCTGCCTTTGTTTCGTTGATAGTTCGTTGAATGGGAAAATTTGGAAAATGTGATCTAGAGAACTGGTCAAGAGGTTCCAAGATGATGGATGTCCTGCATATAATTCTTCAGCAGCAAGACACGCATTAAACTGCTTATTTCCAAAGTGGTGGGTCACGAGAGGCAGTCCTATTCAGACGCAGATTAGAGATTATATTAGATTAGATTAGTGCTTGTTCCATAGATCATGAATACGACACTTCGTAATGATGTGGAACGTGTCAGGTTAATAAATGGTGTCTATACAAGATATTACATTACACAAAATATTACATGACACTTAATATTTTTAATTATTTTTTTGTGGGGGTTAGGGAAATTACGCACTTACTATATCCAAAAATTCATCTAATGAGTAGAAGGAGTTGCAATTAAGAAATTATTTTAATTTCCTTTTAAGTGCTATATAGCTTTCTGTCAGACTTTTGATGCTATTAGGTAAGTGACCAAGACTTTTGTGGCAGCATAATTTACCCCCTTCTGAGCCAAAGTTAGATTTAACCTTGAGTAGTGAAGATCATCCTTTCTCCTAGTGTTGAAGCCATGTACACTGATATTACTTTTGAATTTGTTCGGATTGTTAATAACAAATTTCATAAGTGAATATATATATTGTGAGGCTACAGTGAAGATCTCTAGCTCTTTAAATACTGTCTACAGGATGATCTTGGATGAGCTCCAGCAATTATTCTGATTACACGCTTTTGTGCAATGAACACTCTTTTACTCAATGATGGGTTACCCCAGAATATGATGCCGTACGAAAGCAGAGAACGAAAGTAGGCGTGGTAAGCTAATTTACTGAGATGTATATCACCAAAATTTGCAATGACCCTAATAGCATAAGTAGCTGAACTCAAACGTTTCAGCAGATCCTCAGTGTGTTTTTTCCAGTTCAACCCCTCATCAATGCATACGCCTAGAAATTTTGAATATTCTACCTTAGCTACCGATTTTTGATCTAAGTCTATATTTATTAATGGTGTCATTCCATTTACTGCGTGGAACTGTATATACTGTGTTTTGTCAAAGTTTAATGAGGGCCCATTTGCAGAGAACCACTTAACGATTTTCTGAAAAAAACATAGTTTACAATTTCACCAGTTAATTCTTGTCTGCTGGGTGTGATAGCTATACTTGTATCATCGGCAAAAAGTACCAGCTTTGCATCTTCGTGAATATAGAATGGCAAGTCATTAATATATATTAAGAAAAGCAGAGGACCCAAGACCGAACCTTGTGGCACCCCATTCTTGATTGTTCCCCAGTTTGAGAAATCACCAGTTTTTGCATATTATGTGAACTGCTTATTTCAATTTTCTGCACTCTTCCAGTTAGGTATGATTTAAACCAGCACGATCGCCTGACAACGACTGTGGATGACATGAGAGAGCGAATTACTACTGCGTGTAAAGTGATTACTCCGGATATGATGACAGCACTGAGTTCATCGATGATGCAGTGTGTTAGAAAAGTGTGGTGATGCAGTTGGTTCTCACTTTGACCACACCAGTGCACCATGACTTACTGGTTTGCAAATGTCACAGCACGTACGTAAAAAACCAAAACAAATAATTTTATTTTAATTTAAAATAATGCAATATATCTTGGTAATTTTAACAATTTTGTCACGAACAGACACTCCATCGCTGGGATCAGGTGTTCTCATGGCTATGTGACCACTTGTTGAATATGGCGGGAGCTAAGAAGATAAATTAATTGTCCCTTTTTGATGTTAGCTGAATAATTTTCCAGAAATATAACATTTTCTGTGGGATGAAACATGTTTAAACATGTGTAAACTCTACCACAGGAGCACGACATCTGTGAACCCAGGGACGCAAGTTACCTCGAAGACGGGGTTTAACTTTCATGTGGCGGATCATTCAGCGTTCACAGTAACAGCACAAAAACTCCTACTGTATCAGAATAGAGAAAGAAAACACTATTTCGCAACATGGTTTTGGGTTTCTTGTGACAAAATTAACGTATATCTAACGGTAAACGTAAAATAAGTAAAATAGAGTACCTCCAGTAGTCACAGATGCCTTTCACTGTCGTAACACATCACATGTATACCGTCATATTTCGTAAACAAATATGGCGTCTGCTAACTATTGGGTGCAAGGATCGTATAGCAGAAGAGAAAACATTATCACGAAGTATTAAGAATATACACCGAAACAACATTATTATAGAATAAATTTTAAAGGATTTGGAGATGTCTGTTTCGAGGTGTCAAATAAATGCCTTGGAATAACTACTTCAGGTGGTATATAAATCTGATTTTGACAAGTTAAAATGGTTTAAACCTCATACTCGTTTCTACAACCAGGTGAAATGTTACAAACATTAAGTACAATAATCACTGAATGTAATCTAATCTAATCTCATTTCATACTGACTACAGTGGTAAAATTGTATACAAATAACAATTTTGGTTGGGATTCACAGATAGATGTGAAAGGCTGGAGGCAGAAGGAGGGTAAGAGACGGAGGAAGTGTGAGGGAGAGAGGGGGTGGAAAGAGTGGTTGCGTGAGAGCAAACTTTACAAAGCAGAGGGTTTTAAGATTCTATCTGTTACATGTAATAACTGCCTAAAGGTAATACATTACCACAGACAACAAGATTTGACAGAAGTTACCTCACAACATAAGCACACGAAACCCACTTCATGACACAGGTGTGTACAAAATTGAATTTTTGGACTGTGACTGCTTCTACATAGGCCAGACAGGCACATCATTTGAGATTAGGTTCAAGGAACACATGGCAGCACTAAAAAACAAAAAAATACGACACATCAGCAATAGCCACCCACCTGCATGAAACAAAACACCATGTTAACAACACAAGTATCAGCATTCTACACATCCAACCAAAAGGCAGGAAACTAGACATCCTTGAAACACTCCAAATACACAAACACCAAACAAAATAACCTGAATCCATCTTAAATGACAGTAATTACAATATTTACAATAGTATCATCGCTGTTTTCAGCAACTGCCTACGTCACTAAAACTGCAACACACACACACACACACACACACACACACACACACACACACACACACACACACACACACCTTAATATTTACCATAAATATTTAGTTATCTTACCGTGACGGCCACCAAATGTAAAGCAATTGACCTCGTTTACAGATATGACATGACACCAACAGATTGTAAAGCCTTGTTAGCTTCAAACTATATGTACATCGACTACTGGCACAAATTGTACATCAATCCGCATATTTTAAATCGTTAACCAATGTATTACCTGTAGGTAGTTATTACATGTAACAGATAGAATCTTAAGATCCCCTGCTATGTAAAGTTTGCTCTCATGCAACGACTCATTCCACCCCCTCTCTCCCTCACACTTTCTCTTTCTCTTCCCCTCCCTCTGCCTCCAGCCTTTCATATCTATCTGTCAATCCCAACCAAATTTGTTATTTTATATAATCTTACCACTGTAGCCAATATGAGATCAGATTAGATTCAGTGATTACTCTACTTAAAATTTGTAACATTTCACCTGGTTCATCTACAGCTACATCTACATTTATACTCCGCAAGCCACCCAACGGTGTGTGGCGGAGGGCATTTTACGTGCCACTGTCATTGCCTCCCTTTCCTGTTCCACTCGCGTATGGTTCGCGGGAAGAAAGACTGCCGGAAAGCCTCCGTGCGCGTTCCAGTCTCTAATTTTACATTCGTGATCTCCTCTCGGGGTATATCTAGGGGGAATCAATACATTCGATACCTCATCCAGAAACGCACTCTCTCGAAACCTGGACAGCAAGCTACATCGCGATGCAGAGCGCCTCTCTTGCAGAGTCTGCCACTTGAGTTTGCTAAACATCTCCGTAACGCTATCACGCTTACCAAATAACACTGTGACGAGACGTGCCGCTCTTCTTTGGATCTTCTCTATCTCCTCTGTCAACCAGACCTGGTACGGATCCCACACTGATGAGCAATACTCAAGTATAGTGTTTTGTAAGCCACCTCCTTTGTTGCGGGACTACATTTTCTAAGGACTCTCCCAATGAATCTGAGCCTGGCACCCGCCTTACCAACAATTAATTTTATATGATCATTCCACTTCAAATCGTTCCGCACGCATACTCCCAGATATTTTACAGAAGTAACTGCTACCAGTGTTTGTTCCGCTATCATATAAACATACAATAAAGGATCCTTCTTTCTATGTATTCGCAATACAATTACATTTGTCTATGTTAAGGGTCAGTTGCCACTCCTTGCACCAAGTGCCTATCGGCTGCATATCTTCCTGCATTTCGCTGCAATTTTCTAATGCTGCAACTTCTCTGTATAATACGGGAAAATCTGCATGGAACTTCCGACACTATTTGCTAGGTCATTTATATATATGGTGAAAAGCGATGGTCCCATAACACTCTCCTGTGGCACGCCAGAGGTTACTTTAACGTCTGTAGACGTCTCTCCATTAAGAACAACACCTACTAAGGAGACTGCCTACACTACGCTTGTCCGTCCTCTTTTAGAATACTTTTGCGCGGTGTGGGATCCTTACCAGATAGGACTGACTGAGTACATCGAAAAAGTTCAAAGGAAGGCAGCACGTTTTGTATTATCGCGAAATATGGGAGAGTGTGTCACTGAAATGTATAGCGTCCCCAGTGCTATATTACGAAAAGACTTTAAAAAAAGTATTTGTAAAGAAGAGACATTTAAAAATTGAATAATATATTTTTATCATGTAGCCGTAAAATAATAATTTCTCTGGATAGATTTCGATTTGCACAGGAATAATTTATAACAAAATGATCTAAAGAGATGACAAGATACGCTCTTTTGTTAATTTTTTAGTCGTCTTCACTTCTTCTCTTGTCTTGATTGTGTATAGACGGACATCTTGCGAGTGCTGGCAAATATAAGCATATTTGTATGAGTTAAGCATATAATATATTCATTTAATATTATTGTGCACGTTTAATTTGTAAGAGGTGATCCCGATTTCATGTCCGCCTTCCTTGAATTAACCTGCATTCGAGTAATTTACAGTTCAACAATCGCAGCGGCCGATGCAGCCAACGACGCCATTACGTGGCGATATTAACTTATGAAAAATTAGCGGAAGCGGTAAACTCGCCCGCTATTAACATATTAATTTTTCTCCACAGCCGCCCGACGTTGCAGAAAATACGTAGCTTTAAGATTCGTATTTTCAGTACCATAGCCGACAGCCAGAGCCAGGACTCCGACTACGTGGCAATGATTAACGGAGGTAAGAAAAATACTCTCGCGCGTGTGTGGGCCGCAATTGTAATTAATAACTAAATATCTTTTGCTTTAAAGTGAACTGACTAGCCGAGGAAATTAATATGAAAAGTTTATTACGTTGTTCAACTTATATGCTCATGTTTTAAGATTCAGCGAGTCTAACATTCAATAACGTAACAAATAATTTGAGATTAATATTGTTAAAAGGAGAACTTCAGGAAAGCATTTAATCGTAAATCAAAATAAAATGAAATATCATTTTTATTAAGGCCCACCACGTAAATCGGCAACAATCAAATAATAATAATAATAATATATTAAATTACGACGGACGCCAGAAATGATACAGGATTTGGGATGGACATCATTAAAAGAAAGGCGTTTTTCGTTGCCACGGAATCTTCTCACTAAATTCCAATCACCAAATTTCTCCTCCGAATGCGAAAATATTTTGTTGACACCGACTTACATAGGGAGGAACGATCACAAAGATAAAATAAGGGAAATCGGAGCTCGTACGGAAAGATATAGGTGTTCATTCTTTCCGCGCGCTATACGAGATTTGAATAATAGAGAAATGTGAAAGTGGTTCGATGAACCCTCTGCCAGGCATTTAAATATGATTTGCAGAGTATCGATGTAGATGTACTCAAGAGTACCCACCGCCGCACACCACAAGGTGGCTTGCAGAGTATAAGAATAAACCGTGAGTTCTCCTATCCCCCTTAACCCCCCCCCCCCTCCGCGCCTCAACCTCCCCCCCTCCCGCCACCCGCCACATGTCTTCTTTGTTCTGTCCACGAGAAGAAGCGTTTCCCTATTTTCACAATATCATTTCGTCCAAGTAGAATCACAAAGAAACAACTACTACGGAAGAGACGCGTGCGTTTAACGTGGTTTATGTGCCAGTAGTGCACTTGGTTCACTACAGAGCCTGCTCGCGTTCAACAGTGAAATTCTTGTTAGTACCTCAATGAAGTATCGTAGAAACTACAAAGCCAGCGAGCGGATGCAGATCCGTTTTGCCCTTTTGTGCTAGCTGAGGACTGGAGAGAGGCGCGAAGGTGCAGTAAGCAAGTGGAGTAAGTGGGGAGCACACGTGATTTATGAACGTAGGCTTCCGCAGCCGGTGTCATGAATTCTTCTAGGTATTATGCCGCATCATTGCTAAAAACTAACAACAATAATAAACTAAAACCGACGTTTTGGCAGAATTGCAACGGCCTTCCTCAGGGCACGACTGGTTTTGCATGAGGATAGGTGCTTGTATTTATTACAGACTATCGACGTCTGATGTCACTGTTGTAAAACTTTCAATTGGCCCTCTAATATGATTGGCTAGTCATGACGTAAGGGAAGATGGAAAGAAAGAGGCTATTCGTGGATGTCAATGTCGTCAACGATTGGTAGCTGTCCGCCAATCAGCGTTCGGCTTCTGGTTGGCAAGTTTCCCTCCTGGTGTGCGCGGAAGTAGACTGACAGTTGCTCGGCAGCTGTTTGTGCAGATACGTCCGTGTCCCGCGTAGCTTCTGCCCTGCGATCGCTCGCGGCCTGTTGGACTGGGATGGCCGGCAGCCAGGACACCGGGTGTTTGTAGCCATCTTCTCTGTTGATGTTGTCAGGCTGCTTAATAATTTCGATTGCGTCCCGTATTTTGCGTTCTCGCATCCACCATCCTTTCGCCAGAACTCGGGCTTCCTGGAACCTGATAGGTTGTCCACAGTCACGGTGGTGTTCCGCTATCGCCGATTTATTATGTTGTTGTAATCGTGCATAGCGTTCGTGTTCTGCTACTCGTAAGCTGACAGGTCTCCCTGTTTCTCCTATGTAGGTAGCTCCGCAATCACACCGTAGTTCGTAAACACCGGCAGTGTTAAGATTGTTGACTACATCCTTGGTGGAACCTATCATTTCATGCATCCTGTAACTGCTTCGAAAAATCGGTTTGAAACCTCGTCGATGGAGGACGTTGCCTAGCCGTTCACTGATGCCTTTTACATATGGTAAGTGTACCAGTGGAAGTTTCTCTTCTTTGCCTTCTTCTCGTGTTCTGCTTCCTTTGGTTTTAGCTACCTTTCTTATGATGTTGTCATCATAGCCGTTGGCACGAAACATATGTTGTAGCTCCTTTAATTCTTCTTTGATATTATTTTCATCGCTTATCCGGTAGGCTCGGGCAGTTAACGTATGCAGAACAAAATATTTGTGAGCTGGGTGGTGGTGGCTCTCCGCGTGCAGGTACCGATTAGTGCGCGTTGGTTTCCCGTACACTTTGTGTCCCAGTTTACCTTCGGCAGCTCTGTATACTTCCACATCCAGAAATGGCAAGGTACCATTGTTTTCAGTCTCATGTGTAAACTTCGTATTTTTGTGCAGGCTATTTAAGTGCTGGAGGAAGTTTCCCAATTCCGCTTCACCGTGGGGCCAGATGACGAATGTGTCGTCCACATATCGTAGCCAACAACTGGGGCGTTATGGAGCAGAAACTAGGGCCGTTTGCTCATAGGCTTCGATGAAGCTGTCCACAGCTACAGGTGAGAGCGGGGAACCCATTGCCACTCCATCTAACTGTTCGTAATATTTTCCCCGCCAGGTGAAGTACGTAGATGACAGGCATAAGCGCACCAGATCGCAGATATTTGGTGGGATCCGATCCTGTAGAATGCGCGTAGTCTCCTCGGTAGGTACGTTAGTGAAGATAGACTTGATGTCAAAACTGACCATATTGTCTGATGGCTTTATTCGTTGTTACCTAATCAGTTGTATGATGTGGGAAGAGTCTTTCACGTAGGAATCTGTTTGTCCCACAAGACGGGGTAACTTAGGTGCCAGATGTTTCGCAACATAATACGTATGTGAATCTATTCTGTTCACTATGGGCATCAGCGGATAACCCTCCTTATGGAGCTTAGGTACTCCGTAGATTCTAGGAGGAACAGGAACCTTGGTGATTAGTCTCTTGGCTGAGTCAGGATCAATTCTCGAGTCCTTTACGAGGGCCTTCGTATTTCTGCCTATCATCGGTTTTAGTTTATTATTGTTATTTTTTAGCAATGACGCGGCATAATACCCAGAAGAATATAAATCACTACACGTGATTTACTTGTCATTCCAACACGTACTTCTGTTACCTCCAAGTTAATGCTGTGAAAATGAAAAAGAAGTCATGAATAAGTCCTCTGCGGCTGGCTTATACTGTTACGGGAACAGAACTCCGTCCGAACAGGCCTCGGGAGGTCCAACGGTACCAACCGACCGCCATGTCATCCTTACCGATAGGCATCACTGGATGCGGATATGGAAGGACATGTCGTCAGCACAACGCTCTCCTGGCCACTGTCAGTTTTGGTGAAAGGAGCCGCTACTTGTCAAGCAAGTAGCCCCTCAATTGTCCTCACAGGGGCTGAGTAAAGCCCACTTGCCAACAGCACTCGGCAGAACCGGACGGTCACCCATCCAAGTGCTAACCAAGCCGAACAGTGCTTAACTTCTGTGATCTGATGGGAACCGGCGTTACCACTGCGACAAGACCCTTGCTCATTTCTACAGATAGCTACATTCTGTTTATATGACAAGGAAACATCACCAACTTCACCTCATATTTTAAGGAGAAAAAAGCTCACGTGCAAGACGTCAGCCCCATCAGTCGGTCCCGCGAGAAAATTTGGTCCATAATTCTGATAGTAGGAACTTATGAAGTTCTGAAAGTGCAGCTTTTAAACATGCGCACACAGGTTGTTTGTCACCCGCTCTACTCCTCTGCAACCGCTGAAGCCCAAATGCCAAGTTTTGTGAACAGGAGTGAGAGGATCGTGAAATAACGTTACGGCACTGGTAACATACTTTGTCCGTTGTGCCAATGTGCTCGGTTTCTAAGTTATTACTAGTGCCAGAGATCTCTTTGCTTTGAACATTTTTATGTTGCAGTTCACAAATGCAGTGTAAATGAATAAAAATACTGAGTTTGTTATCACGGAAGTAGCGTAGCGACATTTCGTTATTTTCTTCGGATTTTAAAGGTGGCACTTTTAATGTGAAGTACATTTGTAGGAGATGCACTATTCTCTAACGTGCTAAATTGTAAATCGAAAATCTTTAACTCCATTTTATAATAATACTTCAGATGCTTAGGTGTCCGCCCCCGGTAGCTGAGTGGTCAGCACGACAGAAAGTCAATCCTAAGGGTCCGGTTTCGATTCCCGGCTGGGTCGGAGATTCTCCGCTCAGGGACTGGGTGTTGTGTTGTCCTAATCATCCTAATTTCATCCCCATTGACGCGGAAGTCGCCGAAGTGGCATCAAATCGAAAGACTTGCACCCGGCGAACGGTCTACCCGACGGGAGGCCCTAGTCACACGGCATTTACATTTCAGTTGCTAAGGTTTATCTATTTTGATTCTGAGGCGTATATATATACAGTGGAACCTCACATAGCGAGCATAATTCATTTCAGAGTCTTACTCGTAGTGCGAGACTCTCGTTGAGCGAAACAATTTATCTATCTATATATATAAAACAAAGTCGGGTTTGTTACAACACTTGTAACTCGAGATCTGCTGGACCAGTTTTCATGGTTTTTGATTTGTTGGATTTGTTTCCGCCCCGAATAGCAGAATACATCTTAAAAATAATGAAAAATTGACGAATAAAAATGTTCATGGTTTTTCATTTGTTGGATTTGTCTCCGCCCCGAATAGCAGAATACATCTTAAAAATAATGAAAAATTGACGAATACTTGAAAATGCGTTATTTTCCTTAAAAGTTCTTTAGTTTCGGAGCTGTCAAATTTTTTTGTCAAAATCTGTAAGTAATGATTGACATTTATGCATCCGTTCATAAACTATTTAAAATGAATGAATAAACTATTATGTGTATTTTTTTAAAAAAAAGAGTGAAAAATATTACCGTGCGTTCAGAAATGTGTAATGAATACTTAATATATGTATATAAAAGAAAGTCGTGTTAGTTACACTATTTATAACTGAAGAACGGCTCGACCGATTTGGCTGAAAATTGGTGGAGAGGTAGCTTAGAACCAGGAGACGGGCATAAGATACTTTTTATCCCGTTCGACCGCTATAAAACGTAGTATAACAGAAACGCATCTGGCGTGGAATAACAAAACGTAAATTAGATTTAGTAGTTCAAACGAATGTACCCTGTTGAACCCCCAACAAAAGGAAGTTTATGATACATTAATGAAGGCAATTGATGATGGAAATAGTGGTTTATATTTCCTGGATGCCCCTGGTGGAACTGGCAAGACATTCCTCATGTCAGTAGTTTTAGCCACTGTTCGTGCGAGATCCAACATTGCGGTTGCAGTTGGTTCTTCCGGAATAGCAGACACATTGTTAGAAAGATGCCGTACGGCTCAGTCAGCATTAAAATTACCGTTAAATCTTCAAGCTATTGAATAACCAACATGTAATATTACAAAAAACTCAGCAGTGGCCGAAGTTTTATCAGCATCCAAGATCTGGGACGAATGCACAACGGCTCATAAACGTGCATTAGAGGCACTTAGCCGAACATTGAAAGATCTACGCAATGACTCGAGATGTTTTGGAGGAGCAATGATTTTACTGTCTGGCGAATTCCGCCAAACACTGCCAGTAGTTCCAAGATCAATGGCTGCAGATGAAATAAATGCTTGCCTCAAATCATCGAATCTATGGCGCTTTGTGAAGAAACTTTAACTGACAACAAACATGAGAGTTGCATTGCTTAATGATACATCTGCTGAAGATTTCATTGAGCAATTGCTGACTATCGGTAATGGTCGAGTACCTGTCGAAGAATCGAGCGGATGGATTTCATTTCCTCATAATTTCTGTAACTTTGTCTCATCGAAAGACGAACTTATCAACAAAGTATTCCCAAACATCATTACTAAATACAAAAGTAATGAATGGTTGAGTGAGCGAGCAATTTTAGCGGCTAAGAATAAAGATGTAGATGACCTAAACTACATAATTCAGAATGAGATCATTGGTAAAATGCATTCATTCAAATCTATTGACTGTGTAACAAATGAAGATGAAGCCACCAACTATCCAATTGAATTTTTAAACTCTTAGGATGTGCCTGACATACCACCGCACAATTTACGCCTAAAAGTTGGCTCCGTAGTAATCATGCTTCGAAACATAAACCAACCAAAACTGTGCAACGGTAAACGTTTTGAGGTAAGTAAATTGATGACCAATGTTATTTACGCGACGATACTCAAAGGAAAATCCGAGGGTGAGGAAGTTCTCATTCAGAGGATCCCGATGGTCCCAACCGATGTGCCGTTTGAGTTTAAAAGACTTCAATTTCCGATCCGTCTTGCATTCGCCATGACCATTAACAAATCACAAGGCCAATCCTTGAAAGTTTGTGGTTTAAATCTGGAATATCCATATTTTTCAAATGGTCAATTATATGTGGCATGTTCACGGGTCGGAAGACCATATGCGTTGTTTGTTCTTGCGCCTGATAATAAAACAAAAAATGTCGTGTATCACAAGGTACTGAATTGAAGAGTGGAAGCTATGCACCAAAAAACATAAAGAATCATTAAAATACTTAATTTTTATTTGTCCTGATAAAAAATTGAACTTAACATCCAAAATCTGATTATTTATTGGCTTTAAGGCGGAACAGAGTTCGCCGGGTCAGCTAGTCCTATACAGGGTGGTCCCGAATTCATGGTACAAACTTTAATGGTAGGTACAGGACATTGTAACAAGGATTTATTGTATAGGAATGTATAGTCGCAGGTGACGCGGTGAGGCGTAAACAGGGGAAAGAGAAATG
Organism: Schistocerca piceifrons; assembly: GCF_021461385.2. Lineage (NCBI taxonomy): Eukaryota > Metazoa > Arthropoda > Insecta > Orthoptera > Acrididae > Schistocerca > Schistocerca piceifrons. The sequence goes on along the minus strand of NC_060145.1, from coordinate 96,003,134 downwards.
GAGTGATCGGTTGGTGTCACTGCCGGTAGAGGGCAGTAGATGAACATGATGTATCGCAGTAGGGACAAGCGCCATTCACAATTGTGCTGCCGTAGACGATGGGTGACTTTACGTATGCAGAAAAAGCAGACATGCATTACATGTACGGCCGTGCAAATGGTAACGCCAGAGCTGCGTTACGAATGTATCGCGCGGAGTATCCTAATCGACGAATGCCGGATCATAGAATTTTTCAACGGTTACATCGTCAACTTTGTGAAACAGGTACGTTCGACGTCAACAGACATGACGCTGGTCGATTAAGAGCTGTACGCACTCCAAGACTGGAAGAACGCATCTTGAACATAGTGGCTGATAGACCCGAGTCAAGCACAAGAACTGTTGCGCGTGACGTACATGTGAGTCATCAGACTGTATGCAGAGTGTTAAATGAAAATCGCTTACACCCCTTCCATTTTCAAAAAGTACAAGCATTGAATCCGGCAGATTATCCTCTTCGCGTGAACTTCTGCCAGTGGTTGTTGCAGCAATGTGCGTTGCAGCCGGATTTCGTAGGTCATGTGCTATTTACAGATGAAGCGACATTTTCACGCGAGGGTGTCTTTAATGCGCACAATTCCCATGTGTGGGCAACAGATAATCCACATGCAACGCGTCCACATGCGTATCAACAACGTTTCGGTATTAATGTGTGGGCTGGTATTGTGAACGACTTTTTGATTGGGCCATACTTACTACCCACGCGACTCTGTGGCGAAAGCTATCTTATTTTTCTGCAAGAAGTGTTACCAGAACTGCTGCAAGATGTTCCGCTCGCCATTCGTAACCGCATGTGGTTTCAGCACGATGGAGCGCCAGCACACTTCAGCACTGCTGTACGGAATTACCTGAATGCCACGTTTGGTGCTAGATGGATTGGGCGTGGTGGACCAGTCCCTTGGCCACCCCGATCTCCTGATTTCTCTTGCCTCGATTACTTTTTATGGGGACATCTTAAGAGTCTTGTTTATGAGACTCCAGTTGACTCAGATGAGGATCTCGTTGCTCGCATATCTGTAGCTGCTGCAGGTGTGCGTGAAATACCAGGCATCTTTGAACGTGTACGCCAATCGCTGCACCGACGCTGTCAAGCATGTATCGCTCATGGTGGACGCAATTTTGAACACTTACTGTAAACATGACACTTGTCAACAACGATTTCAATAAAATCTTTCGTTTTCCTTTCGGCCGTTATTTCCCCTGTTTACGCCTCACCGCGTCACCTGGGACTATACATTCCTATACAATATATCCTTGTTACAATGTCCTGCACCTACCATTAAAGTTTGTACCATGAATTCGGGACCACCCTGTATAAATTAATGTAGAATAAGATAATGCGTCCCATGCAGGAAAAGTACTAAAAGTTTTATCTTATTCTTGCAATTTATTCAAAGAAAATCATACATACAGTATTACGTTCTTTATTATTTACAATACATAACTAATTCTTTTTTACTAGGAAGCTATCTGCAGTGATCTGTTTTTCCCGACACGTCAATACTTGGCATCATCGTGAAATAAATTTGTAGCGCACATAGCCATTGCTTTATTTGGGTGATGATTTTCAGTGTACAATGCAACCGATTCCCATGCTTTCAGAATTTCTCTTATGGAATGGGTGCTTTGCTGTCACCGCCTTCTCCTCCTCCTCCTCCTCCTCCTCTGAAGAACTCCTCTTCCCAACTTCCTGCTTTGAAGCGGGTTGCAACTCCATAAGCTCTTCGGTGGTCATTTCTTGACTGTGACCTTCCACAAGCTTATCGATATCATTGTTATCCACGTCTGGTTCAATGCTCTTGGCCAAGGACACAATCTCGTTGACTACAGGTTCCACAAATACTACTCAAATGCCTCAGAGTCACATTCGACAACGCACTCCCTCCAAAGTTCCTTCCAAGCGGAAGTGAGAGTCCTCTTGGTAACCCGTTTCCACGTCTTTTCGATTACCTTGACACAGGCAACGATGTTGAAGTGATATACCCAAAACTCTCTGAGAGTGAGATTGGTAGCTTCAGTCAACTCAAAGCAATGCTCTGAGTGATTTAGTGTAGAGCTTCTTAAAATAAGAAATGATCTGCTGGTCCGTAGGCTGGAGTAACGGAGTGGGGCTGGGAGGCAGAAATTGGATCTTGATGTATTGAAACTCCTCAAGGGAGTGGTCTTGTAGGCCTGGAGAATGCGCGGGAGCGTTGTCCATAGCAAGCAAGACATGGAGTGGCAGATTCAGCTCAAGTAAATATTTTTTTCACCCAAGGACCAAACACTTCATTGATCCAATCACAAGAAAGATTACATGTCATCCAAGCCTTGTTGTTGGACTTCCACATCACATTTAACCTGCCCTTATGGATTTTACACTTCTTGTAGGCTCGTGGAGTTTCTGATTGGCAAACAAGAAACTTGCATTGGTACTGAATAGCAGTGTGCGACGGTCTTTAATTGGCTTGTGACCTGGCAATGCATTCTCCTCTGCTGTTATAAAGGTAGGCTTCGGCATCTTTTTCCAGAATAGACCCGTCTCGTCACAATTAAAATTAAAAACCTGTTGCAGCAGGTAACCGTCAAAGCCTACGAGCACCTCGAGGTTGCTGATAAAGTTCTCTGCTGCCTTTGTGTTGGAGCTGGCTGCTCTGCCGTGCCTCACAACGCTGTGGATGCCGGTTCATATCTTAAACTTCTCGACCTACCTACGACATCCCCTAAACACTTCTGTCTTCTTACGAGGCCGGCGAAAATCATTTTCTCCTTCTCACAAATGATGTTCTCGTTAATAGTGTCGCTTTGCAACTGCTTTTCATTTATCCACACAAGGAGCAACCTTTCAACATCGTCCAAAATACAAAACCGTTGTTTAGATACCTTTGAAGCATATGTCTCTGTAATTTTGTACTTGTTCGTGAGGACAGTGCAAATAGTTGATGTAGACCGATTGTATGTGCGTACTAAGTCAGCAACGCTCACACAACGTTCGCGTTATTCAGTGATTTTAGTTTCATTTCTAAGGTAATTTTCTTTCCGTTATGGTCGCCTTCTGCCGGCTTTATCTTTGGGGACATTTCTAAGAAGATTATTAAAATTCGCACACAGAATAACGCAGTGTGAATAAAAGATTTAAAAAATGTGTGGTCACAAGCTGCACTAAGATGGTAGCAGAAAGAGCGCTAAACCCAGGCTGCAGTACGAACGTACTAAAGACATTGTTCATATGCCGCTGCCGACAATGAGAGGCGTTCATATTGTTGAACGTTTCCCCCGCTGCGGGAGAACGGCTGGTGACGTCACACTAAATCACCGTCACTCGTTATGCGAAACATCGCTCGTTAAGCGGATGTTTTTTTTTGTTTTTCAATTTGATTTGCTCTTTATGCGAATTGCGCGTTATGGGAGGTTGTTAAGCGAGGTTCCACTGTATATAAGTACATATGCAGAATATCAAACAGAGAATACTGTAAAAATAATATTAACCCTAGAACGATCGTGAAGTTTACTATTCCACATTTAATTCAAATTTAAAGGTAAAGCATTGCTTAATTACCATTATTAGATCTCCAACTGTATGTTACATACCAAATCGAGTGCAAAATGTCCTGTTTTATACCCTACTACAATCGTAAATTTTATGAACGTAGATGTGTGTGAGGTTGAGATATAAGGTACTAATATTACTTTCCATTTTTCGCAAAGAACGACATAATATGTTCTCGGACGAGATTTCAAAACGCGCTGAGCAGATGTGTCCACCTCCTGCTCCTGTTCCCTCGTCTTCAGCACACCGCGAATACAAGGGCTCCAGCTGTGCTGTTCTCGGCGCTCGAGCGTTGGGCGTCTGCTGCCGGGCGGGGCGAGTCACAAACAACCAGTGGGCACGAATATTTAAAAGCTGTTCTTTCAGGAAGCCATAACTGCATGCTGTCAGAATTGTGGCCCAAATCTTCGGGCGGGGTCACCTGCTGGGGCTGATATCTTGCAACTCTGCTTGTTTTCTCCTGATCAGTCGACGATATTCCCTTGAAAGTTCGAAGAAGTGAAAGCCGACTGTCAAATTTGGATAACTTACCGATAGAATACGACACAGCAACTAAACTGGATTTGAATGAGATAATTAATGAGCTTGATTCACTCAAAGCAAGGAAATGTGAAAATAAAATTACGATAAAAACACCATTTCTCGCAAAAGATGTTTTATTATGTCTTCGTTACAGTAATTTTCCTTTTATTTTTAAATAACAGTTTATCCATCGTTATTAATTTGTACATCATACTTCAACTAATTCACAGTAGTCTTTTTTTAGAAAGCTTATACAGTTTGTGACTTGTTGAATACAAAGATACACTTAATTTGTTGCATGCAATATTTTTCATCAATATACATCATTTGAGTAATAGTTGTCAGTGATGATTCATTTTTATTAAACCTACTTACAAACTTACAAAAGTTGTAGATATCTGCAGGAACAGCGATAACAACATGAAGAAGATAAAACAAAGACATAATACCAACATAAATCATAGAAAATAACAAAATTATTAAGAAAAAAATTAAAAATGTAAAATAAAATTCTGAAGTAAAACTAAAACAAACTCCAGACAAAAAGATAATTGGAAACGAACCTATAAAAATAATAAAAAACTTAATTCTCACATATCACCTTTTTATAACGGTAACTATGTAAACACGTAATATCGCTGATCCACTGTCATCAAAGCTCTCACAAAAACAGCATATACGGGAACCATCTGAAATCGGGTATACGCGGTGAAAAGTATTTAAACCTTCAAACTCTGGGAGGTTGCAGGGGACATCAAAACAAATATTTTTCCCTAATGCCATTTTTTCCTATGAGGATTATTTAAACCGGTGGAGGGCTCTTCAGTTGTTAGACGCCGTATTACGTTTTTCAGTTGTTAGAGGGCGTATTACGCTCTTCAGTTGTAGGTAACTGCTGTCCACCAGTGTAGTAGTGCATTGTCTCTGTTTACTAATGGAGTGATACACCTGGAGTGAGTACACTGATGTGATTGCTGCGTACTGCGTAGCGCACCACAACGGACGAGCTGCACAGCGGGTTTATCAACAACAATATCCTAATCGCTGTATCCCGGATCATACGACCTTTGCTGCTGTGTACCAACGTCTGCTTGAGACCGGGTCATTTAGCAGATTACCTGGACAGGGACACCGTCGCACGGTAAGAACGCTGCAATTTGAGGAAGCTATCTTGCAGCATGTGGAGCGGGATCTTTCAATCAGAACTCGTGCAATTGCACGTAACATGTGGACGAATCAGACGAATGTAAGAACAGTCCTTCGAGAGCAGTAGTTACGTCCATTTCACTTATAGTGTGTCCACAACCTGGAACCAGTTGATTGTCCACCCAGAGCACAGTTCCTCTACCGGTTTAAATACTCCTCATAGGAAAAAATGACATTAGGGAAAAATATTTGTTTTGATGTCCCCTACAACCTCCCAGAGTTAGTCGGTTTAAGTACTTTTCACCCTGTACATCTCCAGTGTACACCTAGGAGAAAATAATGGTTCTAAAAAAGACAGGACATGACAGCAACGATGTCACATATAAGGTAAAAACACCTAATGATGTATCATAACTTTTCTGATCATCGTTACAGACCATTAGATTAAGACCATCGCTCGCTTGTGTATTTACAGAGCGTCTGATGATGGCAATATGCCGAAATGGGCTCATCGTGAGTGATATAAAATAAAAACAATTTACAGAACAGTGTAGCTGTCTGATATTCGTAATAATAATCATGTAGAAAGTTTATTTACCGGGAGGGGATGTGGGTTGGGAGGGGGGGGGGGGAGGTGGGGGCTGCATCTTTGGCAGTTCTGCCACGAGCAGTACAGTATCATCTCGGTACAGCTGTGAGTAATGAACAGTAGTTGTAATAGCGGCAGCAGTACATTAGTCGAAAATATTTCTTGAAACTTCAGTTTGAATGTGAAGCAGCTGATCATAACGCTACACCATTGTGGAGCTGGTCCAAGCAGCAGCATTGGGCCTGTGCGTCTGGCAGACACGGAATGACGTGGAGACACGCGCTGGATCAATGAGGGTGGGGTGGGGTGGGGTGGAGGGGGTGGAGGAGTCATCTCGCCTGGAGGTGAACCCGGCGCGTCACCGCCAGCCACAGTGCCGTTCCCCGGCCGTCACAAACTCCACGGTGTGCGTCAGCTCGCCACTGACGCGTGTCTCATACAGATACGTGGACTAACACTTGTGGACAGTGAATCACCAATTGGCACTGGCGAAATAGCTCATCTGGCACAAAGAAATTCTCACAGTTCTCTAAGTACGATCCCATCATTTAGTCAGATTCTACATACATGATTACTCAGCAATTCACATTTAAGTGCTTGGCAGAGGGTTCATCGAACCACAATCATACTATCTCTCTACCATTCCACTCCCGAACAGCGCGCGGGATAAATGAAAATCTAAACCTTTCTGTTCGAGCTCTGATTTCTCTTATTTTATATTGATGATCATTCCCACCTATGTAGGTTGGGCACAACAAAATATTTTCGCATTCGGAAGAGAAAGTTGGTGTCTGAAATTTCGTAAATAGATCTCGCCGCGACGAAAAACGTCTTTGCTTTAATGACTTCCATCCCAACGCGTATCATATCTGCTACACTCTCTCCCCTATTACGTGATAACACAAAACGAGCTGCCCTTTTTGCACCCTTTCGATGTCCTCCGTCAGCCCCACCTGGTAAGGATCCCACACCGCGCAGCAATATTCTAACAGAGGACGAACGAGTGTAGTGTAAGCTGTCTCTTTGGTGGACTTGTTGCATCTTCTAAGTGTCCTGCCAATGAAACGCAACCTTTGGCTCGCCTTCCCCATAATATTATCTATGTGGTCTTTCCAATTGAAGTTGTTCGTAATTCTAACAACCAAGTACTTAGTTGAAATGACAGCCTTGAGAATTGTACTATTTATCGAGTAATCGAATTCCAACGGATTTCTTTTGGAACTCATGTGGATCACCTCACACTTTTCGTTGTTTAGCGTCAACTGCCACCTGCCACGCCATACAGCAATCTTTTCTAAATCGCTTTGCAACTGATACTGGTCTTCGGATGACCTTACTAGACGGTAAATTACAGCATCATCTGCGAACAACCTAAGAGAACTGCTCAGATTGTCACCCAGGTCATTTACATAGATCAGGAACAGCAGAGGTCCCAGGATGCTTCCCTGGGGAACACCTGATATCACTTCAGTTTCACTCGATGATTTGCCGTCTATTACTACGAACTGCGACCTTCCTGACAGGAAATCACGAATCCAGTCGCACAACTGAGACGATACCCCATAGGCCCGCAGCTTGATTAGAAGTCGCTTGTGAGGAACGGTGTCAAAAGCTTTCCGGAAATCTAGAAATACGGAATCAACTTGAGATCCCCTGTCGATAGCGGCCATTACTTCGTGCGAATAAAGAGCTAGCTGCGTTGGACAAGAACGAAGTTTTCTGAAACGATGCTGATTGCGTATCAATAGATCGTTCCCTTCCGGGTGATTCATAATGTTTGAATACAGTATATGCTCCAAAACCTTACTGCAAACCGACGTCAATGATATAGGTCTGTAGTTCGATGGATTACTCCTACTACCCTTCTTAAACACTGGTGCGACCTGCGCAATTTTCCAATCTGTAGGTACAGATCTATCGGTGAGCGAGCTGTTGTATATGATTGCTAAGTAGGGAGCTATTGTATCAGCGTAATCTGAAAGGAACCTAATCGGTATACAATCTGGACCTGAAGACTTGCCCGTATCAAGCGATTTGAGTTGCTTCGCAACCCCTAAGGTATCTACTTCTAAGAAACTCATGCTAGCAGTTGTTCGTGTTTCAAATTCTGGAATATTCCATTCGTCTTCCCCTGGTGAAGGAATTTCGGAAAACTGCGTTCAATAACTCCGCATTAGCGGCACAGTCGTCGGTAACAGTACCATCGGCATAAAAGCTTTTTTTCTCCCTAATCGTACTCAGCACCTCTTCATTTGTTATTCGATCTTCCCATGTGATCTTCAGCTTGCTTTTACAGCACCACGTTTCGAAAGCTCCTGTTCTCCATGACTTCACGTGGTAGTGCGCAGTGTTACATTATGAAATGACGTGTGTGTAGTGTGTCCTGAAACGGATGAATAGTGCAGCACTAGCATTTTGCATTATTAAATAACTCCACGGCAAAAGAGTATTGTACGAGGTGTGTTCAAACAATTCCGAAACATTCGTAATTTTGTGCCAGTGCTGTGTTGGAGCGAATGCGGTTGGCATTCATGCGCACACCTGTGCTTAATATGTAATTGCTGGAAGTTGCATTGTTGTATGTCTGTTAGTTATTTATTGTTCACTGCTGTATTGACTAGAAGATTCTGTTGCGCAATTTGCGAATTTGCAGGTGGCAGAGTTAGAGAAGCAACGCGTTTGGATTAAATTTTGCGTGAAACTCATGCAAACTCTTACAGAGACACACCGAATGATGCAGAAAGCCTACGGTGATGAATGCTTAAGCCGTACTCGGTGTTACGAATGGTTCACACGGTTTAAAAATGGTCGGACGTAAGTTAAAGATGACCCTCGTTCAGGACGCACTTTGACGTCTACCGACGACGCTCATGTCAGGTACGTCAACGTGCGTGCAATCGAAGACTGACACTGCTCGAGGCATCGCAGAAGAATGAAAGCATTTTAGTTGGATCACATTTATCAAATCCTGGCACAACATCTTCGAATGCGTCATCTTGCCGCCAGTTTCGTCACACGGCTCATGAGTCAAGACCAGAAAGACCTTCGCCTTGTCATCTGTGAAGAGGGTTTGCATCGCGTAAATGAGAATGCGATGGTTCAAATGGCTCTGAGCACTATGGGACTTAACTTCTGAGGTCATCAGCCCCCTAGAACTTAGAACTACTTAAATCTAACCAACCTAAGGAAATCACACACATCCATGCCCGAGGCAGGATTCGAACCTGCGACCGTAGCGGTCGCGCGGTTCCAGACTGTAGCGCCTAGAACCGCTCGGCCACTCCGGCCGGCCAGAACGAGATGTTTCGTAAGAAAATCGCAACTGGTGATGAGACGTGATCAACGCTTGTGATGTGGAGACCAAGGTCCAATCTTCGCAATGGGTCGGGAAAGGTCCTCCAAGACCAAAGAAAATTCTTCAGGTCAGGTCAAATGTCAAAGCCATGCTGGCAGTTTTCTTTCACTTTGAAGGATTAGTTCATCGTGAATTCGTGCCACGGGGACAAACTGTTAATCGATGGTACTACCGGGATGTGTTGCGACGCCTGCGAGAAATTGTGAGAAGGAAACGGACTGAAATGTGGCGAGACAATTCATGACCCTTGAATCACCCGCACATTCATCCCTGTTGGTGCGCGACTGCTGCACAAAAAACGTAAATACTGTAATCCCTGTGCTTCCACATCCTCCGTGCTCTCCAGACCTGGCCCCTGCGGACTTTTCTTATTTCCAAATTTGAAAACCCCGTCGAAAGGTCGAAGATTTGCAACGGTTGGCGAGATAAAAGGAAATCCGCAGACGGCGCTTCGCGCGATCCAGCAGCAGGGTACCAAGAGTGCTTCCGGAAAAGGAAAAGACGTTGGAAGCGGTGTACGAAATGTGGAGGAGATTATTTCGAAGGAGACCACGCACAATAAGTAAAAGGTAAGCGTAGAAAAATTACGTTGACAACGGTCCGGAATTTTTTGAACAGACTTCATACACTGAGGCTAAATCGAATAAGGCAGCACTGCTTTAAACCGAGTCGCCTTGTATTCGGGAGCGTGGAGGCTCCAGTCTTCATCCGGCCATCCGGATGTAGGTTTGCCGTGATTTTCCCCAAATTATTTAACCCAAATGCTCGGATGGTTCCTATTTTATGGTGAACGCCGACTGTCTGTCTTGTACTTGAGACCTTGTAACGTAGCAGACTATTTCAGGACATTATGCCGTCTTATAAATCACCTCCACGATAGCAGCCTATCCAAAACTGCCGAACATAGAAAGCTTATATAGTCGTTGTTAACACTTAATTTTCGTACTTTAAATGTGACGTGGGTCCACTGATACTATTGTAATGAACAAAGCGTACTATTAATATGTCATAATGTTATTGCTGGACGTAAAACTGTTTTCAAAAAGTCGTGTAAGATTGCACGACAGCACGAAATTCTCTTGTAATATTTACGATGTATATACTGACGAAATAACTAACTAGAACAATTTATTCAGCAATTGTTCTCTATTTTGTAAGAATATTAGGAATCCTAATCATTACGAAATTAACTATAATTCAAGATTAATTAAATGGTATTGTCATCTGTGCATAACTTGTAGAATTCCGTATTGAAACCGTTCATCAGGTAAAATAGTAATCATTTCAAACAATTTCCTCTGCTTGGAGAACTATTTTCCTGTGTTGTGTGAATTATAGTTTTTAATTATAAGTTTAATTCTTCGTTATGTATTCAAACAATGATATGGAATATGGTGATCGTTGAATGTTACTTATGCCACGGCAGAGGCACATCACATTTACGCTCTGTTTTAGTCTGATTTTACTCTTTGTTTAATTTTCAGTCTCGGTGCATCTGAAGTCTCCAAGTTAGTCTGTATGAAGCTGGTTTCTCTACAGATATCATTGGTGTCTAGCAGCTCTCGAAGAATGAAATATAATGAAATGTGTTGATATTTATCAACGCCTGTAAGCAACTAAAGGTCTAGATTTCATTATAATTTCATTCTTCGAGAGCAGCAAGATCACCAATGATATCTGTACAGATACCAGTTTCATATAGATAAGGCTTACCGGCCAATGGTCATCTTCAGTGCGGATGCACTCAAATTGCCCAAACTCTTACGGGAATCGGTAGATTGACTGCCGCGAGTAATAAATATGGTGGGCAGGGGCACTACAAATGTAGTGTGTGGACAGAAAGTTTGGAAAGTGTGGGGCTCACTGGGAGCGAGCCGGAGCCCCAGTAGTCGCACTAACTTCTGTGTCTTCGGTGGCTCAGTCTGCCGGTACGGTAGCTCAGCGTGTTCGGTCAGAGGAGTAGCTGAGTTAATGGATCAACGAAGAACTGAAACGGGTGTCTTGCGACACCCGCCCCGAGCAGATGCAACGAACGAAAACGAACAAAATGGGATTAAAAAAATATAAAAAGTAGCAGGTACTGAGTTAGAGTCCCGGTCGGGGCACACATTTTTCAACTGTCCCCGTTGATATTTATCAACGCTTTTAATCAGCTAAAGGTGTAGATTTCATTATAATTTCAAGTTAGTCTGTATGTAGTCCATGTTCTGAATTGTAATTGGAACTGCGTTAAAACCTCATGAGCATGCAGTGTTTATTGTAAGAAGTGATACAATAATGTGGTGCAAATGGAAGTAATTAATGGAAGAGCATGTACACAAAAGACTTTTTAGTCGGTTCAAATGGCTCTGAGCACTACGGGACTCAACAGCTGAGGTCATCAGTCGCCTAGAACTTAGAACTACTTAAACCTAACTTACCTAAGGACATCACACACATCCATGCCCGAATCAGGATTCGAACCTGCGACCGTAGCGGTCGCGCGGTTCCAGACTGAAGCGCCTAGAATCGCTCGGCCACTGCGGCCGGCAGTTTTTAGTTATTACGAACTTCGAACACAGGCAATAATTAACTCATTCCCCACAGTTAAGCACCAATTTAGAAGTAATTTTAATGCTGCAGTACCATTCGATGCTGTTAACTCTTGGTGGTGTACATCGAGCTGTTCCGATAAAATAGCATGAAAATCACAATCTCTTGTGCATCTTCCGTTAATGTATACGTAAGTCTGACTATTTATTGGACGGTAGTATTAGAACTTGTAACTATGTAAAAGCCTAAAAAACAATTTGGGATTGTGGGTCTACCTTAATGCAAAACTATTTATTTATTTATATTTTGCCGGCCGAAGTGGCCGTGCGGTTAAAGGCGCTGCAGTCTGGAACCGCAAGACCGCTACGGTCGCAGGTTCGAATCCTGCCTCGGGCATGGGTGTTTGTGATGTCCTTAGGTTAGTTAGGTTTAACTAGTTCTAAGTTCTAGGGGACTAATGACCTCAGCTGTTGAGTCCCATAGTGCTCAGAGCCATTTGAACCATTTTTTATTTATATATACCGCCCAAACGAGTTTGAGCGACAAATATCGCCATCATCAGTGGGTTCTTTGATTATTATGTACTGTAAGTCATAGCATTATTTTATAATTGTTGCCGCTATTTCCGGCATATTTTCAGCGTTTTTTGTTGCCGTTTTTCTCGGTATACACCGTGTCATCTGCAAGCCGTACAATGAACTTGCAGATGACATGGTGTATGGTGAGAAAAACGGCAACAAAAAAGCAGAAAATATGCCACAAACAGCGGCAACTATTGTAAAATCGTGCTGTGACGTATGTTAAATAAGAATCATAGAACCCACTGATGATGGCGATATTTGTCGCTGAAACTAGTTTGGAGAAATAAATAAATAAAGTGTTTTGAATCAAAGCGGGCCCACAATGGCATATTTTTGTTTTTGTATGCAAACACGGGCCAATGGAAGAGTTTCAAGATAAAATTATTGTATGTAAAAGACTATAAGTGAATTACAGTTTTGTTGTTGTTCTTAAATTATAGTACTACAACATGACCAACGTCCATGTCATTACTTCCTTGGTGTTTCTGTGCAACTCACGAAAATATCTCTTAATTTAGGCGCTGTAAAATGATTGTCTACTCTTAAACAAACTCTTAAAACTTCATGAATACTCACCTGCATGTACGATTAAGGTGTCATCAACCAGAAGGTTGGCTGGAATGCCACAATGCTTTGCTAGGCATGGTCCAACCGTAGATGTTCAGCTGTTGCCTTTGAACTGACGCATCCGGTCACGGAGAGGATCCACAGCCTAACGTCGACCCCTAATCACGGTGAATTTCGGTACTTTTCTCCTCAACTAACGTTGTCGGAGGTGAAAGAAGGGATTGGCTGGAAAATCGAACACGAAACTGTTGCATTTGTGTCCAAGAACTTGACCACAGAGCCAATGACAGCTGCGCTCTGCATACTACTGTAAAGTGTACGGCACAGCGTACTTCTAACTGAAACCACGTGTTAGGATTCCTTACGTTCCATTCGCGTCAGGAGCACGGGAAGAATGAATGGTCAAATTGCCTCTGCGTATGCTGTAACTACTCCCGGTCTCTAAGGAAGTGCACCAGGAAACTGAAGTATATTTATAAATTCTTTCCTTACTTATTACTTGCCTATACTTTGTAAGTAAGTTTTCGCGAGACTGCTAACATCTAACCTCAGGAGTCTCCCAGTTCAGATTAGCATTTCCGTGGCATTCTTCCGTGAATCAAACAAACCTGTGAACATTCGTACCGTCTTTCCTTGTATACGTTCAATATTCTCTGTTAAATTTGGTGTGCCTTACTTAGTATGGTTCCCACATTTGAGAAATATTCTACTGTGTGCTGCTAGAGTGCTTTTCAAGCTATTTCTTTTGTAAACTCCCTGCATTTTTCCACTTTACTGCCATTGAACCGAAGTCTACCACTTCTTTTACCTAGGACTGAGCGTACGTGATCTTTCCACGTCATATCCCTAAAAACTCCTACACCCATGTGTTCGTATGAGCTGACTGGTTCCACTTAAGATCCACTAAGGTTGTAGTCATAGGGTTCTAAGTTTCTAGATTTTGCGAACTGCACAGAATAAAAATTTCTGTATATTGAAAGCAAATTGCTAATCTTTGCGCCACTTTGAAATCATACCAACTTCTGCAAGAACTTGTCATATAGTTAACTGATTCATCTACCAGAGATCTGACGTTACTGTTAATATTCTCTGGCAAATGATTAATATATGAAACGAACAGCAAGGGTTTCAACACACTTCCCTGGTGCATGGCGGTAATTACTTCTATTTCTGTCGATGACAGTCCATCACACAAATTTCGGTGGACATCGCATAAAATTTGTACTTCCATTAATAAGTGTTGCTCCCGTACTGTGCCAAATGTCATTCGGAAGCCAAGAAATGCTGCTTTTACCCTGTTCATCCGTCTCTTTCGGGACGTCTTGTGAGAAAAATGTCAACTACATTTCAAATATCCGATGATTTCGGAATACATGGTGGTTGGTACGGAGGAGGTCATTCTGTTCGAGATAATTCATTAAGTTTTTGTTCAGAATCCGTTATACTATTCTACAACTACTGGATATGAAACAGGGGTGTAACTACAGTCATAGCAGCCGTGGGGCAAGTTGCTAAAAATTACCTCCTTCAAGCCTGCCCTCACGGAATTCTCCACTAATCAAAAATGCTCCGTTCATCATCTCTCACAGTACGTCCTTGCGAGGTGTTGGGTCTATTTCTTCGAGTTCTACCAGTTAAAATCTTTCGACATTTCTGTTAACGCTCGCGTGCCAGTCAAACAAGCCTTCATCGTACACACTGCCCTTCTTCTATTCATAGGCCAAGTACCTGTTCCCTATTCAGTTTAGAACATACTTATATTTCAAATATTTTGAGCTTGAGAAAAACCTCAGCTTTTTTAAGCGTTGTAGATTTTGTTAGATATGTTACCGGCCAAACCCGATTTTAGGATGAAAACTAGTTTCGCCTAGGTCAAACTCGTTCATCCTGTTACCGACAGGATAAAACAGTTTAGCCTAGGTCGAATCGGCTTATCGTAGTTAGAATTTACATGCTTTAAGATAAACTGGTACGTCCTAATCTGAGCTAATTTTGCCTAGACGGAACGGATTCGCCGCCTGTATGAAAGGGGAATCCCCGATCAACTCTGGCTCGCCCCTCGCGCCTCTCAACCGCTCTTCGCTCGCTCTGTTCTTTATTTTGAACGGTATTTTGCATCGACGAGTGCGCGTGTTATGTTGCTGGTTGCGTTTAAAAGATTTTACTGTAATCCTGGTATAATTATTGTGAGGCTTTTCATCATGGATGAGCCTTCGTGTAGTAGACAAGCCAATCAAAAGCTGTGGAGAGAAAAGTTTCTGAGGGAAATTTTGCAGAGTGAAAACAAAAAGTCTACTCATTATAACGTGTTATCAGCAGACGAATATGCGGATTTCGTTACACAAGTAGACGACGCGGAAAAGTTGGAAAAAAGAACATCATTACAAAAAAGAAGACTGAATCGAGTTGCTGTTTTGAAAATTGGTGATGTGAAAAAACGCATTGCACGGTGTGAAGGGAATATAAAATACTTTGTTCCAGCTTATGAACTTTATGATGTGATTGACGAAGCTCATGTAGCTGTGGATCATGGTGGTCGCGATAGGATGTTAGCCGAGACATCAAAAAAATATGCCAATATCAAAAAGGAAATGATATGCCTCTATTTATCAATGTGTGATGTTTGTCAACAAAAGAAGACAAAAAAGAAAGGAGGGCTAGTTTCAAAGCCAATTCTCCATTTGGAAATTAATAACAGATGTCAAGTCGATTTGATTGATTTCAAAACACAACCAGACGGGAATTTAAAATTCATTCTAATTTACCAAGACAATCTCACAAAATTTGTTCTCCTTCGTGCATTAATAACAAAGAGGGCTGAAGAAATGGCTTGTCATTTGAATGACATATTCCTAACTGTAGGGGCGCCGTGCATTCATCAATCTGATAATGACAGAGAATTTGTCAATATGTAATAAGGGAACTCGCAAATGATTGGTCAGAACTGAAAATTTGCAAGGGAAACCAAGGCACAGCCAAAGTCAGGGTTCTGTTGAACGTGCCAACCAAGACATTGAAAATATGATAAGTTCTTGGTTAAAGGACAACAATTCAACGAAGTGGTCAGAAGGATTAAGGTATGTCCAATTAATGAAGAATCGAGCTTACCACTGTTGCATAAAACAATTGACACAAACGACATTTAAAATGCTACAAAAATTGTGATAGAAAAAAAGCTAAAAGAATGAAATCTTCTGACAAATCCCATCTACTATCTGACATTGGAAACAACGTAACCATACCAATTCCAGATGTAGATATGGGCAGAGGTGACATTCGAAACATAATTGGAGTATTACTTCAAATGACTGATGAGGACGTCTACAAAGTTGGCACCAAACATGGCGTACTTCAAAAACATTATTGGAGGCATAATTTTGTTAAAATTTTCCGTAATTTTTTGTACTAAAACATTAAAAAAATAATTGTTTAAACTTCTTTTTTATTTTTTTGCAGCTGATTTCGACGTCTGCATTCAGAAGTTTTTAGGTGTGGATGATACTAACCAGGATATTGAAATATCTTTAAGTACTGCAGCCATAAAACATTCTGTTGAATCAGGGGAAGGCTTCGTGAAATACAGTTGCACGAATAACTGTAC
Organism: Schistocerca piceifrons; assembly: GCF_021461385.2. NCBI lineage: Eukaryota > Metazoa > Arthropoda > Insecta > Orthoptera > Acrididae > Schistocerca > Schistocerca piceifrons. Next base: position 95,986,673 of record NC_060145.1, on the reverse strand, counting down.
AACAAACAAATGCAACTGTAAGAAAAAGTACTCTGCAATTCTAAGTGCCACCAAAGTAAACCATGCAAAAATAAGTAAATAAGCAAAGTGCAGATAAGGTGTTTTCTGTGGATTGATATATATAAGTTGATCTAGTGACAGATGTGAAATTACTGATTAGTTAATAAATAACTTTAATGAATCATTTTGACTATTTTATTTCTATTCCTTTATTCAGTTTACTTTGAAAAGCTTATAGAAGATACAGACTAGGTGAAATTAGTTCAGACTAGGACGTACCAGTTTATCCCAAAGCATGTAAATTCTAACTAGGATAAACCGATTTGGCCTAGGCTAAACCGTGTTACCCTATCGGTAACATGATGAACGAGTTCGACCTAGGCGAAACTAGTTCATCCTAAAATCGGGTTTGGCCGGTAAAAGATACATAAAGACGATTTTGCATACGACAGCATTGCTCGATATTAGTTTTGCCAAGTCTTTTACACGAGACTGTTTCGATATTTATACTGGAAATAAACTTCTTATCGGCATCAGGAAAGAAATGTCACGAGGAAATATCACAGGTGAATTATTGTCCTTGATTTTTATGCACCTTGTCACAGACAGTAGATATGAACAAATGTTTTGATTACTTGTTTTGTAAATAAAACTACCTTTCCTGCTGCCAATTAATGTATTTTTCCCAGACGCGTTTCGCCATTTTCTTGTTCTAAGGCATCATCAGTGGGATCTATAACGATACAGTTTTGTTAGCTTTAGATTATTAAACAGGTCACGTCGCAATTTTTTGATGTAAAAAAAGTGATTACCTACGATTTGCTGATCTGCGTTTACTCACGTCTGGTCTGGAGGTCGCACTACAACGTTATTGCTGACATACAAGCTCAATTTTGCGTTTGACTTTCTTCACACTGTTCACCATGCTTCTCCTTTTTTTGTGGTGTACTATTCTTCTTTTGCCACTTAATATAACTATTTCGTCGGACACTGCTTTTCACAACGTAAATATTGCAACTCCATTAAGTGTTTCCTCTTTTTTGAGATATTTACCTACTTGTTATCAACCTAACGAAGTATATGTTGAAGACTAACTTCTATTCATGATGTTTATACCGTGTGTATGTATGAGAGAGAGAGAGTTTTATTTACAAAACAATTATTTATACGCTTGTTACGGAGGATGGCACATAAACAAACTTGTTATTCATGCCATGCCAGGTATTTCCATGTGGTCTATACCAGAAGTTCGGAAGACTTCATCTGAACATCCATAGAACCATACAACACATAAAATTGAACAACATACGCAAATGTTATGATCTTGTACCTAAATTATCACTGTAAAATGTTCACCCAGCGCCCAAAAACCAATGCACACTGCTCAGAAAATGTGGTTAAAATACGAAATCAAATCCCTATACTCTAAAAAACAAGATCTAAATTGAGTTGTATAAGACACATTTACAACTCACACACGCCATTAATAATAATACAGTTTTCTCCCATCTGGTCAACAAGGTCGAAAAGCACACAAAAACTGCTGTACAAAGAATGGAAACAGGTCATATAAGAAAGATCAACCAACTCAAAAAACTCCAGTCACAGCACAATACCTTTACACACAGCCAAGGAAAACGCACACACAAATTCTACCCAAGATTAGTGAACCTTACTGACACACAGTTAAACAGTAAAGAAAGGCAAGTGTTGGAGGAAGGATTATAATACAATGTAAATTCAGAAAAAGAGGAAGATTACTTAGAAAATATAATTAATAGGAGCAGAAAGTGTTTTGACAAAGGAAGATAGGAATGAAAACAGCAGTGTCAATATTGGACTAACTAGAGAACTAGTAAAAAAAGAACAACAACACAAAAACAACAAAAACAGAATCGGCAACACTCAGAAAACGTAGGCGAAAACTTCAAAGTGAAATTGTTATTATTTCAAAAGCAGACCAGCGGAGCACAGTAGTACTGACAGACAAAGAACATTACATTGAAAAAACACAAGAATTCATTGCACAAAATAACACTACAAAATGAAAATTAGACGCAACAGACAGACTCAAGACAAAAGTAAAAAACACTCTAAAATATTGATATCATACTGATTAACACAGAGAACAGAAAGTTGACACAGATCAATCCCACTGCACCTGTCCTCTGAAGCAAACCAAAAATTCACAAACCGAATCTGCCTGTGAGACCAATACTGGATTTCAGAAAATCCCCCACTTACAAACTTGCAGGACACATGTTAAAATTACTGTCTGAAAACTTCAAAGTACAAGAAGACACTACACAGCTAATACAACAAATAAAAGATATAAAAATCACAGACACAGCAACACTCCTCTCATTTGATACAGAAGGCATAGAAATCATAGATAAGAACCTGGAAACTTAGTCAGCTCCATGATGAACAGATTAAGTATGTACACACATTAATAAAGCTCGTAACAGAACAAAATTACATCCAGTTCAATTAAGAATTTTATTTACAAGAAGATGGACTATCAATGGGGTCCCCAGTTTAAGAAGCCTTAGCAAATGTTTTTGTAAACCACACTGAACTGATCATTTTCACAAAAATAATAACAAAAGAATAAAACATATTGTATTGGTTCAGATATATGGATGACATCCTTTGCTTTATACATGAACCACAAACAAAAATTGAAAAACTACATACCGACATCTAAAAGATAGATAAAAAAAATTCACAATTGAAAGAGAGCAAATCAACCAAATTAACTTTCTAGATATAATGATCAAGAAACTAAACAAAAAGCATATGTTTAAAATTAGCCGTAAACCAACAGCAACGGACATTATCATTCCCCAATCCTCGAACCACCCACACTCACAAAAGCAAGCAGCACTTCGACACATGCTCCATAGGCTGAACACAGTGCCACTCACCAAAGAAAGCTGCCAAAAAGAACTGGACATAATAATGCAGGTAGCACAAAATAATGGCTACCATAATAACGCAGTCACAAAGTTAAACAACAAAATTAAAACTAAAATAAAAGCAGAGAGCATCAAACCACAGAAAACAACTTAACGTAACCAAACATAAACAGTCGGTATCATAACAACTACACAGAATAATCAGAAAAGTATAAAAGAAAACACAAGATGGTACACAATGACACACAAACACAAACTCATACACAAATTCACCAACATTTTCAAAAGACAGGGAATTAACATGGCATACGCAACAGACAATTATATACAAAAATACGTCCTAAAACTGACCAAAAAGCAGAGGCATATACCAGAAAGCAGGTATATATCAACTACAGTCAGACACCTATGATGACAGATACATAGGACAAATAGGCAGAACATATGACGTTAGATGCAAAGAACACATGAGAGCCTGAAAGTACGGGACAAACCACTCCACATTTGCAGGACACCTAAGAGAATGTGACCACAAACCAACCTCTAGGGAAGAAGATATGAAAATAATTAGAATCAACGATAGAAAACACCTCTTAACCCTGCAAGAAATTTGTCGCATACAAGAAACGAAAGCTCAAAAGAAAACCCTGTTGAATGATCAAGTACACAGGCCAAAATGTTATTTTCTACACTAATAGATAAATAACAGAATTACGCTCCAAAAGAGGATTATTATCATAGTTGAACATACACTTCGTTAGGTTGGCAACAAGTAGGCAAACATGCCAAAGAAGAGGAAAGACATAATGGAACTGCAATATTTATGTTGTGAAAAGCAGTGTCCGACGATATACTCGTAGTTATATCAAGTGGCAACAATAGTACAGAACAAAAAACAAGGAGAAACATGGTGAACAGTGTGAAGAAGGTCAGAACGCAAAGTTGTGCTTATATGTCGGTAATAAAGTGGTAGTGCGACCTCCAGACCAGATGTGAGGAAACACAGATCACCAAATCGTAAATAATTACTTTTTTACATAAAAAATTCGCAATGTGAACTGTTTAATAATTTAAAACCAACAAAACTGAATCGTACACCCCACTGATGATGCCTTAGAGCAAAAGAAGGCGAAACGCGTGTGAGATAAATAAATAAAGTGGCAACAGGAAAGGCAGTTTTGTTTACAAAACAAGTATTTATATGCTTGCTGCGGATGCCCACACAAGCAAACATTTTAAATGTTGGATTGCTCCATATGCGTCCATAACTTACTTAAGTCCTTTAAAAAAAGTATTTGATTACGAATAAATGTTGCCAGTGACTGGGCAAACGAAGTTTTCTTTGGTATCTAGTTATGAGTTCTCTCAGCCTCCTGTTCTTGCATTGCTGGTCGAAGTGCTTCTTTACTGTTTTTATTCGTTTGTTAGGAAATTTACACTTGATAGCCCATCTTTCACAAACGTTTTTGTTGAACTGTGCTTTCTGACAATGCTGTTTGTAAGAGATTGTACGTAGCTGCAATACCTGTACTCTCATATTTCAAAGCTTTGGGCACTATACTGATTCAGTGTTGTAATTTACACTGAATAACCTGTGGCTACACTCGGTTCGTTACATTTCTCACTCTTAAGAATTATGTTTGTCAGGTAAATAAGGACGTTAACTAGTATCTTTTTAAGGGTATAGACGGCGTCCTATCTTCCAGCCCAACATTAAGGGATTAATGTCACCTTTGAAGCAGTTAAGGAACAGCTTTTTACATACTACTGTAGTAACATGGTGTAGCTAAAAAAATTCAGATATTCTTAATTGGTTTAAAAATACAGTTTGTTGATTAGTCTCTACAGCACGCCCAAGGAAAAAAATTAACTTGTGACAAGTTTCTTGGTTGTACACTCCAAGATGCTACTTCAGGTGCGTGTAAAATGAATGTGTGTAACGGAAAATACTGAACCCGAAAATCAAGATTTGGCCCTGTCCGACTACCCCCTGAAGCAGATCTTAGGATCTCTTAATTGTGTTATTATTTCCTCCTTCTTGCTCTTCAACATATAAATTATAACCTAAATATAAATGAATGATTAAGGGAACTAGTAACTACCAAATGATAACTGTTGCTTCTGCTTATACATTTATTGTAGATTAAAACCCCTTTATATTACAAATGTTTATATTACCTAACTAATATTGCTGATCAGCTGCCAAAATCTGCCCCTTTTTATGGATACGCGATCTAATATAAATAAGGCGAGATGACTGACATCATCTAAGTATTTAACACTGCAAGACACTACCTTCAAAGGTGATCTACAGTGGTGTGCAACCTCAGTGGAAATAAAACTTAGATGATCACAGCTGTTTAGCCTTATAGACCTAATAAGCCGAAGCAATTAGCAATATCACCATATGTGCTGCATCTGGTGTGACGGAGTGATGGTTCTCGTACATGTCTGTGATGATGGAAGAGCTCCAGCCACAAAATAAACTCTTTCAAACAGTAGGACGGCAGAAGGCGGTCCTCTGACTAGTATAATCTAGTACTGTCTTCTCCTTTCCGTGTTCTACAGACAAGAAACGCGAACTCCGAACCAGAAGGACGGAATTCAGATAACGTTCAAAATGGTTCAAATGGCTCTGAGCACTATGGGACTTAACATCTATGGTCATCAGTCCCCTAGAACTTAGAACTACTTAAACCTAACTAACCTAAGGACATCACACAACACCCAGTCATCACGAGGCAGAGAAATCAGATAACGTCTCAACGTGAATATAGACAGAAGAACTGCTCTCAGTCACTGAACACTGCGTACAAAACGACGACTCTGTACCTGGTGACAAAGTCCAGAATCGTATAAGTTCGCAACAGTACAATGCCTAACTGTGCTAAGTATAAAATCTCCTGAGAGCAAAGACAGCAAGTCCGTCTGTACCAACAAAATCTGATACTAAGCGACTGTGAAACACGGGCGCTCAAAACGAAAGACTACTTTCTCTCCAGTGCTGGCTTTCCAGCAAAGCTTGGCTCCCCTCCATCGTAGCCATAGAAAGCAAATCATATTCTCGAAACCACGGAATATTCTCCCTCTCTACAGATTCTTCCGAAAGCCGACCAACCGTCTTGACTACTGCCTGCGTCAAGCAGGACCAACACACCTGTGCGGGTTTTTCCACCGAGGGCTTCAGTCTTTTGTCGTCCAGCACGGAAAGTTTGCGAGGAAATACCTATCCCCGTTAATTAGGAATTCATACAATGGTACCCTTCTCAGAGCAAAAATCCTCGGAAATAACCCAATCTGCGTGATTTCCGACGTTATGCTTCCTCGTTCCTCTCTGCTGCGTCCAAGACTTTCAGAGTTTCCAAAGTATTATCCCGTTATCCTTCCCGCCCCGCTACAACCGCCCGGTCGCCGTTGTATTGTGCTTGAGCGCTCAGGTGCCCCGACCGTCCGTCTTGACTACTTCCTGTGTCAAGCAGGACCAACACACCTGTGCGGGTTTTTCCACCGAGGGCTTGAGTTACGCCTGCCGTTTCATTTCCACTGGCACTCCAACCTCTACTAGTATAGGCAATCATTCATTACGACGTTTTGATAATAAAGACACTCCATCACCTTTCATGGAATAAGTGTTAACAACTATTTACAAGGTGTACGTGACAATGTCAGTCTTCTCTAAACATTCCTATATACGATGTACAACCTATCAAATGATACCTAATTTCGGTTGTAAATCATGGCAAAGTATGTAGATGAGTGCTTGAAATTATAGCCACCTTAGAAGTTAACCACTGTATACAACACTAGAGAGAGATGCTCCGTCATAGCACTGCCTACAACATTTACTCACACCTAGTCCCTTTCTGTTGTATAGATTCAGTTAGCGGATTTTCGAGTAGTACTGCAGAATGATGTTTGACCTGGGTAAAAAGGTAAATGTAAAAGTAAAGTTGTCCTCATCCTGGAGGTTGGTTTGAAGGCAGCGGAGCTAAACTATGCACAGTTAATTTAGAGGTGGTATGCAGTTGCCTCCCTCCGACTTTCGAACTGACTTCCCCAATCATTATAGGGAGTGTAGACTTCAACGTGGATCCCGATCAGCGGTGCTACTCGGCATTTTCACACATGAACGAATATTGTCAGAGACGAAAGAAGTGCAAAAATGGTTCAAATGGCTCTGAGCACTATGGGACTTAACTTCTGAGGTCATCAGTCTCCTAGAACTTAGAACTACTTAAACCTAACTAACCTAAGGACATCACACACATCCATGCCCGAGGCAGGTTTCGAACCTGCGACCGTAGCAGTCGCGCGGTTCCGGACTGCGCGCCTAGAACCGCTAGACCACCGCGGCTGGCTGAAAGAAGTGCAAATTAACACACAAAGGTCATAGGATGCATAAGTGATCGAACCCCATACCTTCATAACCACTGAGCCACTGATTAAACGAAGTAAATGATTAGCATATGTTTATCTCTGAAGATGTTCGAGAACGATTTTTCGCTATGTTACGTAGCGAAAGACTTCACTTGACTGATCGCGTTTATTAATTTTTGCACTTTCCCTTGCCATGTTAAGTATGCCTGTCTTTCTTTCGTTCGCCTTGGGTCCCTTGTTCGCGGAGGTCATGGACATAGCCTAGTTTCCCGGAGTACAGTTACACCCTGCTGTTACAGCTGGATAGTTTCCACAGTTTGCCGGAATTATTTTCCGCGTGTCCCTCCCTGATGTCCCCTAAGACAAAAAAACTGAACTGCTCAACAATACAGGGGTCCGTAGGACGTCCAAAACCGTTGCTGTGCAACAGTTGGAGGAAGACGACTGGCGAGCAACTCGAATGCGTCCGCCACGAGGCAGCAAAGAAGAAATCCATGAATGCAGGAAGAGGACGGAGCTGCGACAGCAGTCAGATGATAAACCACCAACAAGCGTCTAAATACTACCAGTGCGTTGCACCCAGAACACAGACGAATGTATTACATCTTCCTGCGGATGCACAGCATAAGTTTTTCACAAGCGTATATGTGTAATTGCGGTCACGAAAAATCATAACGGCCGGAAGAGCGGTGTGCTGACCACATGCCCCTCCCTATCCGTATCCGGTAACGTCAAAGGGCTGAGGATGACACGGAGGCCGGTCGGTACCGTTGGGCCTTCAAATTCGGAAGGTGTTTGTCTGTTCGTATATGTGTAATGAATATGGGAATTGCGGGGACACCATTTATATTTAGGTAATTAGATTTTGCAACCATTCATTCGAATCTGATTTGATCCATTATATATGGTTCTGAGTTGTTTATATACATTCATCCGAACTTTTGATCACCGCTTATCTGTAGCACTTTGTTTGAGAAACATCAGCTTTACAAAGGTCGTAATTACAGGAACATCGCGCTACTACAAATTATACATTCTCTTGCGAACTTTCCATGCCAATTGCAGTTCAGGAAAGAAAGGAAGGAAGGAAGATTAGGGTTGAACGTCCTGTCCACATCGAGGTCATTAGAGACGGAATCGCACTGAAACATTCGTACATCCAGATAACGTTGGATCAGTCGGGTGTCTTCAAACACACGTTTTCCATGCACTTACCATAGGAGATAGCAGGAGATAAATCATTTTCTTAAAAATTTCTAAGGCGTTATAGATAGATTTCATGCAGTAAGCTGCGTTTTTGTCGCAAAAATTGATTTGACTGTTAAATCATAGGTGAAAGTTTGGCTACTAATGGAAGGAAATACGATTTGATATTGTTGCTTTTGCTGAAAAAATTACATTTGTAGGCTTCGTGCCAGTGAAGTTCGTATCCTCAGTCCTAGTTTAGAGCGCTCAAAAATTTTGTGACTTCTCCGTAATAACCGGTAGGTATAGGACGCTGCCAGCTGTCGCCATCAGACGATACTGCGCGGAACAGTGAAAGCAGTCTACTGGGATACGCTTATATGTGGCACCAGAATACTCTAATGATACTAATGTAAACTAAAATGAAACTATTATATTATGAACGATTTATGTCTCTGACAGGCTGTATGAAGCGGATCGCTGACTTTGCACCGCAGAGCCAAAGATACTGCTTCTGGTCTGAGATTGCAGTGTTGGCGCACACCAGTGAGCGAAAAAGGATGTAGTAGGCAGTTTTTTGTGCTGTTATCGGTAAAGCCACCAAGTGTTAGACTATAATGTAGGAATTTTCTCATACCAATATTTTGTGTTACACCACCCGTAAAATAGGTAGTTAAAATGATGAGTAATTTTATACTGGAACATAAAGTTAAATGTTGAAATGTAAATTTGTGACAGGAAAGGATTACTGGATTGATATTACAAAGAAGCTTTACGAGTACAAGTATTATTGGAAATATAAATGTGGAAGCAGAAGTCTTCTCGCAGTCAAGGTAAAGAAATTAATTTTTTTATTACTTTCCTTTCGCCAGCTCGATGGTGTAAATGAGTTGGATGATAATTGGTAACAATGAGTTCTATGTTGAGTAACCCCAGAATGTATGTAAACAGATTTGGTGTACAGGCTAGTTAGATACTTCTCTTTTGTAATGTTTCTAAGATTCATTAACACAGGTATATGTAATTTGATTATTTGTCTTTCTGCTTATTAGTAATGTTAGATAATACTTGCTGTACAAATCTTATTGTTTGTGGCTACGTCAGCAAAGTTAGTTTTTCATTTGGTAAAAAGGATGTAATTTTTCTGAGTAATGTAATTTCAGTTGTCAAATGTTTTGAAAACCAAACTTAACTTATAATACAACTACACTATTGAAAAAGTCAGTGTTAGTAATTCACCCAAATCACTACCACCTCCCTGTCAGCTCATGTTTTTTTTAAAGACATTAAATTTCTTTTAAATGTTTTCATTTATCACCTAAAAGAATTTCATGTATATTTCAAAGTATTACAGACAGCATTGCACACCGCTGAGCCTGTAGCTAGTATATTTTGTTCTTCTTCAAGAGGGAGCAGAATTTAACGCGATCCAACGTTGCTGCTTTAGAGGTAAGACAATTTTATTTATTTGTTATGTGCACAGGGACCAAAGTTATCAGTTCTGAACAGCGCCAAGGATTCAGTACCTAAGGGGCTAAAAGTATTTTCAGGTGACTATTTCTTTATTGGTATTGGGAGTTGCATTGCCCAATCAGTTCGTATAAATTTTAGTAACAATAACACAGAGTAAGCATACCACTTGAAGTTACAACACGCTACACGGTAACTGCAGTTTTGTGTGCATTCCCAGTTCAGGCGATCATTTAAGCATTTCAATAAATTTTAAAGAACGTTACAATAGGTGTAGCACAGCAGGCGTCATTGCTGCGTTTCTTTTCGGCGATCAGTTAGTTACTTTCATGTCCCATCGATCATTTGCTTAGTAGATCGCAATAATGTGGAACGAGTCATATTATGTTCACATCACAAATTATTTTGTAAACTTGCCTTCATGCTCATAAATTACAGATGCGGGTCAGGAATTCATACTCAACACCTTTTACACATTACGACAACAGAATTTTTTGCAGTTTATTTTCAAATTTTCTTTTATGTCTGTCACACATTATCAGTGGCTAATAGCCAAAAATTTTTGGTGCAGCAGTGTGCGTCCTTTTTTTGTGCTAAAGACAGCCTGAATGTGACGTAATATCAGTTTTCCTTCTGGCACTGTAATTATGTGCATCATTGTTCCTGGATTCTTTACAACAAACTTCATGGGAGAATGAATATACAGGTTGCGGCGCTTATATCCGGACAAATCAAACTTTTTTTAAAAAAGCAAAGTTATTAAAACAAAATAAAAATAGAAATGAAGATCCTTTTACATATAAGTGGCTGTATCATTCAAGAGTAACATTGCTCGGTTTAACCCCCTTCAGCCGCAATGACCGCTTCCAATCTAGTCCTGAAGCGATAGCACGCACACTTTAATGCAGCGAACGCTGCCTCGATAGTGGTGCGTAGAGATGCGACATTACGGTGCCTCGCCATATTGGTAACTCTTTCGACTACGCTCCAAACATAGTTGTCGAGGGGGTTCAGATCCGGGCTATTCGGGGACCGGAACTCCTTTGACCAGAACATGTCAACGTTATCCGAGACGCAGTTTTGGACTAAATGACTCTTATGAGGCCCTCCTCTGCCATCCGACGCATTGTTCGCTCGCTCACATTCAATACGGTCGCCAATTCTCTCAGCGACTGCCCCGGGTCCTCCAAAAACAGCGCCAGAGCCTTTACGATGACTGCCGCAGTTCCTCGAATGAGGTTTCCTCGTTGCTTTAGCAGAACATTCCCCAGACTTCTCCGAACCATTGTATGAGGGCTTTTGAATAAAGAATGATCATAAATTTTTTATGGTCATAATTTCTCGCGCTAAAATTTAATCTTATGGTATTCTGTTGGCTTAATGTGCAACAAACACGCCTTACTAGTTTCATTGTTGGGACTCCTGGTTCCCGCCTGTGAAAGGCAGGCAAGGTCAGACATGTTCAGTATCGCCTACCGCAGCAATGGAGGTAACACGCGAGGAACAATATGCGGCTTTGAAATTCTGCTTTAGTCCTAACAAATCTTCAGCTGAGGCCTACACAATGTTACAGGAGGCCTATGGAGAGTCTGGTCTTCCCTACATCACAGCTCGAAGGTGGTTTAAAATTGTCAAACAGGGGAGACAATCAATTTATCAACACTGCTGCTGTCAATGTGAGAGAGAATCGAATATCACTTTCTGAAATACCGAACATTTCATTGGGCACCACCCACACGTTGGTGACAGAAGAATTACACACGACACGTGTTTGTGCGTGATGGGTTCCAAGACTGTTGATTCCCGAATAAAAGGACATTCGCGTGCAGAACTGCAAGCAGTTGATGTTAGAGAAAGATCCGGAGTTTCTTTCAAATGTAATCACTGCTGATGAAACTTGGCTACATAATTTTGATCCTGAGAGCAAATAGCAAAGCTCAGTGTGGAAATCTTCTTAATCACCAACACCCAAAAAAACAAAAGTGGTTGCTTCCGCTGGGAAAGTTATGGTCATCTCATTCTTTGATATTCATGGAATGGTTTATCAGCATGTTGTACCTGCACACATATCAGTAACTGGACAATACTACAAGGATGTCCACAAAACATTGCGAGTCCATATCAGGCGCAAAAGACCACATTTCCATGAAGCAGGCTGGATGCTGCACCACGATAACGCGGCCGCGTATTGCCTGTGTTGTTGCTGAATATGTTGCAAAAATCAACGTGAAGTGCATGCCTCATCCTCCCTATAGTCCGGATTTAGCCCCATGTGACTTTTTTCTATTCCCTAACATGAAGAAACGCATTCGTGAGAGACGTTATCAATCGTCAAAAGCAGTGGTGAAGGCTGCGGATGCGATTTTGAAGGACCTCTAAAAAAATTGTTTCCAACATGTATTTGAAGACATTAGAAACGCTGGGACAAGTGCACCGCATTCATGGAAGCCTACTTTGTGAAGCACCATCAAAATTATGGAATGAGGAAAAGTATGTTGTCAAAAAAATTACGACCATTCTTTACCGAACAGACCTCGCACTTGGCCGCAATATCATAAACAGTTCATCGCGGTAACGCGAAGAATCGAACTATTTCAGCGGGCGAAGGCCCAGCGAAAAGACTTTCGATAATCGCTGCTCTTCGGTTGTACTCCGCACTTGACCGACTCTTCTCTGCCATTTTGAGGCTCTGACTGTTTACTAGATACCCACGTCTTTCAAGAACGCCAATCGTTACTTTCGGTGGAGCTGCGATATGGCGGAAAATTCAAAATGAAGTTTGTCCGGATTTAAGCGCCGCACCACATACTGTGAAGCTGTAGTGAGAATGCCCAACCCCTTACATAGATATCTACAATTAGATCGTGGGTGATCACATATTATTCGTACAGCTCATTTTCGCGCAATGAAGACTTTCTTTCGTGAACATGAGTTACCCGATGACATTATTCCATATTGCATGAAAATATGTCGATTTACTGATTTGTCTTTCCTCAAGATCCACAATGATTCTAATTGAATGTGTGCGCTGATATGAAACTTCCTGGCAGATTAAAACTGGCTGCCGGACTGGGACTCGAAATCGGAACCTTCACCTCCAACGCCTGAGCTATCCAAGTACGACTAGCACGACTGACAGAAGTCCCGATTTCGAGTCTCAATCCGGCACCCAGTTTTAACCTGCCAGAAAGTTTCAATACTAGTGTCATCCCCAAAAGAACTAATTCTGCTTGTTGTATACTAGGTTACATATACGAGGGACAACAGCGGGCCTAACATTGAATGGTAAGTCGTTTGTAACAGTATCGTTTGCACATGACCTCTTACGCCGTTGTGTCTCCTGGCCCTTTACTTCAAGAAGATGAACTTTTTAAGTACTCGACATGCGATAGATACACTGTTGGGGAATCCTGCAGCAGTATCACCTGACATCGGCCGCTCTTGTCGATCCCGCTACACACGAGCGACTTACCAAGCAATTTCAGTCAGTACTTCGAACTCCACAATATCGGGAAGTTCTGTTTTGCTTATAAGTAATGGTTGTAAGGTAACGCATATGCTGGCGAGATATCAACCAGATGAAAGTTTTGAGGTCCAAAAGATAAAGAGTCGGTTCAGCTGAAGGAGCGAGGAGGAAGTGTGAAAAGCTTTCACGACAGGCCGTGGGTTCGCCGATAAAACCTAATCGGCGGTTTTTCCCAACAAGCAAGAAGCGGATGGCCAGACAGCAAGGCTGCTCTGGTGTGACGGATTTGCAAAGTGGCGGCATCTGCAAAATGATCGATGATGGGTGCCTCCAAATAGTTTACAACTCAGTAGTAATACGACGTTTAATCGTAACTCAAATCCAGTCATATCAATGAACCCACGGCATTTATTAAGGCTTTAATATTAACCTTTAACGTCCCGGGCGCGATCTCACAGACCTCTAGCGTTTATTGTTACTCCTCTGTTAATGCATAGGAGATTACAGCCTTGTCTAGTTCTTCCCAGAAGCTGCCGTAGTTTGCTTTGTCAATAGCACTTGAATGTGACGTGGACCTACACAATTACTGCTTCTTCCGTGCTAGCGGTCTCACAGACCACACCTGGGACTTTGCGTTATGGATTCAGTAGCTAGATCTTTGTCTGCTGACTTTGATGATATTGTTTCAACCCTTTCGTGAGCCGTGGGAAACATGCTTCCCACTACAATGAACTCGCTCCTAGTCCCGTGGGATTCACAGTTCCCACCTCTGTACGGTGCTACCACCTAGTGAACAGTGTAGAGTACTACTTCCAATCGGAAGTTCCCGCCGTTTTTCCTGTTGTGTGACCTCACTTTCACAGTTGGAGCAAATTTGATATTCTGTATGATAAATATACCTATCTTGTAACTACTATCTGTTCTCCATTCATTAAAAAGAACTGCTCGATGATTTTGCCCACAAAAGGGTTAAAATGGTCTGAGAACAGGTTAACAAGTGGCGTTGGATTCGACAGTGACAACGAAATTGAAAGTGAACTTAATTCAAAACAGGAGCAGAGCGAAAGTGAAGACGAATTTGTGAATTCTTTGAAAGGAACAAGTGAGCAAAGAGATGAAGACAGAAGTGTGGACACTGAGTCTTCACCGAAAGATTCTGTTACAAATATACATAACTGAAACAAATGTCACTGGGTGTCGAAGCCTTTTCCAACGATGGCCAATGGCATTATTTTTCCTCATGTTGGACATAAGTGAGGTGAACGCGTTTTTCGTTCATAGTTCCTACAAAGACGGTATTCATATGATCTGCTTTAATTTTCTGAAGATGCTTGCAAACTCATTGGCAACACCACAGATAAAAAGCGAGTCAACAACTATCACATACCCTGTGAACTACGTGCAACCATTCGTGTTTTGGCTGTAGCAGAACCAAAGGTAAAATTCATCGTAGAAAGACTGGAAAAACGCAAAACATCCTCCACCTGTGACCCAACAAAGAAGAGAAAGGTCATTGTTGCAAGAAGCCAATCTATCTTGATTTCTTTGCAAAAATTACCAGGCGAGTACAAAGAAAACCTCTGAGAAGGAAATTAAAAACTCGAAAAGTGCTAGTGTAATATTCATTTTTTGAATATTGTATGGGAGGTCTTTTTGTGTTTTAATTGACACATTTATAATAAAATTACAGCAAAAATTAAAATTTAGAGTGCAAGTTATTTGAGTATTTATAACATTAATATAATCACGTAATATTATGTTCATTTTGTGCAGTTTTTTGTTTAAATGCATTTTTTCTTAAAAATAAACTTTAAAATTCATTTGTAAATGTAACCTTTCATATAAAAAACTCAACTGTTTCACTGAAACTGGTGAATGCAATTTTTATGGCTATTTAAATATAGGGGTCTTTCAGACTGCTCCTGGAACAGAGAATGTGACAAAAAGAAAATGACATGGGAAGCTAAGGGTTAAAATTATCACACAGTTTACAAAATTTTGATGCTTACAGTAACCCCTGAAAATATTAACTGCTGAACAATTAATGCAATCGTCTTAAACAATGTGTTGAATGGTATCCACGCACTATAGTTATCACTGCAGAAAGCCACACATTGGTACATACTTCATTTAATACAATTTTGTGTAGTTTAAATATTTTAATTATGTATACGTGTTAAATCATCACTCCACAGTACCACAAAAAATGAGTACAGTATGACAATTCTCATATCTCGCCATATGTTACCATATTACATTGGTCTAGATTATTAATTGTTTTCTAATTCATCTAACTAAAACTTACACTACTGGCCATTAAAATTGCTACACCAAGAAGAAATGCAGATGATAAACGGATATTCATTGGACAAATATATTATACTAGAACTGACATGTGATTACATTTTCACGCAATTTGGGTGCACAGATCCTGAGAAATCAGTACCCAGAACAATCAGCTCTGGCCGTAATAACGGCCTTGATACGCCTGGGCATTGAGTCAAACGGAGCTTGGATGGTGTGTAGAGGTACAGCTGCCCATGCAGCTTCAACACATTACCACAGTTCATCAAGAGTAGTGACTGCGTATTGTGACGAGCCAGTTGCTCGGCCACCATTGACCAGACGTTTTCAATTGGTGAGAGATCTGGAGAATGTGCTGGCCAGGGCAGCAGTCGAACATTTTCTGTATCCAGAAAGGCCCATACAGGACGTGTAACGTGCGGTCGTGCATTATCCTGCTGATATGTAGGGTTTCGCAGGGATCAAACGAAGGATAGAGCCATGGGTCTTGACACATCTGAAATGTAACGTACACTGTTCAAAATGGCGTCAGTGCGAACAAGAGGTAACCGAGACGTGTAACCAATGGCACCCCATACCATAGCGCCGGTTGATACGCCAGTATGGCGATGACGAATACACGCTTCCAATGTGAGTTCACCGTGATGTCGCCAAACACGGATGCGACCATCACGATGCTGTAAACAGAACCTGGATTCATCCGAAAAAATGACGTTTTCCCATTCGTGCACCCAGGTTCGTCGTTGAGTACACCATCGCAGGCGCTCCTGTCTGTGATGCAGCGTCAAGGGTAACCGCAGTCATGTACTCCGAGTTGATAGTCCATGCTGCTGCAAACGTCGTCGAACTGTTTGTGCAGATGGTTGTTGTCTTGCAAACGTTCCCATCTGTTGACTCAGGGATCGAGACGTGGCTGCACGATCCGTTACAGCCATGCGGTTAAGATGCCTCTCATCTCGACTGCTAGTGATACGAGGCCTTTGAGATCTAGCACGGCGTTCCGTAATACCCTCCTGAACCCACCGATTTCATATTGTGCTAACAGTCATTGGATCTCGACCAACGCGAGCAGCAATGTCTCGATACGATAAAGCGCAATCGCGATAGGCTACAATCCGACCTTTATCAAAGTCGGAAATGTGATGGTATGCATTTCGAGGCATCACAATAACGTTTCACCAGGCAACGCCGGTCAACTGCTGTTTGTGTATGAGAAATCAGTTGGAAACTTTCATCATGTCGGCACGTTGTAGGTATAGCCACCGGCGCCAACCTTGAGTGAATGCTCTGAAAAGCTAATCATTTGCGTATCACACCATCTTCTTCCTGTCGGTTAAATTTCGCGTCTGTAGCACGTCATCTTCGTAGTGTAGCAATTTTAATGGCCAGTAGTGTATTTTCGCTTGTCTTGTTAAGCATTAGTAATTTTCAGATAGTGAGTGGCGAATTTTGAACAAAACCTTCATATTTCACTTGTTGCCGTATTAAAATTTGCTTCTTTTGTCCAAACATAGTTGAGTTTACATAGTGTCACCACACTAACATGTCGTGCAGACGCCACTGCGAGAGAATTCTGAAACAGTTGTTTCTTAAGTGTGTTAAATGAAGAAAAGTGAGGTCAGTAGCTTACGAGATAGCATATCGTCGGTACAAACTATGTGTGTTATGTCATCACTTATGTTGTTCCAAAATCCATAGCATTTTTCGTTTCACCAATTATCAATGGCCTCTAAAAATTATAATCTTTTATCGAAAGAGTTCTGCATTTAGTGGAATAGCACGGTAGATAATGTTTTGCATAACAAGCATGTGGAAAAATACTCTCCTCTTTGCGTGCTATCATATGCCAAAATCACATTTGGATATGTCAAACCATTTATGAAACGTGAGAAATGTTGTGGATACTCCACTCTGGCTTTATAGCTGGCGCTTCGCGTTCGCAAGTGAGTGTGCTACATCAGATCAGTTTCCTCGAGACTGGTGACGGGTAGAGGCCTCCATCCAAGTCTAAAGAAAAATTCGGTATGTTAACTGAATTTCATAAGGAGTAACATATTACGTAATATGCACCATAAGTAAAATCATAGCAACCCGAATTTTCCTTGCAAACTTTTTCGAATTTAGCGCAGTGTTTTACTTCCATGAAAATATGACAAGAACTGTGACCATTAACGAAATGATGGGAAAATCATCATGAATCTAACATATAAAGCTACAAGTAACACAAAAATGTTTTTTTTTTACACCGAATAGTTTCTGCAAAATCGTTTGAGAAAGACTGCAGGGCATGCGCCTTGATCCTGTCATCGTCGACTGGGTGAAAGGTGGTAAACACTGTTCGCCTCCGCTTCTGAACAAACGAATGAACTCGCTCGGGGCTTTGGACGAAAATTGGTCACTACGCGTCGGTCATCTTATTCTGTGTGGACTCTACCATCATCTCTTTAGAAAATGGAACACCAGACATTTGATTATGGGGCACTGGCTTCGCTCGCTTTTAAGTAACTCTGCTTTCCATAACGAGCCCACTTGTGTTGCATGGATAAAAAAAAGGCGGGAAAAAGCCGCTGTTATGTGCTGTGCCGACTTCCTCGATTACCCTTCCAAGTATTGTTTCCAATGTGGCTACGAGGCGTTTCCAAACTGTTGTACAATGAGTCTTCTTAAGGTAATCAACAATAGCTTAATTCAGCGCTTCCTGGAGCATTGTTTAGTGCCTCAAAATGCCGTGTGCAATAACTACTGTGTGCACGCCTCTATGCGTTAAAAGTCTGTTCACTTTCGAGGAAGATGCTCCTCCCGTTGAAGTTACTTTGTGATTCCAGTGGCGGTGAGCAGTGTTGCCCTGTGTAGCCAGCCACGATTCATAAGGGGCTGCACGTACCTACAAAACAGGCAACATCGTAACGAGCTTGTGACGCACTACTATTGAATGGCTGCTGATCCCTTTCACACAGGTTGATGAAATGTCAGTCACAAAGTAATTTTAATCGGAGTGCACTCACAGATTTTTTATAACTGGTTTTTTGTTTATAAGCAACAGTATTCACACTTCTGATTATTTCCTACGTAACACTTCCGACGTTCAGAACCAGTAAACATTATTGGTATATCAGTCAAATTATCTTTTCTAATCATTTCGTTGCTTTATTTCCTAGTTTGTTGATCATTTTGTTGCGAACATGTCAAATATAATCGTAAAAGTGTGTAATTTAGATCAACTTCAAAAATGTGTCACATTCTTAATCATTTTGATGGTACAAAAAGGTTCACTTTGAAGGTAATCTTCAGTCACTCACTTTTTAAACATCAAAGTAATTCTCTGGAATAATAAATTTTTTTATCACCTATAAAATTTACTTTTTGTGGCATGACACATCTAAAAACAATGGCAGTTTCAGAGTTGTTTTGCCCCCCCCCCCTCCTCCCAGTGGAAAAATTTAATTTCTGCGGGCGCCTATGGTCCAGTATTAATTAATAAAGCGTTCAGTGATGACTGATGATGAAGTTGTTCACGTGCAATTCCGACTTCCGGGGGAGCTAGGGGGGAAAAAATACCACGATTTGACATGGGACACGAAGTCAAATGTTTAGCAAACACTTTAAATGTCATTTACCTTCTGTTCATTGTATTGTATTACAAGTAACTAAGTTCATATTCATTACTACAAATAAGCAACACATTTGAGCGCGAACGTCACTATAATGCGTCAACCATTGTCACATTCACTGCACCTGCGCAGCGGCAAATTATAGTTAGTTACAGTTTAATTCGCCTGTAATGTTTAAAATCTCCGGTGCTAAGTTGTTCCAGGAAGTTCAAAGCAAAAGAGCGTGGGTGATGCCCGAACGCCTTTCCGGCTCGTGCTTGCTGAAATAAAGTACTGCGGAAGGAAGAGAGCTTTTATATAAGTCATGCATCTATTACACAGCTCTACAAAATAAAATTTTTTTTTCGTTGCCAGGGAAGTTTGAACGAAAATGGGATATTGTTATGATACTCATTCCGAGTATATTTGTGCTTTTTCCAAATTGGCTCTGGTTTTTGAGATATAGGTTATTTGTGGAAATGAGAGTTTCATGTGGATAATATCGACTGCAGGGTCCATATATGGTGTAATGTATTTGCTACCTGTTTTTTAATTAGTGATATTGTACTATCTTTATTAAGCAATTGTGCTCAGGGAGTGCATCTGTGTGGTTGAGGATTACATCATGCAAACATCACACTGTCAGCATGTGTTCAGTCCTGTTGTGCGGTGCGTGTGTTGAAGATATTGAGGATTGTGCAGATTTGAATTCGGCGGTACTCGACATTCATTTGTTGGCCGAGGTAATCCCCGTAACAGCCGATAGGTAGCGTTCCGTGTAAACAAGAAAAATGGCGATGGTCGAAAGTCACACACATGTGCAGTGCAGCTTCAAGGAGATAGAACCTTTTCATCGTGACGTAGCAAATAAGAGGTGAGTATTCATTTCACACAAAACAATTAATGATGTTTGTTGGATGTGATTGACATGCAAATACAAGAAAGTTCTGCATAATATGTAGTATTTGTGCAATTTTGTTTTAGGAAAACATGAGTTCTTCACGCCGTCTTTGCGTGAACCATCCAGATGAGTTCTGCTACATTTGTGGTGAATACGTTCTTCAAAAGAACAGGAAGAATATCACTCCTTTTGTGAAGGAAGCGTATCTGGCATATTTCGGAATTAAACTTGGAGATCAAGACACGGCGTGGACACCCCATAAAGTTTGTAAATGCTGTGTGGAGTGCTTACGGCAGTGGACAAAACGAAAAAGGAAAAGCTTAAACTTCAGAGTGCCTATGGTATGGCGAGAGCAGAAGAACCATACAGATGATTGTTATTTTTGCATTGTTAATGTGAAAGGTTTTAATAGGTTCGAAAAACGAAAGTGGGAATATCCCGATTTGGAGTCAGCAAGAAGACCGGTGGTGCACAGCAACGATGTTCCTGTACCAACCTTCACAACATTACCCACGCTAACATCATCAGATGACGATGTGCACGGCGAGGAATGTACAAGTAGTGGTTCAGAATACGAAGGACGTGAGACACAACCCCAGCAGTTCGACCAGAAGGAGCTCAGTGACTTGATACGAGAACTCAATCTTTCAAAGCAAGCATCAGAACTCTTAGCATCCAGGCTTAAGGAAAAGAACTGTCTTCATCCAAGTGTTAAAATAACAGCTTACCGGACGAGAGAAGAAAACCTTCTTCCATACTTCAACCAAGAAGAGGTTATAGTGTATTGCAGCAATATACCTGGACTTTTACTTGAATTGGGGCTGCCGGAATATAGACCAGAGGACTGGCGTCTCTTCATAGACAGTTCCACTAGAAGTTTAAAATGTGTTCTCCTACACAATGGCAATCGTTACGCATCTATTCCAATTGCCCACTCAACAAAACTTTGTGAAGCATATGCTAACATCAAGATGGTTCTGCAGAAAATTCAGTATATGCAGCACCAGTGGTTGATTTGTGTTGATTTGAAAATGGTGAACTTCTTGCTTGGACAACAAAGTGGATACACAAAGCACCCATGTTTTATCTGCATGTGGGATACTAGGGCAAAGCACGAACATTGGAAGCAGAAAACATGGCCTCCAAGGGAACATATGGCTGTTGGTGAAGCAAACATCATTAATGAACCTCTGGTTAGTAGGGACAAGATTGTTCTTCCACCATACTAATGAAGCAATTCACCAAAGCTTTAGACAGAAATGGTAATTGCTTCACATACATCTGCAATACGTTCCCTGGACTCAGTAGTGAAAAACTTAAGGCAGGAATATTTGATGGTCCTCAAATTCGCAGGCTCATCAACGATACCAATTTTACAAGTGTCATGACTGTCACTGAAGCATCGGCCTGGAACAGTTTTGTCGCTGTTGTAAAATGTTTTTTGGGCAATCATAAAGCTCCCAATTACGAGGAACTGGTCAAAAACATGCTCAATAACTTTCAAAACTTAGGAGCTAACATGAGCATAAAATTGCACTTCCTTCACAGCCACTTGGATCGATTTCCTCGTAATCTAGGTGATTTCAGTGAGGAACAAGGAGAGCGGTTCCATCAAGATATGAAAGGAATAGAGGAAAGATATAAAGGAAGATGGGACAGGCATATGATGGCAGATTATTGCTGGAATCTGCAACGTAACTGTTCTGAAGACACCTATAAAAAGAAAGCGTGCAGGAAGCGGTTCGTCATGGACGGAAAATGATATACTTATAGAGAAACTTTTCAATTATGTTTTATACGTGGACAAATGCCTATCAGGTTTTCATAGAAACTATTTATAAAGATTATTTTCTTTTTTCATTGTAGTTTGTAGCGCTCGAGTTCAGTATTAGCAATTTTTTCTAATTTTTTTGAATAAATCATGCATTATCTCAAAAACTAGAGACAAACTGCATAAATGGTTGCTATATTCGTCCTCAGCACCACTAACCCATCCTAAAGCCACTCAAATAACCTTGGCAAGAAAATTAGTGTTGACCAGTGTTATTCAAATGGTGGTCCGTTTTGTGTGTTTTTAAGTCAGTTACGCATTTTTCGTGCGGGAGCGAAAGTTCTCATTAGCGCGGACGTAGAGGCACTTGGTTGTACGGGGTCGTACAGTGGCTCTTGAGGAGCAAGGAAGGATTCGGGAGAGAGCTGAGGTTGGGCACACTTTGCGTGGAGTCGGAAGAGGACTCGGTAATCAAGTTTGGTGCTGGGCAGTCTTCAAGTAATGCATCGAAGACCTGATGATGCGACGAAATGTTGGGTTTTGGGTGGCAAGCGGTCGCGCGAATACTCTAAAACTCGAAACTTCCTGGCAGATTAAAATTGTGTGCCCGACCGAGACTCGAACTCGGGACCTTTGCCTTTCGCGGGCAAGTGCTCTACCAACTGAGCTACCGAAGCACGACTCACGCCCGGTACTCACAGCTTTACTTCTGCCAGTACCTCGAGGTTGGTAGAGCACTAGGTACTGGCAGAAGTAAAGCTGTGAGTACCGGGCGTGAGTCGTGCTTCGGTAGCTCAGTTGGTAGAGCACTTGCCCGCGAAAGGCAAAGGTCCCGAGTTCGAGTCTCGGTCGGGCACACAGTTTTAATCTGCCAGGAAGTTTCATATCAGCGCACACCTCATTCTGGAAACTCTAAAACTCGTTCGTGCTTAGATTAACTTTGAGTCAAGTGCTACTTCGATTATGTGGGTTAGCGGGAAGTCATCGTAGGGCCAAATTATACATATTATCGTAATTCACTTCCTCTTCAGGAATTAATGCTGAATAACTTTCGTGAATCTGCTTATTAGTTCACAGACTTCTGTAGCCATTAAATGCACTGTATACATTTCTAAGTTTGGCGATTATTTGTGCCTAGTTGAAAGTATGGAGCTCTGTTGTTTTCGTAGAACCAGTGACGATTCTATGACAAAGGGGATTCTATTAGAATTCAGATCACGCATTCATGCAAGCTTAACTGCAACTGAATTTTTTAATAATTTATTCTCGTTAAAATGAATTATAGTAGGATCACCATTTCTACGATATCTTCCAAATGATGAACTGAATAAATTAAAATTCATTCAGCAAAAATATCTGTGGTGGCGTCTACACCTTCTTTGTTATTTTATTGTTATTACGTTTCTTTGCGCCTTGTTGTTATGTAAAACTTGCTTAACTTGCTAGTGCTTAATCAGTTTGACCGTACAGTCACAAACTGTAACTATTTCCACAGTTGTCTTAGCTAATGGGCATGAAAGCAGACTTGTCCGGTACATCGCTCACCCGTGTCTCTCTTAAATCTCGTCTCTGAGATCTATTTACTAATAAAGCAATAAGTAGGTATTGGTAAGTCACGTGGTAGTTTATCTGCTTAGGAAGAAAATGGAATCACTTAACTGTTCGACATTACTGGTTTTCCCATTCTTCTCTCCATTTCCAACTGCCCTTTTCTTTCCTATCTTTACTTCAGACACCAGGAAGTCTCTTCTTCCACAGAGGCCCTGCGGTATTGCCCCCGTTGCCACAGCGTACTTCTGCCCTTGACGTCAATCATACTAGATTATAATTTGGTGGATAAGTTCTGATACCCATCTTGTGGATGGGTGTAACATATGCTTTTTGCCACAACCACTGGGCACAGTTTTCTGTTCTGGGGATCCACTTTATATTACGGATGAAAGAGCGGCTATCTCTGCATAGACTCTAATAGGGTTTCCATCAGGCCGTGGGGTTTTGTCCATTCTTAACAGTTTTTACTATATGTCAAGACTGCTTACACTAATATCTGCGACACTTATTTTGCAGTTCTGTGGCCATTAAAATAGAAGAGATGTTCCTAAACTTTTCCCCTGGCGGAAGACTTCGAGAAACCTGGTACTTCGATGGAACACTTTGTTTATTTTGAAGGTTAATAATTTTTTTTTAAAAAAGAGAAATGATTTTTTTAATTCAGTGATTACTTCAAAATTCAAATCAAAACCGATAAAATAGAAGTCATAATAAAATTTAAGAAAATAATTAGTATTGTTAAAATGTCGAAGAGTTTTTAGCGGACCACATATTCACTTCCCGTGGAACACCAGTTTGGGAAACCGTTGGCTAGAACAGCATTCATAGATTCTGCTTTGTAGACGAACATTTGAAAACAGAATCCAACATTTGTGTTATGTGTCTGCGTTCCATTCATTAAGAAGAAACTGAATTCGTACGCATTTGAAGACAAGCGCAAACTATTCAGAAAAAAAGCCTTTTTACGAAGTTTTGTATTGCTCCCGTATGGAACACGAGGAAATGTTTAGATTGATTACAACGCACGTGGAGGCATTTAAACAGTCATTCTTCCCCCTGTCCCTACGTGAATGGAACGCGAAGGAGCCCTAATAACTGGTGTAATGGGAATTATACTCTGCCATGCGCTCACTCTATCCGTCAGATCATTTGTGTATATAGAGAATAACAGCATTCCTATCAAACGTCCATGGGGCACTTCTGACGATACGCTTGTCTGTGACCAGCTCTCGCCGTCGAGGACAACGTGCTGGGTTCTGTTACTTAACAAGTCTTTCGAGATATTCCGATATATGAGAACCTCTTCCGTGTGCTCCGACCTTCGTTGTCAGTCTGCAATGGGACACTGCGTCAAACGCTCTCCGAAATTCTAGGAATATGCACTCTGTCTGTTTCCCTTCATCCATGGTTTGCAGAATATCTACGAGAGAAGGGCGAACAGATTAGAACGAGTAATAGTATCTAAATCTTTTCTGATTTGTGCGTAGAAGCTTTTCCTTCTCAAGTAAATTTATTATGCTGGCACGGAGAATATGTTCAAGAATGCTGCAGAAAACCGACGTTCGGGGTATTGGTCTGTGATTTCGCGGATCCGTTCTTTTACCCTTTTATATGCAGGTGTCACCTGCGCTTTTTTCCACTCCTTTGGGACTTTCCAGTGGGCGAGAATTTGCAATACACGCAAGCTACGTAGGTGGCCAAAGCCATACAGTACTCTATGTGAAATCGAATTGGGATCCAATCCAGATCTGACAATTTATGTGTTCCCAACTCTTCCTTCGTATTTCGTGGCCCCAGGACTGGAATCTGTGGACCATCAAATAAAAGTATGTACCTACCATTATTATGTAAAGTAGTCTTTAAAATTAAAAATAGATATGTCTGAAATTTAAAGGGAAATACTGAAGAGACGAGTGTGAACAGAACACGGAATATAGCTGTGAATACAGGAATAAAAGAAACATGTCATATTAAATGTATTGTTCTGAGATGATGTATAGCGAAGGATGTTGCTCCAACTTGCGCTCAGCGGACGTCGCGCCATTAACGCGCAGTGATGATTTCACGTCCGTGTGTTACTCGACCGTGTAGCTGCTCAGAGCTGGCGGACACCGCCCCGAGAAGTCGGCTGAAGTCAGCTGATTCGCCACATGGGTCAGGGAACTGCTGCCATCTGCAGTTGAAAAGGGGAATGTTGTTGGCGGCGTGGAGTGCTGTGCGGTTTGCAGATACGGCAGGCGCTCTGTCTGAGCTCTATGCGAATGAAAGTGAATGCCGTCACACCTTTATCCTGAGTAACTATTTGTGAAAGAGCTGCCGAAATAGACTAAGTTTTTGAAATATCTGGTTTATCTTTTTCTTCTATAATCTCTAAAATGACATATCGCGCGTAGAGTGAATACTACTTTCAGAAGAGAACAGTGTGACTAAAAATGTGAACCAACATCTTCATCATATACACAATGAAATTAATACAAGTGTACTCGTACTGTAAATCAAATTTACGCCTGCACTCTGCAAGTCAGCTCACGGTGGTACGACTACCACTCCTCTCATAGCTCTTCCATTCTCTGAATAACACAGTACATGTGAATGTGACGTCTCCTGGAAGACCCCATAAAAATTAAACTAAACCTATACCAGAAGTGAAAATGTGAAGCGTACAAAAATAAAAACCTTAGCTAATACGACAAATAATTATGAAACCTACAAGTCGTTAATCTGATATTTTTGTTCTAAAAATGTCAGTAAAATGTGTACTTTAGTAACAAGGAATAACAATACAATGTAGAGACATTCTTTGTAACAATGGAAATCCCATATCATTAATGTCAAAAAGACTTGGTTCAAAGAGCTATTACTATTTTTGTCTTTGCTGTTGTAGAATTATGTCGCTTAGCTGTTATGGCGCACTATGTATTTGATGCACGTATTTCCTGTTACAGTATGAGGCAAAAAGTGAATTTTCCCTGTTCTTATTCAAAACCTCTTCCTGTCTGTCGAGATATTTAAGTGAAAATAGTTACTTAAAGTGAGTTTCGTAGAAATCTATCCTACTGGCTTTCTTTTGTCGTAATGGTGCATAGGTTGCCATTACACGGAATTTAACTACAATATTCAATATTGGGTTTCACCCTCAAGTTATCATAAATACTTTGAGTACGGATAATAATTTTCAAGCATTAATATTTGCAAAGTTCATTTTATCAGAATTGCATAAATAAATTTGTCTGGAGTAGGCAACAAGGCTTAGGTTTGCTTCACGATATCTTTCAGCTTGCAATTAAATTTAGTTCTGTCAAGTAAACGCTTAACCAAACTGAAGCCAGTGTGATATAAATGAAATTATTTATCGCGAGCACAAATCCTTACGCTACGTAGGTAGCTATATCGGCTCTCTCTTCGCAACAATCAATCTAACGGCCAGTAACAGTAATAGTTGCATGCTACTTCTGATTATATTTGAGTTAGCCGCGAGTTTGGATAACGTAATTAAACGGTTGCAAGCAAAACTGTACCCACTTTTACTAACATTTTTACCTGCGCAGCATCTTTGATTATCGTCGGCGTATATGTAAGCCGCATAAACGAGCGTGCAGAATATACGCGACACCAACAGTGTATTAAATATCTTTTACCTTTTTCCAAACAATCCCGACCACGTCGTCCATTAAAATTAAAGCCTATTAATACCAAAGAAGAGAGAGGGACGGTACAGGAAGAAAGACTGCCTGCGAGATTCCGTATGGGCTGAAATTTCTCAGATTGTGGCGTCGTGGGTATTTCGCGAGATGTGTATGTGGGAGGAAGTAGCATACGTTAGCTGATCAAAAGTACCCGGACACGCATTAATGGACATTAATATGTGGTGTGTCCACCCGTGGTCTTTATTACTGCTTGAATTTTCCTGGCGACACCTTAAATGAGATATATGAATCCAGAATGAAATTTTCACTCTGCAGCGGAGCGTGCGTTGTTATGAAACATCCTGGCAGATTAAAACTGTGTGCTGGACCGAGACTCGAGCGCTTGCCCGCGAAAGGCAAAGGTCCCGAGTTCGAGTCTCGGTCCGGAACACAGTTTTAATTTGCCAGGAAGTAAGATATCCGAATGTTTGTGGAGCAACTGATCCCTTCTTCCTCAACAATCGAAACCAGCGAAGGATGCGATGACGATGATGGACGTTGGGGTCTGGAGCGGAGTCGATCTTCGAATTCATCCCAAAGATGTTGCATTGGGTTCAGATCTGCATGCAGAGCAGGCCAGTCGATGTCAGGAACGTTACTGCCCACAAACCACTGCCTCACAGACGCTACACTACTGGCCATTAAAATTGCTACACCAAGAAGAAATGCAGATGATAAACGGGTATTCATTGGACAAATATATTATACTATAACTCACATGTGATTACATTTTCACGCAATTTCGGTGCATAGATCCTGAGAAATCAGTACCCAGAACAACCACCTCTGGCCGTAATAACGGCCTTGATACACCTGGGCATTGAGTCAAACAGAGCTTGGATGGCGTGTACAGGTACAGCTGCCCATGCAGTTTCAACACGATACCACAGTTCATCAAGAGTAGTGACTGGCGTATTGTGACGAGCCAGTTGCTCGGACACCACTGACCAGACGTTTTCAATTGGCGAGAGATCTGGAGAATGTGCTGGCCAGGGGAGCAGTCAAACATTTTCTATATCCAGAAAGGAGAACATATAAAAATGCAGTAAATGAAGCAGGCAAAAAGGAAAACAAACGTCTCAAAAATGAGATCGACAGAAAGTGCAAAATAGCTAAGCAGGCATGGCTAGAGGACAAATGTAAGGATGTAGAGGCTTATCTCACTAGGGGTAAGATAGGTACAGCCTATAGGAAAATTAAAGAGACCTTTGGAGAAAAGAGAGCCACTTGTATGAATATCAAGAGCTCAGATGGAAACCCAGTTCTAAGCAAAGAGGGGAAAGCAGAAAGGTGGAAGGAGTATATAGAGGGTCTACACAAGGGCGATGTACTTGAGGACAATATTATGGAAATGGAAGAGGATGTAGATGAAATGGGAGATACGATACAGCGTGAAGAGTTTAATAGAGCACTGAAAGACCTGAGTCGAAACAAGGCCCCGGGAGGAGACAACATTCCATTAGAACTACTGACGGCCTTGGGAGAGCCAGTCCTGACAAAACTCTACCACCTGCTGAGCAAGATGTACGAGACAGGCGAAATACCCTCAGACTTCAAGAAGAATATAATAATTCCAATCCCAAAGAAAGCAGGTGTTGACAGATGTGAAAATTACCGAACTATCAGTTTAATAAGTCACAGCTGCAAAATACTAACGCGAATTCTTTACAGACGAATGGAAAAACTGGTAGAAGCCGACCTCGAGGAAGATCAGTTTGGATTCCGTAGAAATGTTGGAACACATGAGGCAATACTGACCTTCTACATCTACATCTACATTTATACTCCGCAAGCCACCCAACGGTGTGTGGCGGAGGGCACTTTACGTGCCACTGTCATTATCTCCCTTTCCTGTTCCAGTCGCGTATGGTTCGCGGGAAGAACGACTGTCTGAAAGCCTCCGTGCGCGCTCTAATCTCTCTAATTTTACATTCGTGATCTCCTCGGGAGGTATAAGTAGGGGGAAGCAATATATTCGATACCTCATCCAGAAACGCACCCTCTCGAAACCTGGACAGCAAGCTACACCGCGATGCAGAGCGCCTCTCTTGCAGAGTCTGCCGCTTGAGTTTATTAAACATCTCCGTAACGCTATCACGGTTACCAAATAACCCTGTGACGTAACGCGCCGCTCTTCTTTGGATCTTCTCTATCTCCTCCGTCAACCCGATCTGGTACGGATCCCACACTGATGAGCAATACTCAAGTATAGGTCGAACGAGTGTTTTGTAAGCCACCTCCTTTGTTGACGGACTACATTTTCTAAGCACTCTCCCAATGAATCTCAACCTGGTACCCGCCTTACCAACAATTAATTTTATATGATCATTCCACTTCAAATCGTTCCGCACGCATGCTCCCAGATATTTTACAGAAGTAACTGCTACCGATGTTTGTTCCGCTATCATATAATCATACAATAAAGGATCCTTCTTTCTATGTATTCGCAATACATTACATTTGTCTATGTTAAGGGACAGTTGCCACTCCCTGCACCAAGTGCCTATCCGCTGCAGATCTTCCTGCATTCCGCAACAATTTTCTAATGCTGCAACTTCTCTGTATACTACAGCATCATCCGCGAATAGCCGCATGGAACTTCCGACACTATCTACTAGGTCATTTATATATATTGTGAAAAGCAATGGTCCCATAACACTCCCCTGTGGCACGCCAGAGGTTACTTTAACGTCTGTAGACGTCTCTCCATTGATAACAACATGCTGTGTTCTGTTTGCTAAAAACTCTTCAATCCAGCCACACAGCTGGTCTGATATTCCGTAGGCGCTTACTTTGTTTATCAGGCGACAGTGCGGAACTGTATCGAACGCCTTCCGGAAGTCAAGAAAAATAGCATCTACCTGGGAGCCTGTATCTAATATTTTCTGGGTCTCATGAACAAATAAAGCGAGTTGGGTCTCACACGATCGCTGTTTCCGGAATCCATGTTGATTCCTACATAGTAGATTCTGGGTTTCCAAAAACGACATGATACTCGAGCAAAAAACATGTTCTAAAATTCTACAACAGATCGACGTCAGAGATATAGGTCTATAGTTTTGCGCATCTGCTCGACGACCCTTCTTGAAGACTGGGACTAACTGGGCTCTTTTCCAATCATCTGGAACCCTCCGTTCCTCTAGAGACTTGCGGTACACGGCTGTTAGAAGGGGGGCAAGTTCTTTCGCGTACTCTGTGTAGAATCGAATTGGTATCCCGTCAGGTCCAGTGAACTTTCCTCTGTTGAGTGATTCCAGTTGCTTTTCTATTACTTGGACACTTATTTCGATGTCAGCCATTTTTTCGTTTGTGCGAGGATTTAGAGAAGGAACTGCAGTGCGGTCTTCCTCTTTGAAACAGCTTTGGAAAAAGGTGTTTAGGATTTCAGCTTTACGCGTGTCATCTTCTGTTTCAATGTCATCATCATCCCGGAGTGTCTGGATATGCTGTTTCGAGTCACTTACTGATTGAACGTAAGACCAGAACTTCCTAGGATTTTCTATCAAGTCGGTACATAGAATTTTACTTTCGAATTCACTGAACGCTTCACGCATAGCCCTCCTTACGCTAACTTTGACATCGTTTAGCTTCTGTTTGTCTGAGAGGTTTTGGCTGCGTTTAAACTTGGAGTGAAGCTCTCTTTGCTTTCGCAGTAGTTTCCTAACTTTGTTGTTGTACTACGGTGGGTTTTTCCCGTCCCTCACAGTTTTACTCGGCACGTACCTGTCTAAAACGCATTTTACGATTGCCTTGAACTTTTTCCATAAACACTCAACATTGTCAGTGTCGGAACAGAAATTTCCGTTTTGATCTGTTAGGTAGTCTGAAATCTGCCTTCTATTACTCTTGCTAAACAGATAAACCTTCCTCCCTTTTTTGTATTCCTATTAACTTCCATATTCAGGGATGCTGCAACGGCCTTATGATCACTGATTCCCTGTTCTGCACATACATAGTCGAAAAGTTCGGGTCTGTTTGTTATCAGTAGGTCCAAGATGTTATCTCCACGAGTCGGTTCTCTGTTTAATTGCTCGAGGTAATTTTCGGATAGTGCACTCAGTATAATGTCACTCGATGCTCTGTCCCTACCACCCGTCCTAAACATCTGAGTGTCCCAGTCTATATCTGATAAATTGAAATCTCCATCTAAGACTATAACATGCTGAGAAAATTTATGTGAAATGCATTCCAAATTTTCTCTCACTTGTTCTGCCACTAATGCTGCTGAGTCGAGAGGTCGGTAGAAGGAGCCAATTATTAACCTAGCTCGGTTGTTGAGTGTAACCTCCACCCATAATAATTCACAGGAACTATCCACTTCTACTTCACTACAGGATAAATTACTACTAACAGCGAAGAACACTCCACCACCGGTTGCGTGCAATCTATCCTTTCTAAACACCGTCTGTACCTTTGTAAAAATTTCGGCAGAATTTATCTCTGGCTTCAGCCAGCTTTCTGTACCTATAACGATTTTAGCTTCGGTGCTTTCTATCAGCGCTTGAAGTTCCGGTATTTTACCAACGCAGCTTCGACAGTTGACAAATACAATACCGATAGCTGCTTGGTCCCCGCATGTCCTGACTTTGCCCCGCACCCGTTGAGGCTGTTGCCCTTTCTGTACTTGCCCAAGGCCATCTAACCTAAAAAACCGCCCAGCCCACGCCACACAACCCCTGCTACCCGTGTAGCCGCTTGTTGCGTGTAGTGGACTCCTGACCTATCCAGCGGAACCCGAAACCCCACCACCCTATGGCGCAAGTCGAGGAATCTGCAGCCCACATGGTCGCAGAACCGTCTCAGCCTCTGATTCAGACCCTCCACTCGGCTCTGTACCAAAGGTCCGCAGTCAGTCCTGTCGACGATGCTGCAGATGGTGAGCTCTGCTTTCATCCCGCTAGCGAGACTGGCAGTCTGCACCAAATCAGATAGCCGCCGGAAGCCAGAGAGGATTTCCTCCGATCCATAGCGACACACATCATTGGTGCCGACATGAGCGACCACCTGCAGATGGGTGCACCCTGTACCCTTCATGGCATCCGGAAGGACCCTTTCCACATCTGGAATGACTCCCCCCGGTTTGCACACGGAGTGCACATTGGTTTTCTTCCCCTCTCTTGCTGCCATTTCCCTAAGGGGCCCCATTACATGCCTGACGTTGGAGCTCCCAATTACCAGTAAGCCCACCCTCTGCGACTGCCCGGATCTTGCAGACTGAGGGGCAAGCTCTGGAACAGGACAAGCAGCCATGTCAGGCCGAAGATCAGTATCAGCCTGAGACAGAGCCTGAAACAGGTTCGTCAGACAAACTGGAGAGGCCACACCTTGAGATGACCTCCCACTCTACCACAGGTGAGGGATCAGCCTCAATGCGGGCAGTATCCCGGGCAACCACAGTCGTAGTCCGATCGGGGGATGCATGGGACGAGCTGGCCGTCCCCGACAAACCCCCATCCAGACCCCCACAGTGATGCCCATTGGCAACAGCCTCAAGCTGTGTGACCGAAGCCAACACTGCCTGAAGCTGGGAGCGACTTAGCTTAGAAGAAAGATTAAGGAAAGGCAAACCTATGTTCCTAGCATTTGTAGACTTAGAGAAAGCTTTTGACGATGTTGACTGGAATACTCTCTTTCAAATTCTAAAGGTGGCAGGGGTAAAATACAGGGAGCGAAAGGCTATTTATAATTTGTACAGAAAGCAGATGGCAGTTATAAGAGTCGAGGGGCATGAAAGGGAAGCAGTGGTTGGGAAGGGAGTGAGACAGGGATGTAGCCTCTCCCCGATGTTATTCAATCTGTATATTGAGCAAGCAGTAAAGGAAACAAAAGAAAAATTCGGAGTAGGTATTAAAATCCAGGGAGAAGAAATAAAAACTTTGAGGTTCGCCGATGACATTGTAATTCTGTCAGAGACAGCAAAGGACTTGGAAGATCAGTTGAACGGAATGGACAGTGTCTTGAAACGAGGGTATAAGATGAACATCAACAAAAGCAAAACGAGGATAATGGAATGTAGTCTAATTAAGTCGGGTGATGCTGAGGGAATTAGATTAGGAAATGAGACACTTAAAGTAGTAAAGGAGTTTTGCTATTTGGGGAGCAAAATAACTGATGATGGTCGAAGTAGAGAGGATATTAAATGTAAACTGGTAATGGCAAGGAAAGCGTTTCTGAAGAAGAGAAATTTGTTAACATCGAGTATAGGTTTAAATGTCAGGAAGTCGTTCCTGAAAGTATTTGTATGGAGTGTAGCCATGTATGGAAGTGAAACATGGACGATAAATAGTTTGGACAAGAAGAGAATAGAAGCTTTCGAAATGTGGTGCTACAGAAGAATGTTGAAGATTAGGTGGGTAGATCACGTAAGTAATGAGGAGGTATTGAATAGGATTGTGGAGAAGAGAAGTTTGTGGCACAACTAGACTAGAAGAAGGGATCGGTTGGTAGGACATGTCCTGAGGCATCAAGGGATCACAAATTTAGCATTGGAGGGCAGCGTGGAAGGTAAAAATCGTAGAGGGAGACCAAGAGATGTATACACTAAGCAAATTCAGAAGGATGTAGGTTGCAGTAGGTACTGGGAGATGAAGGAGCTTGCACAGGATAGATTTGCATGGAGAGCTGCATCAAACCAGTCTCAGGACTGAAGACCACAACAACAACAACATCCAGAAAGGCCCGTACGGGACCTGCAACATGCGGTCGTGCATTATCCTTCTGCAATGTAGGGTTTCGCAGGGACTGAATGAAGGGTAGAGCCACGGGTCGTAACACATCTGAAATGTAACGCCCACTGTTCAAAGTCCCGTCAATTGGAACAAGAGGTGACCGAGACGTGTAACCAATGGCACCCCATACCATCACGCCGGGTGATACGCTTCCAATGTGCCTTCACCGCTATGTCGCCAAATACGGATGCGACCGTCATGATGCAGTAAACAGAACCTGGATTCATCCGAAAAAATGACGTTTTGCCATACGTGCACCCAGGTTCGTTGTTGAGTACACCATCGCAGGCGTTCCTGTCTGTCATGCACCGCAAGGGTAACCGCAGCCATGGTCTCCGAGCTGATAGTCCATGCTGCAGCAAACGTCATCGAACTGTTCGTGCAGATGTTTGTTGTCTTGCAAACGTCCCCATCTGTTGACTCAGGGATCGAGACGTGGCTGCACGATCCGTTACAGCCTTGCGGATAAGATGCCTGTCACTTCGACTGCTAGTGATACGAAGCCGTTGGGATCCAGCACGGCGTTCCGTATTACCCTCCTGAAGCCACCGATTCCATATTCTGCTAACAGTCATTGCATCTCGACCAGCGCGAGCAGCAACTGTGTATGAGAAATCGGTTGGAAACTTTGCTCATGTCAGCACGTTGTAGGTGTCGCCACCGGCGCCAACCTTGTGTGAATGCTCTGAAAAGCTAATCATTTGCATATCACAGCATCTTCTTCCTGTCGGTTAAATTTCGCCTCTGTAGCACGTCATATTCGTGGTGTAGCAATTTGAATGGCCAGTAGTGTATTAAGGCCGATATTGCTCATTTAGTCTGAGTAAAGTTTGCACGTTTATAAACAATGGTTGTTTGATTAATAGGCAGACCGGAATGCCCGTAATTTTCTTGTATGCTTGGAAAGTTAAGCGTATCTGTTTAACATGTGAGCTGCAATTTCCTTTCTGGCTCTCCTACTCCCTGGCTCTCCTCTTGCGGTTGAGTTGCAACGCTTGCGTTTGTGGTTACGCGGAGGAAGAGGGAGGGAATTTCCCAGTCCGGAAACAAGTGCACGTTAATAGGTAGCTGATTGGTCACGGGCTGGCCTTTCTGCCATTCATCGCGCATTTTTAGCGAACTAACGGTGCGGCGAATGGCTGAGGAGTCACGCCACAAAACGCGTCCCTGGATACAGACGGCTGCCTTCTGCAGGTGTCTCCACTCTGCAGCTGGCTGCTTTACCTTTGGTGTGACAACAGCTCGCTGTGGAGTCCACATGGCTCTCATCGACAAGATAAATCAAGCGATACGGCTGGCGACTGAGCGTTGTAGTCACTAGGAACGGCGTTACTGCGATCGAAACTCTCTCTTGGACTCTTGGAAGGTCGGAATGTCGCTACAGTCTTCCGTCTTTTCAGGCTTCCTTGCCTCAATCGGTAAAAACGGAACCGTTATAGGATCGTTTTCTTGTCCGTCTGTGTGTCCGACTGTTGAAAACCGTTTTTCTCACGACCGGGTAGACGCATCAGGTTGAAATTTCTGTTACACACTGAGGTCTATGGTCCCTTGACGGTATAGTGAACGTTAGTGTCTAAGGCAATGAAATCAAGATATATCGCCATTAACTTGCTGTCAAATGTACAGTTGGGCTTTAGAAGTCGTTTAACAACTGAAAATGTTATATTTTCTTTTCTTTGTGACGTACTGGATGGAATAAACAAAGCGTTTCGAACGCTACTCATCTTTTGTGATGTAAATAAGGCGTTTGATTGTGTTGATCACAAAATATTGCTCCAGAAGTTGGACCATTACGGAATACGAGGAGTAGCTCACAATTGGTTCAGCTCTTACTTTAACAACACACAGCAAAAGGTCATTACTCACAGTGTTGACAATGGCTGTGATGTGGGGTCTGAGTTGGGTACGGTCAAATGTGTGTGGGGGGGGGGGGGGGGGGGAAGCAGGATCCTGTTCCTCATTTATATAAATGGTTCAAATGGCTCTGAGCACTACGGGACTTAACATCTGAGGTCATCAGTCCCCTAGACTTAGAACTACTTAAACCCTACAAATCTAAGGACATCACACACATCCATATCCGAGGCAGGATTCGAACCTGCGACCGTAGCAGCAGTGAGGTTCCCGACTGATTCAGTTTTTACAGTTGCTAACACGCAGTGCAACTAAACCCGACATTTTAATTTCACAGAATGGCCATATGATTAGTGAAATTGAACAGTTCAAATTTCTAAGTGTTCATATAGATATAGATAGTAAAAAATTGTGGAAAGCCCACGTTCAGGATCTTGTTCAAAGACTTGACGCTGCCATTTTAACTATTCGAACAGTATCTGAAGTGAGTGATCGTTCGGAAAGAAAATCAGTTTACTTTGCTTATTTTTATTCGCTTATGCCGTTCGATATTATATTTTGGGGCAACTGTTCCACATTCTAAAACGATATTTTTGGCTTAGAAATGGTCAGTTCGGGCATTAAGTGGTGTAAGTTCGCGAACCTCTTGTCGACCCCTGATCATTAGTCTGGGTATTTTGACATTGGCCCCTCAAGTACTGTCGTTCCTTGTTAACAGTATCAGCTTATTCCCAAGAATTAGAAGCTTCCGCTCAGTTAATAATCGGCAGAAATCCAATGTGCATTTGGATCGAACTTCCTTAATTCCTGTGCAGAAAGGTGTGCAGCATACTGCTGCATCCATTTTCAATAATCTACCACAAGAATTCAAATATCTTAACAGTAATCCACGCACTTTCAAATCGAAACTGAAGAGCTTCCTCATGAATCACTCCTTCTATTCTCTTGAGGAGTTCCTCGAAAAATTACGCTCATTCTTATGCTATATTGTTTATTGTGTTTACTTAAACTTATGGCTTGACTTTTTTTGGGTTCGTAAACATTAATTTTATGTTGTAAATTCATGTACTGACACTTTGCATGACCTTGGAGATTTGCTCCTCAATTTGGCTCTACGGAACTAGACGTGTAAATAAATAAATAAATATTTCAACAATCGTAAACTCAATAATCAAGACCTACAGAGTACTTCTGGTTGGCCTAGAATTATGAAATTTGGCAAAAAGGAAAGTTTCACAAGACAACCAGACCAAAACATCCGAAAAATTTAAATTTGTAATTATATGACGCGAGAAATTTGTTTTTGTTTGTCATCTGTCATCTGACTCTGTAGACCATCTTTTAAGACCCCTCTTTCTCAGGAGCGGTCAGTCGTATGAAGTTGAAATTTATGTCACATACCAAGTTCTACAGGCCCTTGGAGGTGTTATAAATGTAAGGTTCTAAGTCAATACAGTCAAAACCTACGGCCATTGAGGTTACATATTTTGATATTCGCAAACTCGCTCATGACAACTTATGAGTACATCCCGTTGGCTCTGACTCACAAAATCAGACAAGAAGCAAGATTTTACAGTACAAGCAAAAGAAAAAAATCCTAAAACTATATTTTGTAAGTATATCGCAGGAAAAAATTATTTCTTTTGTCATTTTTTATCCGGCGTCAAAGTTGAAAGTAAAACAATTATTTGTTCTGCATTCAGGCTAACTGGATCGCAGTGGTAAAAGTCAAGCATCAGACAAGGAATGACTTTATAGATCATACGACGCGTTTCGGAATTTATCCGTCATCAGATACCCAGGAGCGATTACTTCTTGATACGCCATCAGAGATAATCTTTACCAGAGATAAAACATAACCATCGACTGTCGCTTTCAAAGGTAGGAAGATTTTTCTGTTTAGCAAAAGTGACAAAAAGCAGATTACAGAGTACCTGACGGCTCAACACAAAAGTTTTGTCTCAAGTACAGATAGTGTTGAGGATCAGTGGACAAATTTCAAAACCATCGTACAATATGCGTTAGATGAGTATGTGCCAAGCAAGGCCGTAAGAGTTGGAAAAGAGCCACCGTGGTACAACAACCGAGTTAGGAAACTGCTGCGGAAGCAAAGGGAACTTCACAGCAAACATAAACATAGCCAAAGCCTTGCAGACAAACAAAAATTACGCGAAGCGAAATGTAGTGTGAGGAGGGCTATGCGAGAGGCGTTCAATGAATTCGAAAGTAAAGTTCTATGTACTGACTTGGCAGAAAATCCTAAGAAATTTTGGTCTTATGTCAAAGCGGTAGGTGGATCAAAACAAAATGTCCAGACACTCTGTGACCAAAATGGTACTGAAACAGAGGATGAAAGACTAAAGGCCGAAATACCAAATGTCTTTTTCCAAAGCTGTTTCACAGAGGAAGACTGCGCTGTAGTTCCTTCTGTAGATTGTCGCACATATGACAAAATGGTAGATATCGAAATAGACGTCAGAGGGATAGAGAAACAATTAAAATCGCTCAAAAGAGGAAAGGCCGCTGGACCTGATGGGATACCAGTTCGATTTTACACAGAGTACGCGAAGGAATTTGCCCCCGTTCTTGCAGCGGTGTACCGTAGGTCTCTAGAAGAGCGTAGCGTTCCAAAGGATTGGAAAAGGGCACAGGTCATCCCAGTTTTCAAGAAGGGACGTCGAACAGATGTGCAGAACTATAGACCTATATCTCTAACGTCGATCAGTTGTAGAATTTTGGAACACGTATTATGTTCGAGTATAATGACTTTTCTAGAGACTAGAAATCTACTATGCAGGAATCAGCATGGGTTTCGAAAAAGACGGCCGTGTGAAACCCAGCTCGCGCTATTCGTCCACGAGACTCAGAGGGCCATAGACACGGGTTCACAGGTAGAAGCCGTGTTTCTTGACTTCCGCAAGGCGTTCGATACAGTTCCCCATAGTCGTTTAATGAACAAAGTAAGAGCATATGGACTATCAGACCAATTATGAGATTGGATTGAAGAGTTCCTAGATAACAGAACGCAGCATGTCATTCTCAATGGAGAGAAGTCTTCCGAAGTAAGAGTGATTTCAGGTGTGCCGCAGGGGAGTGTCATAGGACCGTTGCTATTCGCAATATACATAAATGACCTTGTGGATGACATCGGAAGTTCACTGAGTCTTTTTGCAGATGATGCTGTGGTGTATCGAGAGGTTGTAACAATGGAAAATTGTACTGAAATGCAGGAGGATCTGCAGCGAATTGACGCATGGTGCAGGGAATGGCAATTGAATCTCAATGTAGACAAGTGTAATGTGCTGCGAATATATAGAAAAATAGTTCCATTATCATTTAGCTACAAAATAGCAGGTCAGCAACTGGAAGCAGTTAATTCCATAAATTATCTGGGAGTACGCATTAGGAGTGATTTAAAATGGAATGATCATATAAAGTTGATCATCGGTAAAGCAGATGCCAGACTGAGATTCATTGGAAGAATTCTAAGGAAATGCAATCCGAAAACAAAGGAAGTAGGTTACAGTACGCTTGTTCGCCCACTGCTTGAATACTGCTCAGCAGTGTGGGATCCGTACCAGATAGGGTTGATAGAAGAGAGAGAGAAGATCCAACGGAGAGCAGCGCGCTTCGTTACAGGATCATTTAGTAATCGCGAAAGTGTTACGGAGATGATAGATAAACTCCAGTGGAAGACTCAGCAGGAGAGACGCTCAGTAGCTCGGTACGGGTTTTTGTTAAAGTTTCGAGAACATAGCTTCACCGAAGAGTCAAACAGTATATTGCTCCCTCCTACGTATATCTCGCGAAGAGACCATGAGAATAAAATCAGAGAGATTAGAGCCCACACAGAAGCATACCGACAATCCTTCTTTCCACGAACAATACGAGACTGGAATAGAAGGGAGAACTGATAGAGGTACTCAGGGTACCCTCCGCCACACACCGTCAGGTGGCTTGCGGAGTATGGATGTAGATGTAGATAGATGTAGAAAGATAAAAACTTATTTATCGATTCTGCAGACCCACAGTCCATAAATCATTGAGTTTCATGGCTTCTTGTTTTCTGTTATAATTATCACTCCTATTTCGATGGCTTCTCTATATAGTCATGGATCATAATTTATCACAGTAGATAAAATTTTTGTTTCGGAAAACTGCACTTCATGATATCCTTATTGAAAGGCATGCCCTGCTACTCCCGTTTTCCCTAGACGCCAAAGACTTTCATGTTCTTTTAGTCTCGTATTTACGCTTCTCTTGGTTGTTCCAATGTAGATTTTCCTCAAGAACACCTACAGACAGAGGAGGTCGTATGTCCTTTATAGATCGCATCGCTTAACATGTTCTCTTAGTTTGTCTAACAACCGGTCTGATGTCATGTTTCTGTAAACTTTTGCCGACGTGATCCGTGACTTTTTTGATAAAAGGTAGAGAAATCTTGATCTTTGATCGCAGTGTTTTATCTTTGTTCTTTTTCCTACTGTTATTCGGTGGCAGAACCCTACTTACTTCATTGTCCATGTAGCCATCCCTTTCGAAAACCTGCTTCAGACGTTTTGATTCGGTGTCCAAGTGTTTCTTCATGCAAATTTTTTTTTCTGTCAGCAAGACTTTTAATGGTACGTCTCTCTTGTTGCGGATGATGATTGGAGTTCTTGCGCAAATGTCTATCGATCTGCCTCACTTTCCGAAAAACCTTATATTTCAACATCCCATTAGCCTCAATGGTATAAATCCTAAAATCCAATTTATAATGGCGATGGAAAAAGACGCCTCAGTATCCTTGTTGGATGCTTTAGTTATGGGACATCCTGATGGAAGACAGAAATACAAGGCTTCTCTGAAAGTGACACATACAGAAAGTTATTTGTATGAAAACTCCAACTGTCATCTGCAACAAACGGGATGTGCCATTAGAACATCTGGAATGGATTGCAGACTATGCATTTTGAATGGGTTTGTCTGCACACCGCCTGCAGGAAGACACTGCAAGGTGAGAAACTACTTCTTTCTGATTTAATGTCCGCAGCTCGTGGTCTAGTGGCTAGCGTTGCCGCCTCTGGATCACAGGGTCCCGGGTTCGATTCACGGCCGGGTTGGGGATTTTCTCTGCCCGGAGACTGGGTGTTTGTGTTGTTCGCATCATTTCATTATCGCCATTTGTTACAGTGGCTAGATTGAATTGTGTAAAAATTGGAGTGTGTAGAAATTGGGACTTTGTTCGTCGCTGATGACCGCGCAGTTGAGCGCCCCACAAACCAAACGCCGGCCGCGGTGGCCGAGCGGTTCTAGGCGTGCAGTCCGGAACCGCGCGACTGATACGGTCGCAGGTTCGAATCCTGCCTTGGGCATGGATGTGTGTGATGTCCTTAGGTTAGTTAGGTTTAAGTAGTTCTAAGTTCTACGGGACTGATGACCACAGCTGTTAAGTCCCATAGTGCTCAGAGCCATTTGAACCATTTGAACCACAAACCAAACATCATCATCATTTTTCTGATTTAGTGGGAGTGTACTTAAATACAATACTGCGTTGTAGACGGAACACATTCTGACATACACAGTCTAGTTCCCTTAGCTTCCTGGCTTTAAAGAAATGTCGATGTTTGAAGAATTTATAGTGCCCTTGAAAGAACTGCAAGGGTAGTTTCTTAAACGTTTTGAGGACACCGCCAATTCTGAAAGTGTTGTCGAGCTAATTTCGAGACGCACCGGTGCGTGTGCAGGTATAACGGATACATCAGGGAAGCAGTTCCACTTTGAAGACGAATCCTTTTGCGTTAAAATTTTCCAGAACGTCTACATTGCATTCCTCAAGTAGAGTTTCCACGTTTCCATAATGTTGCAAAAGTGCCACAATATTTCGACCAACATATGTGTGAAAGAGATGTTTTTTCGATTATGAAACTAAGTAAGTCATTATTAAGTGGCAATCTGAGTGCAAAAATCTATGGCTTTGTCTATGTCTGTCCGTATGCCTGTAAGTAGGCTGTATAGGTTTTTTTTTTTTTATTGGTAACACCACGTAGCGCTCTGTATGAAAATCACTGGCTGTGCTGTGTGCAGTCTGTGGCTGGTTTGCATTGTTGTTGGCTATTGTAGTGTTGGGCAGTTGGCTGTGAATAGCGCGTAGCGTTGCGCAGTTGGAGGTGAGCCGCCAGCAGTGGTGGATGTGGGGAGAGAGATGGCGGAATTTTGAGAGCGGATGATGATCTGGACGTTTGTCCATCA
Source organism: Schistocerca piceifrons (assembly GCF_021461385.2). Lineage (NCBI taxonomy): Eukaryota > Metazoa > Arthropoda > Insecta > Orthoptera > Acrididae > Schistocerca > Schistocerca piceifrons. Next base: position 95,944,641 of record NC_060145.1, on the reverse strand, counting down.
GAGACAGTAAATTTGTAATATTGGATATCATGGACTGATATATATATTATGACTTTTGAACACTATTAAGGTAAATACATTGTTTGTTATCTATCAAAATCTTTCATTTGCTAACTATGCCTATCAGTAGTTAGTACCTTCAGTAGTTTGAATCTTTTCTTTAGCTGGCAGTAGTGGCGCTCGCTGTACTGCGGTAGCTTGAGTGACGAAGATTTTTGTGAGGTGAGTGATTTGTGAAAGGTATAGTTTAATGTTAGTCAGGGCCACTCTTTCGTAGGGATTATTGAAAGTCAGATTGCGTTGCGCTAAAAATTTTGTGTGTCATTTTAGTGTTGATCAAAATAGGTAAAGAGCGAAATGCGAAATGTCTGAGTACGTTCAGTTCTGCTTAGCTGATTGAAAAGCAAATAACGTAGGGGCTTACCAGCACAGTAATTCATTAATTTTTCTACGGGGACGTTACATGCCGACAGTTTATACCGGGCGAAAAAATATTATGTCCTTAACGCGAAAAATAATTAAATAATATTTAAAATTTGTTATGTTTCTTTTCTACGAGGGTAGTTTGGAAAGTACTGTTACTGACAAAACAGGTATCGAATACAGATAAAGAAAGCAATTTTTCACAAAATTGTATAACACTTTTCAACATAGCCCCCGTAATTTCCCAGGCATTTCTCTTAGCATTGTATAAGTTTATCTATTCCTACGTCGTAGGATGTTGCCATATGTCGAACATATGGTAACATGTTCTTTTACATCTTCATCGTTGTTGAAGTGCTCACGACCAAGGAACGACTTCGGATTCAGATGACGAGCAATAGCATTAATCGTAAACTTACCGTATTTCTTAATCATTTCTTCGACTGCACTAAGAGTTCATCAGAAACCACAGATGGACGTCCACTTCGTTCTCCGTCACGCACTAGATCACGCCCTTCCTTAAGTTGTCGGACCCATCTTCTCACCATTGAAACTCTCATTGCATTTTCTCCGCAAACCTCGCAGATTTGTCGATGAATGTCACTTGTTTTAACGTTCTTAACATTCACAGAACGAATCATAGATATGAATCACACGTGGTGGGATTTTCGGCCAACGATACAATTACAAAGAATTACTACGAAACTCAAAATACAGAGCGAGTTCGAAACGGCGTCATTTCGTTCTGCTTGATTCAGAGATACTACTGCTCATGAACGGAACTGCGATCGTTGTAGTGACCTGGAGAAAAATCGAAACGGAATTTACTCTCCAAATTACCTTCGTATGTTGTTGAGAAATTTGAAGAATAAAACCAAGTTGCATGTAGTGCGACCGCACTGCCATTTAAATGTTGCGCGTTCTTGCAGCTTCCTCCTTCCCCTCCTCGTGGTCAGAAGGCGTGCTGTGGTGGTGGAAGAAATGTGCAGCGAGGCTGAGCGCTAAGGCACTGGTCGCAAGCTGAATTCTTTGCCACCTTGGCTTAAATCATTCCAGTGAATCTGGCTTCCATCTACTTTTAGAATAATTTAATTAATGTAGCATTCCACTTAAGGTCGCTCTGGATAGGTACTCCCACATACAGTTATCAACCACTAAAATGTTTTCCAATTCCAAAGAGTAGATAGCTGATTCACAACATGTTTAGATTTTATAGTATAACGTTATATCTTCTGCTATAACTTGAAAAATAATGTAAATATTCCTTAGTAGCATTTATGACAATATTCTCACATAGACACATAAATCCTCTGCAAGTTGCTAGTTTTTAGTTATTGTTTGTTGTGGCCTAACATTTATGAAAAAAGAGGACTGCAATGATGGAAGTGGAAATTTTGACATCATGAGCACTGTGACCTCAGGCTGCCAGATTTATATTCCAGGATCATCATTCCTGTTGGATATATTTATTAAAATTGCATACTCATGCTAGCTTATTTTCAGTACCTGAAAAAAAACCGTTCCTACAGATGAAGAGTTGTGTGATTACATAATGGCTGTAGGCTTTTGCCACTGTTACTGTAACTTTGCTTGTGGAGGTGGGAATACAGCACGCCTGGAAGATGTCTACGTGTAGCTTATCACCATCTTTTGGACTTTGAGAGAGGTCGAATCATTAGCCTAAGAAACATTGGAACGTTATACTGACATATTGCAGAAAAGGCTGGCTGTAATATAATTTACTGCAGAAGGGTTGCTGGCAAGAAAAATAGGGACAGGTCTTTCCAGAAGGACCGCACTGCGAGAAGATTGTAGGATTGTACTGCTGGCTCTGACGAATAGATGGATCACAACAGATGAAATCCGAACAGAGGTTAGAAAGAGAATTTCATAGCAAACCGTTGGGAACAGAGTACTGGAAAATGGCTTGAGACATCGAGTTGCCATTCTTTGTTATTTGCTGACATCGTACCACAGGGAGAGACTTACATGATTAAGAGTCAGACTCTGGCACTCGGTGGCATTCTGTGGTTGTTCAGTGATGAATGTCACTTCTGTTCGTGGTGGCATGATCGACGCCAACATGTCCATAGGCGACCTGCTGAAAAGTTACACTCAGCAGTGGCTCTCGAGACTTAATACCTTCCAACTCTGGGAATCATTGTGAAGGGAACTAGTGAATGAGACAACATGAGTGATTTGGAAATGGTAGAAGGAGGTTGAATTACTGACAGAATGTGGTTGGGAGGCCAAACCCTGTTGTCACCCCATTCACGACATGGGAATAAAATTGCATACTTCAGCAGGATAACGCAAGACCTCACACTGAGCTTCATACCAAATTCGTATTGATGAGTGTACAGGTCCTTAATTCACCTACCTGCTCCCCACATTTGTCACCCATTGAGCATGCCTAGGATGCGATGGGAAGGCCTACACTTCGATATGAGCCTCCAGCCAGCAATCTTAATGAGCTGATATGACATGCATTGCAAACACGGCAAGAAATTCCCAAAGATGACGTTTGGAGGCTCCGTCTTTCAGTTGTTGTTGTTGTTGTTGTGGTCTTCAGTCCTGAGACTGTTTTGATGCAGCTCTCCATGATACTCTATCCTGTGCAAGCTTCTTCATCTCCCAGTACCTACCGCAACCTACATCCTTCTGAATATGCTTAGTGTATTCATCTCTTGGTCTCCTTCTACGATTTTTACCCTCCACGCTGCCCTCCAATACTGAATTGGTGATCCCTTGATGCCTCAGAACATGTCCTACCAACCGATCCCTTCTTCTAGTCATGTTGTGCCACAAACTTCTCTTCTCCCCATTCCTATTCAATTCTTCCTCATTAGTTATGTGATCTACCCATCTAATCTTCAGCATTCTTCTGTAGCACCACATTTCAAAAGCTTCTATTCTCTTCTTGTCCAAACTATTTATCGTCCATGTTTCACTTCCATACATGGCTACACTCCATACAAATACTTTCAAAAATGACTTTCTGACACTTAAATCTATACTCGATGTTAACAAATTTCTCTTCTTCAGAAACGCTTTCCTTGCCATTGCCAGTTTACATTTTATATCCTCTCTACTTCGACCATCATCAGTTATTTTGCTCCCCAAATAGCAAAACTCCTTTACTACTTTAAGTGTCTCATTTCCTAATCTAATTCCCTCCGCATCACCCAACTTAATTCGACTACATTCCATGATCCTCGTTTTGCTTTAGTTGATATTCATCTTATACCCTCCTTTCAAGACACTATCAATTCCTTTCAACTGCTCTTCCAAGTCCTTTGCTGTCTCTGACAGAATTACAATGTCATCGGCGAACCTCAAAGTTTTTATTTCTTCTCCATGGATTTTAATACCTACTCCGAATTTTTCTTTCGTTTCCTTCACTGCTTGCTCAATACACAGATTAAATAACATCGGGGAGAGACTCACTTCCTTCCCAACCACTGCTTCCCTTTCATGTCCCTCAACTCTTATAACTGCCATCTGGTTTCTGTACAAATTGTAAATAGCCTTTCGCTCCCTGTATTTTACCCCTGCCACCTTCAGCATTTAAAAGAGAGTATTCCAGTCAACATTGTCAAAAGCTTTCTCTAAGTCTACAAATGCTAGAAACGTAGGTTTGCCGTTCCTTAATCTAGCTTCTAAGATACGCCGTAGGGCCAGTATTGCCTCACGTGTTCCAACATTTCTATGGAATCCAAACCGATCTTCCTCGAGGTCAGCTTCTACTAGTTTTTCCATTCGTCTGTAAACAATTCGCGTTATTATTTTGCAGCTGTGACTTATTAAACTGATTGTTCGGTAATTTTCACATCTGTCAACACCTGCTTTCTTTGGGATTGGAATTAGTATATTCTTCTTGAAGTCTGAGGGTATTTCGCCTGTTTCATACATCTTGCTCTCCCAAGGCCGTCAGTAGTTCTAATGGAATGTTGTCTACTCCGGGGGCCTTGTTTCGACTCAGGTCTTTCAGTGCTCTGTCAAACTCTTCACGCAGTATCGTATCTCCCATTTCATCTTCATCTACATCCTCTTCCATTTCCATAATATTGTCCTCAAGTACATCGCCCTTGTGTAGACCCTCTATATACTCCTTCCACCTTTCTGCTTTCCCTTCTTTGCTTAGAACTGGGTCTCCATCAGAGCTCTTGATATTCATGCAAGTGTTTCTCTTTTCTCCAAAGGTCTCTTTAGTTTTCCAGTAGGCAGTATCTATCTTACCCCTAGTGATACTCGCTCTACATCCTTACATTTGTCCTCTAGCCATCCCTGCTTAGCAATTTTGCACTTCCTGTCGACCTCATTTTTGAGACGTTTGTATTCCTTTTTGCCTACTTCATTTACTGTATTTTTATATTTTCTCCTTTCATCAATTAAAGTCTACTAGCCCTCGTCTTTTTACCTACTTGATCCTCTGCTGCCTTCAGTACTTCATCCCTCAGAGCTACCCATTCTTCTTCTACTGTATTTCTTTCCTCCATTCGTGACAATTGTTCTCTTATGCTCTCCCTGAAACTCAGTACAATCTCTGGTTCTTTCGGTTTATCCAGGTCCCATCTCCTTAAATTCCCACCTTTTTGCAGTTTATTCAGTTTTAATCTACAGTTCATAACCAATAGATTGTGGTCAGAGTCCACATCTGCCCCTGGAAATGTCTTACAGTTTAAAATCTGGTTCCTAAATCTCTGTCTTACCATTATATAATCTATCTGATACCTTTTAGTATCTCCAGGATTCTTCCATGTATACAACCTTCTTTTATGATTCTAGAACCAAGTGTTAGCTATGATTAACTTATGCTCTGTGCAAAATTCTACCAGGCGGCTTCCTCTTTCATTTCTTAGCCCCAGTCCATATTCACCTACTACATTTCCTTCTCTCCCTTTTCCTACTACCGAATTCCAGTCACCCATGACTATTAAATTTTCGTCACCCTTCACTATCTGAATAATTTCTTTTATTTCATCATACATTTACTCAATTTCTTCGTCATCTGCAGAGCTAGTTGGCATATAAACTTGTACTACTGTAGTAGGCGTGGGCTTCATATCTATCTTTGCCACAATAATGCGTTCACTATGCTGTTTGCGTTAGCTTACCCGAATTCCTATTTTCCTATTCATTATTAAACCTACTCCTGCATTACCCCTATTTGATTTTGTGTTTATAACCCTGTAATCACCTGACCAGAAGTCTTGTTCCTCCTGCCACCAAACTTCACTAATTCCCACTATATCTAACTTTAACCTATCCATTTCCCTTTTAAATTTTCTAACCTACCTGCCCGATTAAAGGATCTGACATTCCACGCTCCGATCCGTAGAAAGCCAATTTTCTTTCTCCTGATAACGACATCCTCTTGAGTAGTCCCTGCCCGCAGATGCGAATGGGGGACTATTTTGCCTCCGGAATATTTTACCCAAGAGGACGCCATCATCATTTAACCATACAGTAAAGCTGCATACCCTCGGGAAAAATTACGGCCGTAGTTTCCCTTTGCTTTCAGCCGTTCGCAGTACCAGCACAGCAAGGCCGTTTTGGCTAGTTTTACAAGGCCAGATCAGTCTATCATCCAGACTGTTGCCCTTGCAACTTCTGAAAAGGCTGCTGCCCCTCTTCAGGAACCACACGTTTGTCTGGCCTCTCAACAGATACCTCTCCATTGTGGTTGCACCTAAGGTACGGCTATCTCTATCACTGAGGCACGCAAGCCTCCCCACCAACGGAAAGGTCCATGGTTCATGGGGTCTTGGTGTCTTTCCATTCAGTCTTTCCATTCTGTCTTTCCATATCACAATGAATTCAAGAGTGTATTTGTACCTGTGGAGGTCACACCTTGTGACGACACTGGTTTGTCACGTATCACTAAGTGACTATATATATATATATATATATATATATATATATAATCATTTCATGTTCTATTCTCGTAAGCTTTCTGAACGGAAAAGTAGAGTCTGTGAATTCTGGCATATTTCCCATGTTTTGCTCAGTTTGTGGATTATGGCGAGGCATGGTACCTACAGTGGGTTGGCAATAGCGGAATTCCGAAAAGTTTCCCAACGAAAGTTCAAGCCGCTCCATATGCGTTTGGAACGGGAAATAACCCTTATGCTTGGTGCCGTGGCAAATGCACTTCGAAGTGCACTTCACAATGGTTTGCAGGGTATAGATGTGGGTGTTGGTAGAATGTTTGTTGGCTGTTGGGTCTACTGAAGAGCATACCAGCGACCAGCTTTCTTGAGGGCGCTGATGAAGGGAGATGCCTACCCAACTCCAGTGGCAGACGCTGAAGGGTCAACCCGGGTACTGCTTCCTCTTGCGTACATATCGCAAGAAGACCATGGAGGTAAAATTAGTGGGATTCCAGCTGAACAGTGAGATGTGCCAGTAGTTGTTGCAGAAAGCCATTCGCGACTGGAACAGAAAGAGGAGGAAATGGCAACAATACAGACTGGTGCACTAAGCTTAGGGATGAAAGTAACTTTCACATGAAGTTTCACCGCCAAGTAACATAACTCGATGAAACTTGGCACTTGAGCTAATCACAGGAAGAACTGTACAATACAGTACTGATAGTAACTGGAAGAAGTGCGCAATGAGGCGAGCAGGAATTACACTTTTATTCATAGGCAATAATTACACTACTGGCCATTAAAATTGCTACACCAAGAAGAAATGCGGATGACAAACGGGTATTCATTGGACAAATTTTTTATACTAGAACTGACATATGATTACATTTTCACGCAATTTGGGTGCATAGATCCTGAGAAATCAGTACCGAGAACAACCACTTCTGGCCGTAATAACGGCCTTGATACGCCTGGGCATTGAGTCAAACAGAGCTTGGATGGCGTGTACAGGTACAGCTGGCCATGCAGCCTCAAGACGATACCACAGTTCATCAAGAGTAGTGACTGGCGTATTGTTACGAGCCAGTTGCTCGGCCACCATTGACCAGACGTTTTCAATTGGTGAGAGATCTGGAGAATGTGCTGGCCAGGGCAGCAGTCGAACATTTTCTGTATCCAGAAAGGCCCGTACAGGGCCTGGAACATGTAGTCGTGCATTATCCTCCTGAAATGTAGGTTTTTGCAGGGATCGAATGAAAGGGTAGAGCCACGGGTCGTAACACATCTGAAATGTAACGTCCACTGTTCAAAGTGCCGTCAATGCGAACAAGAAGTGACTGAGACGTGTAACCAATGGCACCCAATACCATCACGCCAGATGATACGCTAGTATGGCGATGACGAATACACGCTTCCAATGTGCGTTCACCGCGATGTCGCCAAACACGGATGCGAGCATCATAATGCTGTAAACAGAACCTGGATTCATCCGAAAAAATGACTTTTTGCCATTCGTGCACCCAGGTTCGTCGTTGAGTTCAAATGGTTCAAATGGCTCTGAGCACTATGCGACTTAACATCTATGGTCATCAGTCCCCTAGCACTTAGAACTACTTAAACCTAACTAACCTAAGGACATCACACAAACCCAGTCATCACGAGTCACGTCGTTGAGTACACCATCGCAGGCGCTCCTGTCTGTGATGCAGCGTCATGGGTAACCGCAGCCATGGTCTCCGAGCTGATAGTCCATGCTGCAAACGTCGTCGAACTGTTCGTGCAGATGGTTGTTGTCTTGCAAACGTCCCCATCTGTTGACTCAGGGATCGAGACGTGGCTGCACGATCCGTTACAGCCATGCGGATAAGATGCCTGTCATCTCGACTTCTAGTGATACGTGGTCGTTGGGATCCAGTATGGAGTTCCGTATTACCGTCCTGAAGCCACCGATTCCATATTCTGCTAACAGTCATTGGATCTCGACCAACGCGAGCAGCAATGTCGCGATGCGATAAACCGCAATCGCGATAGGCTACAATCCGACCTTTATCAAAGTCGGAAGCGTGATGGTACGCATTTCTCCTCCTTACACGAGGCATCCCAACAACGTTTTACCAGGCAACGCCGGTCAACTGTTTATGTATGAGAAATCGGTTGGAAACTTTGCTCATGTCAGCACGTTGTAGGTGTCGCCATCGGCGCCATTCTTGTATGAATGCTCTGAAAAGCTAATCATTCGCATATCACAGCATCTTTTTCCTGTCGATTAAATTTCGCGTCTGTAGCACGTCATCTTCGTGGTGTAGGAATTTTAATGACCAGTACTGTATATTGAAATCGTCGCGTTTTATGATGGTCCCCTGGGCATTACAAAATGCGGAACATTGTTATTTCTGGGATCTTTAATCACGACGGATGGCAGTGCAACCCGTGCAACGCGCTGACACGCTGGCCACAGGACTGATAAGCAGGTCTTGTGGCAGGGCGTTCAGTTCCTCCACTGGCGTGTCTCACAGCTGCTGGATGGTCGTTGGTGCTCATGGACTCGCCTCGGTACCTCTCCCCAACACGTCCCACACGTTATAGAGCAACTCAGTTGCTCTCACGTCTTCATATGAAGCAATTGTATAACGATTGGAATTCACGGTATTCAGTGGTTTGTGGTGCTATAAGACAAGGTCGTTTATTTGGATAAAAGCGTGTGGGGCTTGAAGATGTTGTTGCCGTTGTGGTCATCAGTCCTGAGACTGATTTGATGCAACTCTCCATGCTACTCTATCCTGTGCAAGCTTCATCATCTCCCAGTACCTACTGCAGCCTACATCCTTCTGAATCTACTTAGTGTATTCATCTCTTGGTCTCCCTCTATAATTTTTACCCTCCACGCTGCTCTCCAGTACTAAATTGGTGATCCCTTGATGCCTCAGAACATGTCCTACCAACCGATCCCTCCTTCTGGTCAAGTTGTGCCACAAACTCCTCTTCTCCCCAATTCTGTTCAATACCTCCTCATTATTTATGGGAGCTACCCATCTAATCTTCAGCATTCTTCTGTAGCACCACATTTCGAAAGCTTCTATTCTCTTCTTGTCTGAACTATTTATCGTCCATGTTTCACTTCCATACATGGTTACACTCCATACAAATACTTTCACAAACGACTTCCTGACACTTAAATCAGTACTCGATGTTAGCAAATTTCTCTTCTTCAGGAACGCTTTTCTTGCCTTTGCCAGTCTACATTTTATATCGTCTCTACTTCGACCATCATCAGGTATTTTGCTCCCCAAATAGCAAAACTCCTTTACTACTTTAAGTGTCTCATTTCCTAATCTAATTCCCTCAGCATCACCAGACTTAATTCGACTACTTTCCACTATCCTTGTTTTGATTTTGTTGATGTTCATCTTATACCCTCCTTTCAAGACACTGTCAATTCCGTTCAACTCCTCTTCCAAGTCCTTTGCTGTCTCTGACAGAAGTACAATGTCATCGGCAAACCTTAAAGTTTTTATTTCTTCTCCATGGATTTTAATACCGACTCCGAATTTTTCTTTTGTTTCCTTTACTGCTTGCTCAATACACAGATTGAATAGCATCGGGGAGAGGCTACAACCCTGTCTCACTCCCTTCCTCAGTGCTTCCCTTTCATGTCCCTCGACTCTTATAACTGCCATCTGGTTTCTGTACAAACTGTAAATAGCCTTTCGCTCCCTGTATTTTACCCCCGCCTCCTTCAGAATTTGAAAGAGAGTAGTCGAGTCTACATTATCATGGCAAAATGAAATGCCGAAACTGGTTGGCTTCAGAATAAAATAAAATATCTTAAAAGTATTTGGCTGTTGGTGAAGTTTATTGACACTCAAAATTAATTACCTGCCGATGTCCCCTGGCCATGATGGGCAAAGAGGCAGCAAATTTTCATTGTCATTTGTTTATACAGTTTATGGTCGTCCATGTTCGCAACTGCGAATACATTTCATGTACGAGTTATGTCCACAAAGTAAGTTCCGTTTGGTTATATAAAACAAACTGCACAGATACAGAGAAAACATTTATTGTACAAAAATCTGCAACTGTTAAACTACTTTTTTACATAGCTTCCGAAATTTTGTAGGCACTTGTCGTAGCGTGGCACAAGTTTTTGTATGCTTCTTCATAGAAGGTTGCCGACTGTGTATTCAACCATGTGGTAGCATGTTCTTTCAGCTCGTCATCATCGTTGAAGTGTTTATATTATATTTCTCGTTCGGTATGCCAGATACATTTTACAAAGAGCAGATAAGATTAATATAAATCACAATAAACGTTTGGAACTTACAATGTGGAAACAAATTATATCAGTTATTACATTACAATTATGTCAGGGAAACTACTCCGCCATACACTTGTTGTCTTACAGAGGCGTCGCCGACCGTAGCGCCGTATTCTGCCTGTTATTTGAATATGCATGCCTATACCTTCAGTGTATTTGTTCGGATCCCTCTCGAATGCCCTGTGTGGCATTTCGCTCAATAATGACGTGGAGCTGAATGCTTGTCTGAACGACTTGTTAGAGTGGAAACCAAATGATTACATTACATTGCATTAAATGGGACAAAAATCACATAAATTGAAGTGTTGACCACCAAGGACAGATTTTAGGTGTAAGAAGAGATGAAAGACGCTAGGAGCGAGGTCCAGGCCGTACGGAGGATAATCAAAAGCGCCCCAGTGAAATTCTCGTAAGAGTTGTTTGGTCACATTGGCCGTGTGATGTCGGGCATTATCGTGAAAAAAAAACCCATTTTGACAGTAATCCACGGCGCTTGTTCTGTATTGCGCAGCGCATTTTCTTAATGGTCTCGCAGTAACCATGCGCATTGATTGTTTGGCCTGGTGGTAAGAAATCAATCAGCAAAATGCCCTTTCTGTCCCAAAAAACGGTGTACATGACTTTTCGAGGTGTCAAGATTTGCTTAGGCTGAACCTTTGTTGGGGATGAAGTGTGCCACCATTCCATTGATTGCCGTTTTGTTTCAGGGGTGTCGTACGATACCCAAGCTTCATCCGCCGTGACTATCTGAGAAAGAAAACCATCGCCTTCTTCATTGTAGCGTGTCAAAAACTGAAGTGCACTATCCATCCGATGTTTTTTGTGTTGTTCAGTAAGAATTTTGGGTGCCCAACGTGAGTAAAGTTTTCGAAATTTCAGTTTTTCAGTAACAGTTTCATGAATTAGTGATTATGAGATTTGCGGAACTTCTGTAGCAAGGGCACTAAGCGTAAACTTACGGTTGTGCTTAATCTTCTCTTCAATTCACGTGTGAACCAGTTCATCAGTAACCACAGACGGGCGTCCACTTCGTTCTTCATCGTGCACTTGATCACGTCCTTCATTGAACAGTCTGACCCATCTTCTAACCATTGAATCACCCATAGCATTTTTTCTGTAAACCTCGCAGATTTGCCGATTAATTTCCTTTGGTTTAACTTTTTTCGCATTTAGAAAACGAATCACAGATCTGATTTCACACCCGGCGGCATTTTCAATTACGGCTGACATTATAAAGAAGCACTACAAAGCACACATCGGCAGCAGCGATCTGAAAATGGCGTACATGTCTTCTCCTTGAGTCAGGGTAACTGCTGCGCATGCTCGGAACTGCGATCGTAGCGCTGCCGCGGATAGAAATAGAAACGGAATTTATTTTGTGGACGACCCTCATATATTTAGCAAATTATAAGGAAACTCGACAGTCCGAAGAAAAACTACTTCTACCTGAGTTATATTTAATAGTTGCTGCTTATCTTCTATTGCGTGTGCAGTGTTACGTGGCTTTGTGCTTAATTACAGACTTACTATTTTATCAGTTGATCTGTTTTCACCACGTAACGCCCGCTGTTTACGTCCTTCTTCGTTGCTGAGCGATGTATCACTTTTCGTTCTGACGCTGCAACTCTTCCTTTTCTATATCTTTACTACTTTTTATCTATAGAAATGATGAACTATTGGTTTTGCCGTTTAACAACTTTTTAATAACTGTGGAAGTATTACAGGCATCGGGTCCCACCTAATGTGTCACCCGCCTATACGTTTTACATGAACCTTTCAAGACTCGATCGATCTGTTATCAAAGAGAAAGCAGAATATCTCTTCCTTTGACGTTGGCCGGCCGGTGTGGCCATGCGGTTCTAGGCGCTTGGTTTGGAACCGCGTGACCGCTACGGTCGCAGGTTCGAATCCTGCCTCGGGCATGGATGTGTGTGATGTCCTTAGGTTAGTTAGGCTTAAGTAGTTCTAAGTTCTAGGGGACTGATGACCACAGATGTTAAGTCCCATAGTGCTCAGAGCCATTTGAACCATTTGATGAGTAACTTTTCAACCAAGATTGAACGTGCAATACGTGTATCGATTGAATTATTACTAATGCGTTAAAGAGACTGCAGAGGAGGTTTCGTATCACAAAAATTATACTCAACACGTCTAGAGAATGTGGCTTTCAGGTGTCTACCAGAATACGTGTAGTGGGTGCTTACTCCTCTTCACTCCCTCGATTTCATCCCTACTGAGATAATGTAGCTTTTCTCGACTGCTACCGCCTGATCCAGATGTGTAGGCAGCTATAGTTTACTTACTTTCATCGCTGTCTGCTGTCCATGTACGCTGGTGACTATTCAAACTTTTTTACTTGAGACTTCCGGGACTTAGCTGCCTCTGTAACTTTTTCCGCAGTCCTGTAACAGATCGGAAAGCGGTTTACGACGTTGCTGTTGAAAAATATTTACTGTTGTGTGGTGGCTATTGTTAATACCCTTCGGGCAACCGGGACTAAAAGTCTGATACGCGAAGTGAAGCAGCTGTCCTCCGCGTAGTCTACACCTGTACACACACGGTTTACGACGACAGGCTCGTGTGTTTATCTCGGATGAGTTTTATTTGTGTTTTGCTCACGACGCTGCCTGGCTAAAATTCTTGAGTCTCCATTCTCCGTCCTCAGTCCTTGAACAACAAGCCGTCTGTTGACACTGACTCGTACTAATACGCATGTCAGAGCCACAGTGACTCACTCGATTGGTACGTAAGTCTTCGCTTTTTTTAACTTCTAGTTTTCTCAAAAATAAACAAGAAATGAACAAAAAAAACCTTTCAATGATGTATTCTTCGCTGTTGCTTACAACTTCTACGCAACATTCAAAATGTTGTTCAATGCCATGAGCATAGAAATCATCTGGTTTCCACTCTAACAAATCGTGCAGACAAGCATTCAGTCCGCAGCCCGTGGTCGTGCGGTAGCGTTCTCGCTTCCCACGCCCGGGTTCCCGGGTTCGATTTCCGGCGGGGTCAGGGATTTTCTCTGCCTCGTGATGACTGGGTGTTGTGTGCTGTCCTTAGGTTAGTTAGGTTTAAGTAGTTCTAAGTTCTAGGGGACTGATGACCATAGATGTTAAGTCCCATAGTGCTCAGAGCCATTTGAACCATTTTTTTTTTGAACAAGCATTCAGCTCCACGTCATTACTGAGCGAAATGCCACACGGGGCATTCGAGAGGGATCCGAACAAATACACTGAAGCGATAAAGAGACTGCAAGAGCATGCATATTCAAATACAGAGATACGTAAACAGGCAGAATACGGCGCTACGGTCGACAACGCCTATATAAGACAAATGTATGGCGCAGTTGGTAGATCGTTTACTGCTGCTACAATGGAAGGTTATCAGGATTTAAGTGACTTTGAACGTGGTGCACGAGCGACGGGACACAGCATCGCCGGGGATTTTCCCGTACGACCATGTCACGAACGTACCGTGAATATCAGGAATCCGGAAAAACATCAAATCTCCGACATCGCTGCGGACGGAAAAAAGTCCTGCAAGAACGGGACCAACGACGATTAAAGAGAGTCGTTCAACGTGACAGAAGTGCAACACTTCCGCAAAGTGCTGCAGATTTTCATGCTGGGTCATTAACATGTGTCAGCATGCGAACCATTCAACGAAACATCATCGATATGGCCTTTCAGAGCCGAAGGCCCACTCGTGTACCATTGATGACTCCACGACACAAAGCTTTACGCCTTGCCTGGGCCCGTCATCAACATTAAAAAAAACTTTGTGTTCTGCCTTACGGCAGGTCTTGTCATGGGGGAAGTCTCGTCAGAGAGGTCCACTGCATGAGCGTCTAGGGGAGTGATTCCAGTGGTGGTTTCCTGTTGCCTTCCAATGGTGATGATGAAATGGCAATGAGGATAACACAACATCCAGTCCCTGAGCGGAGAAAATCTCCGACCCAGCCGGGAATCGAACCCGGGCCCTTTCCCTTCGCGTGACAGACCGCCGCGCTGACCACTCAGCTATCGGGGCGGACCATCAACACTGGACTATTGATGACTGGAAACATATTGCCTGGTCAGGTGAGTCTCGTTTCAAATTGTATCGAGCGGATGGACGTGTACAGGTATGGAGAGAACCTCATGGAGACAACATCCATGGACCCTGCATGTCAGCAGGGGACTGTTCAAACTGGTGGAGGATCTGTAATGGTGTGGAGCGAGTGCGGTTGGAGTGATATGGGACCCCTGATACGTCTAGATAACACTTTGACAGGTGAGACATACGTAAGCATCCTGTCTGATCACCTGCATCTATTCATGTCCATTGTGCATCCCGACAGACTTGGGCAGTTCCAGCAGGACAGTGCGACACTCCATACAATTGCTACAGAGTGGCTCCAGAAACACCATTCTGAGTTTAAACATTTCCACTGACCACCAACTCCCCAGACGGAAACATTATTGAGCATATATGTGCTGCTGTGGAACGTGAAGTTCAGAAGAGATCTCCACCCTTTCGTACTCTTACGGATATATGGACAGCCCTGTAGGAATCATGATGTTATTTCCCTCCAGTACTACTTCAGGCATTAGTCGAGTCCATGCCATGTCGTGTAGTGGCACTTCTGCTTACCCGCGGGGGCCCTACACGATATTAGGCAGGTGTATCAGTTTCTTTGCCTCTTCAGTGTAGAAATCCGAAGGCGCCAAGTCGGGAGAATATGGAGGATGTGGCAAAACGGCCCAGGCAAGCGTCTGAATGGCTCTTTGGCGACGTCAGTGCGTTGTCGTGTTGCAGAAGAGCCCCATATTGTCTGTCAGGTTGCTTGTGCTGGAGAGGGTTCTTAAGCCGTTGCGTTTGTTGGATGTAAAGTTCCACATTCACTGTTAGGTTCCGATCAGGCAACTGGTGATGCATCAAGCATGTATCTGAGTTCGGTCTTGCCGTCTTTGGATCGCTTGGCCCAATTTTGAGTCGTCCTTAGAGGCATCGCTTCTTCGTCGTAGACTTCACAAATATCTAGAGCTCCTTCTGTGGTACTGGCACCTCGATTAAAAGCAAAAAACAGGAGGTGTCGAAAGCGTTGTTTTGCGCCGAATTGACGCAACGAATTAATGATATGAAAAGAACAGAAAGTATATCAGTATAAATAACTAAATACACTAAGTTGTAGAGCACACAATTCTCTGTCAAATAACATAAAACACACGGACAAAACATTTTAATTTTCACGCAAAATTTTCACTGAAAGAAAAAAACGCAAGGAGTTATGCGCCAACCCAGTTTCTTTGAGTAATGACGCTTTGTAAGAGACTTGTTGCAAATAATTACGGGGGATCAGGCTGGGGGAAGGGAGAACTCGGAATGATTGAAGTTCATTGTGCTCTATAATCCAAAATGGTAAAGATACGAAATTTCCACAGTTACCACAGTACTCGAGCGTGTGTCGTCCTGTGTACCTGTTAAACCAGTTGCAAGACAGATTACTTAAAAACGTATTTTATTAATATTAGTCTTGTAATTTATGAAATTCTCAGAGATTTCCAGCAGCGATTGTCCACTAGTCAACTATACCACAGATTTAACAATACAGAACCCGACATGATATACTGTGACCGCAGCTATCAGTATATTGATTATTTTATTAGTAAACGGGAAATAACGTCTATTTATTGTTGTGGGGCGTTTTCGGCGCTGTTCTGCAGTCGAAATGGATGGAAACCTTTACAGAAACTTGCGGAAGTAGCGTGAACAATTTTTAGTCTGTCGCTTCCTCGTACAGCCTTTATCGAGCTGGAAACGCGGACCGATGGAACACAGTGGCACGCGAATTCTGACGCCAGTATCCAACACAACATGGAACATTACAACAGTGTATGTGCCTGTCACCCGTACACATTTCACGCGAGGTCAGCCTCCCGCTCCTTTCTGTGCCCAACGGTACCACAATAGCAGTTTCCCATTTGTCTGTGGACGAAGAAGACCCATGATGGCTTGCCGACATATTTCCACTCTTAGGCTTATTTCACATCTTGAAACGTCCCCTTACAAAAATTACTGACACACAATATTTTTTAGCGCAACGCAATCTGACTTTCAATAATTCCTACAAAAGAATGGCCCTGACTAACATTCACCTATACCTTTCACAAATCACTTACCTCACAAAAATCTTCGTTCCTCGAGCTACTGAAATACAGCGAGCGCCACTACTGCCAGCTAAATAAAAGATTCAAACTACGGAAGGCACTCCCTACTGATAGGCATAGTTAGCAAATGAAAGATTTTAATAGAGAAAAAACAATGTATTTACCTTAATAGTCATAATATACATAGCAGTTCATGACATCCAGTCTTACAAATTTCAAAACTCCACCATCTCTCTCCCCACATCCACCACTGCTGGCAGCTCACCTCCAACTGCGCAACGCTACGCGCTGTTAACATCCAGCTGCCCAACACTACAATGGCAGACAACAATGCAAACTAGCCACAGACTGCACACAGCACAGCCAGTGATTTTCATACAGAGCGCTACGTGGCGTTACCAATAAAAAAAACTAAACAGCCTACTTACATAGCCCCCATGCTCCCCACAAAAAATTTTACAAATTGTTTTGGGCAGTGGCCAATACAGATTTGAAAAAATTTTTCATAGTTACAATAACAAAGATATCAAATGCACACACTTACTGATGCAATGTTGGTCATAAGCTAAAATTTGCTCACAGTCCATAGAGACAGTCCTGATCATTCATCATAGTAAAATTGCAGTGTTTTTCTCAAAGTCTGAGCAGTAAAAGAAAATGCACACAGAAGTAGTGGATTTCCATGCAGTCTTGAAGAAGTAGTTTTGTCCTTCCAACGGAAAGAAAGTGCTGACTCTCGACATGCAGACAGGTAATGGGCTACAACAGAGCAAACCCACAGCAGAGTCATTCGAGGTTTTGAAGAATATTGGTAGGTAGGTCATCACACAGTAGACCCACTGTAGTCCTGGTTGAGATTACGGTATTGGTGAGGCACCGGAGGTGCAGACCCACTGTAGTCCTGGTAGAGTTTGTGGTATTGGTGGGCCACCAGAGGTGCAGACCCACTGCAGTCCTTGTAGAAATAATGGTACGGGTGAGTCAGCAAAGGTGTAGACCCTCTGTAGTCCTTGTAGAAATAATGGTATTGGTGGGTCATCAAAGATGCAGACCCACTGTAGTCCTTGTAGAGATGGCCAGCCATCTGTTGTGACTGTGCAGGTGCACAATCACCATTGAAGAGTCTTGCGGATAATATAGCAAGTCCATAGCCACCACTTGTGCACTCACAAAGTTTTTGGAATTGTCCTTAGAACCAGCAATGCTGTTATCCAGTCCCTTGCTGAATTATTAACACATGTGCAAACACTAACAGTCCCTACTTCTCACATATTGTCCATATACTATGACCAACAGAAATGTGTGCAGTGAAATGTAACTTACAAGTTACTTAATCTGATGAAGTGGTGTCCATTACAATTTTATAACATAAGAATACAGTTACAAAGATACAGAATACATCATTAAAGAACATAACAATACAGATAACATTTGTAGTAATAGGGGCTTTACAAAAGAATAGAAATATATACATCAGTGTTACAGGAATTATAAGTAAATACATAAAAGATCAGAATAACTTTTGAAACATCAACTTCACACATGAGCATTAAAACAAAACAGAATAAATAATGTCTAAACATCTTTACAAAGTAAATAACATATTATCAGAAAAATTCTACAATGCAACTCTCATCACAGAAACACATAAAGACAGGAAGAACACAAATACCCAAGGGTACACAAACACATAGTGGGATAACACAAGGAAAGGACAGGGTTTGTTTTACTGCAGTATTTTGCAAACAAAAGTTTCTTTACTTCTCGGAGCTCTCCTTTCGTTCTTCATTATTTCCAAAAAGTCCTATCTATACCTGCTTTCTGTACTTTTTTCGTATAACTTCTCAATGCATTTCTTCCAATGCATCACAACTCATTCTCTTATATAGTCTACCCCCTCTTAAGCTAACTTAAATCTGCTGAGCTCAGATGCTAATCTAAAGGACGAGGCAATGCAGCAGCACAAAACAATTAATACAAACAGCAATGAAAAAAAATGGAAATTGTCAAAGCAAGCTACAGTAAATCTAAATTACCAAGCAAATGCAACATTACAACTCATATGAGCCAATGTGCAGCAACAAGAAAAATAAATCAGTAGTAAAACTGGCTTAACAGAGTAATACAAAGTGAAATTTAGTAGCACTATGCCTGACAAACAGCAGTAGCAAATGCAATAACTTATATCTAAACATGAGAAAGCTCAAGCGGAAAAATATTACAGTAAAAACAACAATGCAGATAAGGGAAATGTCTATTCACATCTTAATATCTATGTCATTAAAGTGGTGCACCACAAAAACTAATTCTACAAAAAATTACGAAGTACTTGAAAAGAAAATTATATATGCAATTACTGTTATTAGTCCCTTCTTATTGTTCTATCCATTCCAAGAGCTCCTTTTTCGAAGAATGTGGATCATAAAATAATTATTTAATAGATCTGTTGACAAAAAGTGTTCACATTAGTAAATGCATTTAAGTTTATTTTATAAAACCAATGCTGCAACACAGCTGGAAAACAGATATCAAATGAAATAAGTAATTACGCAAACCAAAGCATAAAAACATCATTCAATAGCTATGTGGCATTTCATAAGTTAGTAGAAATTCTCTCTACTCTTGTAGAAAGACGCTTGTCATAATCAGGGGTGCAGATGTAAGTATCTTTCCAAGTAATGAGCGTGTCGTATTTGCGATGCTTTCTACAAAGGAATGTCAATAGCGAGGATAAGGCCTCTTTATTTTTCACCTAATGGCTTTTTTTTGTCAGACGACTATCTCTCAGCTGGGCGCCCAAAACGCATTACTTCAAGGTCACTTACCTTTCTTAACGAAATATTTACGGCAGCAGTTTCCACTACAGTGACAGTCTCATATAAAAATTTCACAGGGCGAGAAATTGCGTTACAAATGTTTAGAAACAAAATCCTATAAATATAACAGTGTCCAAAAAATTTTCGCCGGCATTGTGATACATTCACGCATTTACACACATTTCATAACTCTTAAAGTACGATTCTTGGTTTCCAACATCCCTTTTTCACAAACCAGAGTCCCTAACTTTTATTCATTATTTATA
Organism: Schistocerca piceifrons; assembly: GCF_021461385.2. NCBI lineage: Eukaryota > Metazoa > Arthropoda > Insecta > Orthoptera > Acrididae > Schistocerca > Schistocerca piceifrons. The sequence continues at coordinate 95,924,799 of NC_060145.1, read as the reverse complement.
TACATATAAACACGTAATCACATTCCTCATAAATGGTAGCATCATCTTATTGATCATAAACGTACCTCAACAGCATAATACACATCGTCGTCGTAAAATAACATCATTTAACACCTCAGTCAAATCTCAAAAACGTCGTAGCTTTCTGCAATAATGTCAAAACCTACGAAAAAATTCTCTGCTCATTTCAATAGTGTCATCTACCTCAAACGTACTTTAAAATCATGCTCCCTTACCAAATACATCATTCAAAGCTCTCATAGTATCACAATGGTTCCGAAAAAAAATTCTAACAGTTCACAAAGTACAGACAAAATACAATTTCATAAGTGTGAAGTTATCCAACTGTGTAATTACGTAAACATCTGTCACCGATGTAGTAAAAAAAATGTTTGTTTCTCTCAGTTAAATGATCAGAGAGCTGTGTAATTCTGTGTTACAGAAATATGGTACCGATGTGTAAAGTTGTATAAGCAAATACCATATTAGCTAGGGCTCCTTGTGCTTGCCAAACACATGGTACACAAAGTAAGCGTATACCCCCTGAGGATTAATGTAATTATACCCTCAGGTGTTACAGATTACAGCAATGGAATGAAATGTATCACGGAAAACCTTTGTATCATTGTGCTTCAATTTCTTTAAAAATAAATGATTTAAGTACAAAATTAATCACTCGAATACGTGTCCTGTAGCGCTAAATGTGCGTCTTGCTGTAAGATAATCTCTGTGGAAGTGTCGTAGTTATTGTCCTACGAAAGCTAAGTTCTGCAGAAGCCAATGTACTAACCTCATGATAAACAAAAGTGAAATGCTTTGAGTATAGATATCGTATTTATTACGTACAGTACCGTGATCAAGAAACTACTACACTGTAACTTATTGTCGTGCTACAAAAAAAAAGGCTGTCTTATTGTAGCTATACCACAAAGTTTCTATTAAACATGTTTTACTTTCCAGAAGAATTCAGAAAAACTGTGCAGATATAAAGCAGATACAGCACAAAAGCAACAATGTAAATTGTGTCACACATTAGTAGCGTTGTGATATAATTGTGTAGCTGTCAAAGAAACCAAATGCTAAGTCATCTTTAATCCCACAGAAAGTACTTCAAATAAAGAATGTCTTTTCAAGTAAACCAAAATGTTGCATGAAAATCTCATTAGCAGTGCTGGATATGTTCTAAGTATGTGAGCCTTATAGTCGTTACGTGATCGTGCAACTAACAAGCAAGAATGTACAAATAACAACACTGTGTCATCTGTTCACTATAACAATGCATTCATAATTTCTGTTTAAATAAGTTCTCTTGGTTCTTGACTGGATATTTAACTTCAAACATTGTTACATGTTAATAGATTCTAAGTCTGACAAAGCATACTGGTAATGTAAATTGAAAAGTTATATGGCAAAGACAAAGTTAAAAAGCAGATTATCTTTCAATAAACGGTTTTACATGTGAACCTCAACCCACACACACAAATGTGGTGTAAAACTTTACTCTTCCTAGTACGCAAAGTTTCAGCTTCAACACAATTATCATGTGGTATACGTCGGATTCTGTAAGGTCCATTGTAAACTAGAAAGAATTTGTGACTCAAGTGTTTCTTCTTATGTGACAATGAATGAGCTTTAATGAGAACTTTCTGACCAATATATAATTTCTTTGCATTTGCTTTACCGTGTAGTTTTCTCCTTTTGTCTGCTGCAGATTTTATATTTTTAATAGCCAAATCAATTATGTCTTTGTGTCGAAGTTTACGTGTATTCGGGAAAGGTACAAGCTCTCTGATTCTGTTCGGTGGTTTTTCATTCTTCAGTACAAGAGTAGGTGGTGAAGCAATGGAGTCATGAGGCATTTCATTCAGCACATTTTGAAATAAGTGTAAATATCTGTCCCAATGCTGATGCTTTCTGTGACAATAAACTCTGCAAAGCTTATTGATTTCTTTCATAATCCATTGAGACGGGTTACAATGTGGTGAATACAATGAAATTAAAACAGGTTTGATTTTATGGTTCCGAAGCATGCGTGACCAAACAGCAGATCTGAATTACGGTCCGTTATCTGAAATGACTTTAGCAACGTGGCCAACTTCATGAAAGAAATTTTTAACAAAGGCGTTGGATACAGACGGTCCAGTGGCTTTACGTAACGGAGTGAAAGAAACAAATTTTGAAGTAAGTTCAACAGCGACTAAAACGTACGAAAATCCATTCGATGTTCTGACAAGGGGTCCCAAGAGATCGACAGCAGCAAATTCTTTTAATTTAGAAGGAATAATAGGAAACAACGGAGCACGATGTGAGACAGTAGATGGTTTCGCCTTTTGACAAAGTTTACAAATAGACAAGACTCTTCTAATTCTCTTTTCCATATTGTTAAAATAACAAGTCGTTCGAAGAATATGATAACATTTTCGTGGACCAAAATGTGCGTAGCTGAAATGAATGTACCAAATGAGCTTATTAACAAAATCGTCTGGAATGCAAAGTACCCACAGCTTGTCATCAACAGTGCAGCGTTTGAAGAGTATGTTGTTTCTAACCAGGTAATAATGCCGAATCTGTGTGTGTGTCTTTTCATGCCATTTACTTTTGATGTCTTTCCAAATCGGATCTTTATCTTGTTCATGAGCAATGTCCTTTAAAGATGTGGTGATGAAGTTTTCAAAGGTGACTTTCTGAATGTAAAGAATACTGAAATTTTTCTCGAGGTTGCCTTCTGTGTTACTTTTCTCAAGCCCAGCCGGTGCGTGTGACAGTGCGTCCGCAACAATGTTCTCCTTGCCAGGAATGTAGACTATTGTGAAGTGGAATTCTTGCAAAAACAATGCCCAACGTTGTAACCTGTCATGATTTAATTTTGAAGACAAGAAATTGTAATGCACGATGATCACTGTATACTTTTATGTGCTTACCAGAAAGAAAGAAACGGAATTTGTTAAATGCCCAAACGATAGCTAAAGCTTCTAATTCAGTAACGGGATAATTTTTTTCGGATTTTGTTAGCACTTGGCTAGCAAAAGCAATGGTTTTCTGGACAGTAGTGTCATTTTCTGTGGCTTCTTGAAATAAATGGGCACCAAGACCGACTTTAGAAGAATCCGTGCTAAGGCAGAAATCTTGTGACAGATCTGGATGAGCTAGTATTGGCGCGTTAAGTAACGCTTCTTTCAAAGAATTGAATTCCAACTGTGATTGTTCGTCCCAGTTCCAAATAGTATTTTTTCCAGTGAGAGAACAAAGTTTTGGTGTAACTAGAATTGGCATATTCAGAAAACGACGGTAAAAATTTACGAACCTAGAAAACTGCGGACTTGTTTTTTTGTGGATGGAACTGGAATGGCTCTGATTGCTTCTAACTTTTCAGGATCCGGCTGAATGCCTTCAGAAGAAATAATATGTCCCAAAAACTTTACCTTTGTCCTACCGAATTCAGACTTTTCCAAGTTAACTGTAATTCCAGATTCTGCAAAAATACGTAAAAAACTGTTGAGGATGCGATTATGTTGTTCCCATGAGGCTTCTGCTATCAGAATATCGTCAACATATCAGGTGATGTGACGTTTTAAGAACTCAGGTAATATGGAATTTAGCCCGCGAATGAATGCTGCCGAAGAAATTTTCAAACCAAAAGGAAGTTTCCGAAAGTGATAACAAACGCCGAAACAAAGGAATGCTGTGTATTTTCTACATTCTGGATGAAGTTCGATCTGATAAAAGCTGGATCTGAGATCAACAGAAGAATGATGATAGTATTGATTTGTCTCGAATCTAAGAGAAGTCTGATCGATCCATTTTTCTTCTCAACAACATGTAATGGATTGTTGTATGAGCTTACTGCAGGCTCAATAATGCCTTCGTCAAGCATAGATTGTATTTCTGTTCTAACACGGTCCCTATAATGTGCCGGAATTACGTATGGTCTAACACAAAATTTAGTATGCTCACGATCACGAAATTGGTATTGAAATCCCTTGATTGTTCCTGTTTTGTGAGTAAAAACTGTGGAATGTGCTTGTAAAATCTCAAAAAGGTCTTGCCTATCAGTGTCATTACAATTCTCAATTGTTTGAATTTTATTCTGAATTAACTCATTAGTATCAAATGCGCCATCGATATCATCCCTGTCAGTACTTGCAGAGTGATTGTTAGTGTCAAGTTCCGTCGAAAATTCCATACTGTTGTCTAACAGGAGGTAAAGCCGATTAATTTCTTCGTCATGGTTTGAGAGCCAATCTTCAAATTTCAAAGCTATTGATTTACCTTCTTTCTCTACACTTATTTCAGCATCGGGAAAGTTTAAGAGTGCTTTGTATTCATTAAAAAAGTCTACTCTTAATATAATTTCCGTCGACAATAATGGAACAATAAGAAAATTCATAGAGAAGCTGTGGCTTTGACAAAAGAATTCTAAGTTGGTTTGTTGGTGTACATCTACACTTTTTCCAAAGATTGCACCTTGTAATTTAATCTTACGTAACGGAAGTGTGGGACAATCGTTCGATTTGTTGCATTTGCTAAAGGCTGTTTCACTAATTACTGAAATGGGACTGTCAGAGTCAAGTACTGCCGTAAATTTTACGTCATTTACTGTAATGTGAATCACAGGATATGCAATGTTGTTATGTTTTATACTTCGTGCTCCTGGAGTAAGATGTCCCTAATGTCTTCCATTTTTACGTAATTACTAGCTACGGCAGCTGCGTCGTCAGTTTCATAAATACGTTTTGTGGCTGCATGCGGTATGAGTCATTGCCTATTGTGTCTTTGTTGGCGCGTGTCGTTATTGGGATTTGGAGACCTAACTTCCACAAATTCACCTTGTCGAGAGGGCCCTGCTCTGTTTGAATCCCGCCAGTTCTGATGCAATTCAGCTCTGTCGTTACGATCATATCGTCTGTCGTCATGTCGGTAGATTCCATAGTTTCTTTCTTGTCGGTCATGTGGTGGAGAATTTCTCCCTGAATCGTAACTGGGCGCTGGACTGTTGCGTCTACAGTTATTATGCTGCCCTTGATAATAATTATTTTGGTTCCCAAATCGTCTGTTTCTCTGATTGTCTCTGTGATAGTCACTACCGCGGAGAGGTGATCTTTCCCTGTAATTATTACTACTCTGCCAACGGTTGTCATACGGGTGGTGTCTGTTTTAGTCACGATTTGTGTTGTAAGAATAGCCTTGTCGTGTCCAGTTATTATTTCTTTCATCGCGGAATTGCGACGGATGTGACCTGTAATTGTTGTGTTCCTGTTTTCGCGTTCCGCGATTGTCAGTGTCAAATTCTAATTCTTGTAAGAGTCCCTGAAAAGCTTCAGTGTCGTCTTTGCAACGTCCTGCCAAAATAATATGTCGTAAATGTTCAGGTAATTTGATTAAGCAAATGCGGATGAGTTCTGAGGGGCTGTATGGGTTTGACAGGTACTGATTCTTGTGCAACATGTCTTCAAAATTTTTCACAAGACTGGAAAATTCAGATTGTTCGAAATGTTTCATCATTATGATGCTATGTTTTACTCGGTCTTGTGTAGCTTGAGACCAATATGCTGAGAGAAGGCATGGTAAAATTCTCCTTCACTGTGACAATCGTGAATGACCGATCACATTCTTATAGCTGGTTCATTCTCTAAATAGCCACACATAAATTCTAATCTGTGCTCTAATGACCAGTTGGGAGGAAAACAATGAGAGAACTGATGGAGCCACGCTTGTGGATGAATGTTGTTGCCAGAATTCTTAAATGTTTTAAAAATTACGTGTAGTAATGAACAGCTTATAGTCAAAATCATCATGTCGGCGAGTTGCATATCGGTCATTGTTACGTCGTTTCGGCGGTTCCATTTCAAAATTCGGTGTACCTTCCCAATTTCTTTAATAATTTCCGAAGTGCCCTGAGTTATTATTTTGTGGCTGTTCCGTATTTCTATGTCCCTCTTCCCACATTGGAGCGCGAGTGGCCTCTAAAATATGTAATTCCTGTATTATCTGTGTCAACTGATCTTGTACTTCCTGGATTTCTCTTTGGTGTTGCGTATTAATTTGATTCTGATTTTGTTTGAATTTCCTAATTTGTTCGCACTCTTCTGTGTCATTAAAGACTACCGGTTTTGTGTCATTCAGATTATCATCTACCTTCGTAGATAAATTATTTAGCTGATCCGAAAGTTCAACTACTTTCTCTGATAATAAACTAATTTCCTCCATGTGTCTTTCTGAACAAATTTTTAGAGTATCTACTGTGTCCTTTAAGTTTTCCTGAGTTTTTGCAAGTTGCGTAACCGAATCGGTAGATGCAACTGAGTCAATTTTAGCTTGCAAGGTGTCGTGATTTTCATGAACTGTAGTTTGCAGTTCCTTTATGGCTGCTTCATGATTCTGTAATGCATTTTCATGACGCGAAAAAATAAGTTGGAAATGCTCACAAATTTGTGTTTTTACGTCATTACAGACTTTTTGACATTTCGATTCGATGTTATGTAACTCAGTAGTTAAATCTTCACGTGTTTGTTCAAGTGTGGTGTCTAACTTTTAAAGATTTTGTTCCATTGTGTCTAACCTTTGAAGATTTTGTTCCATTGTGTCTAACTTTTGAAGATTTTGTTCCATTGTGTCTAACTTTTGTAGCCTTTGTCCCATTTGTTGCATAACTGTAATAACAATGCACTGGTGTCTGAAACATGTTCCTCAGTGCTTTTCGGCGGTGAAGTTGCACCGGCAACATTCACATTTTGACAAGCAGAAAAAGTGTCTTGACTTATTTGAGAAAACGGTGAGGACCCAAAACCTGAATCTGCAGTAGTTGCAAAATTGTGTCCTGTCATTTCCGATTTCTGAGGCGGGCTGTTGCCGACCGATCGATCGATAATGCTTCCCTGTTCACTAATTGTTTCACTGTCCACACCATTGTTTGCCGCCCGCTCCATTTCCCTATGCACAATTACCAAATTACTACTTTGAACATTAGTTAATTCATTACTTGGTGGCGCTAACAGACTTCTTTCGTCTTCACTGTCATTTCTCAGTTTACTTTGGAGCCTAGTATTACGTTTTTCACACGCCATTATTGTCACAATATTTCACACGACAACACAGAAAAGCACAATTTGAAGAGCACAGTAAGAACACACATTAACATAGCATTGAAAGTGATATCTCGTTAATTGCAAGCGCAGCTGCAAAATACTTGGTGCAAATCTACATGCATGCCACAACTGTTTTACTGTACAAGAATGAAAAACTACAACTACAAAGGAAATTCTCTCTACAATTACGCGCTAGCAATAAACAAAAGCTACGCTAATTACACAACTACAAGAAAAAATCTGAAGATTCCAGTGAGGTATCCTCGACTAAGGGTCGACATATGAAACGTCCCCTTAAAAAAATTACTACCACACAATATTTTTTAGCGCAACGCAATCTGACTTTCAATAATACCTACAAAAGAATGGCCCTGACTAACATTAACCTATACCTTTCACAAATCACTTACCTCACAAAAATCTTCGTTACTCGAACTACTGCAATACAGCAAGCGCCACTACTGCCAGCTAAATAAAAGATTCAAACTACGGAAGGCACTAACTACTGATAGGCATGGTTAGCAAATGAAAGATTTTAATAGAGAACAAACAATGTATTTACCTTAATAGTCATAATATATATAGCAGTTAATGACATCCAGTCTTACAAATATCAGAACTCCACCATCTCTCTCCCCACATCCATCACTGCTGGCGGCTCACCTCCAACTGCGCAACGCTACGTGCTGTTAACATCCAGCTGCCCAACACTACAGTGGCAGACAACAATGCAAACTAGCCACAGACTGCACACAGCACAGCCAGTGATTTTCATACAGAGCGCTACGTGGCGTTACCAATAAAAAAACCTAAACAGCCTACTTACAATCTACCCGGCAGCCGGCACCGGCTAGTCGGTTGTGAAGATGAGGCGCTTAAGGGACGTTTCACACCAGGCCGACCGACAACGTGGACGGCTAAACGACAGCCGACTGCCGGCTCGGAGCTGTGGTATGGCAGTGACCCCCAGTGTCAGCCCGTTGTCGATGTCGTGCAGAAATACTGGCGCAGGTGATGGGGCATGCAGGACAGCAGAGCGCTACACATCTACTCGACAACTATCGTGTGCCGGGCAGCTGTGTTTTGCTTTGTTGGTGATTCAATCTGATATTGACATTTCTAGTCTACTGTCATGGCGGAAATTGATACCGAAATCTTTATAACATTAGTTCAGGAACGACCAGTTTTGTGGGACAAGACTTAAGATAATACTAATAATGACAGAATACAAACAAGGAATGCATGGATCGAAGTTTGCAAAGCACCGAACGAAGGCTTTGAATGAATGTGTGACGCCGGCCGGAGTGGCCGAGCGGTTCTAGGCTCTACAGTCTGGAACCGCGCGGGCGCTACGGTCGCAGGTTCGAATCCTGCCTCGGGCATGGATGTGTGTGATGTCCTTAGGTTAGTTAGGTTTAATTAGTTCTAAGTTCTAGGCGACTGATGACCTCAGAAGTTAAGTCGCATAGTGCTCAGAGCCATTTGAACCATTTTTGAATGTATGACAAAGACAGAGACGACTATGGTAAGTACAAATCTTTATTTTTTACTTAAATACAAAAACAATTTTTACATCAGTGACACATTAAATTTTAGATAATTGTCATTTCAGAGATCGCTCAGGTACCATAAAATAATCCGTCATCATTTTTCGTACGTTACTGGCAGAAATTCCCCCATGTACACATTCACTTTTTGTAATACTTTCAAGTCCAGTTATGGACAGAGTATCCTCGGGGCTGTAGTCTTCTTTTTTAATCATGGTATAGTGCAAAACAACACACGCCTTCACAATGTCAAGACCAAAATCGGGTTTCAAATTTATAGCTCTGTGGAAAATCCTCCATTTGTTAGTCAGTATGCCAAACGAAAATTCTACGTACCTCCGGCCTCTTGACAGGCGATAATTGAACACTCTTTTAGCAACTGTTAATTGGTCCCCAGAGTATGCTCGTACAAGGTCTTGATGCAGTCCAAACGCTTCATCATCATTAAAAAAATAAGGTACCTTTGGACTTACTGTACTACCTGCTTCAGGAATTTCCAGTTTTTTTCCATCAGTGATTTCCACAAAGAACATTCTTGAAATATAGTAGAACCACTCTCTTTGCCATAACTGCCGATATCTACGTAGATAAATCTATAGTCAGAGTCAGCCACAGCCATTAACACTGTAGATGAATGTCCTTTGTAATTCTAGTACGCCGGTCGGTGTGGCCGTGCGGTTAAAAGCGCTTCAGTCTGGAACCGCGTGACCGCTACGGCCGCAGGTTCGAATCCTGCCTCGGGCATGGATGTGTGTGATGTCCTTAGGTTAGTTAGGTTTAATTAGTCCTAAGTTCTAGGCGACTGATGACCTCAGAAGTTAAGTCGCATAGTGCTCAGTGCCATTTGAACCATAATTCTAGTACACTGAGTTACATGGATCATGAATGGACGATACGAATGTACCTTCCATCTACGGCTCCAATGCAGTGAGGAAAATTTGCTCTTTGCTCAAATTTTCCAGCAATGTTTTCAAAGTCGTCTTTGGTGGGTAGAGGCATACATTCATAACGCAGAGACCAAATAGCTTGGCACACACATCTGACTATTTTACTGAATGTGGAAATGTTTCATCAATGTTTTAATTTTTTATCGTGATAACAAAAATGTACATCCTTTAGGATAATAATTTTTTAAAAATTTTAGCTATTGTTTTCTTTCCCACTCACATGATTGTAATTGCCAACATTTGCATAGGCTGGATACATTCTTGGAAGGATGTGTTAAGGCGTTGAATGGAACTCTTCATTAGCGCATGTAGATCGTCAAAAGTTCGTAAACTCATCCGAAAATAATTACAAATCTTATCTTCATCTCCCCTTAATTCCTCATAAAGAACAAATAATGCACCCACTTAGTCTCTTCTCATATTGAGTGGATGGACCCAGAGCACGCTTCTTCTTCTTCTGTTTTTCAAACGTCTGTACAAGATATACCACGCTAGTAGCTGGTCGTGCTCCATTTGTAGACGAGGTCAACTGAATATGCAAAGGACACGGAAGGGCGGCACGGCATGCCTTGTGGTTGCCGGCTACGTGTGAAGAGGCGGTATGTCACGTGTCGGGTTGATGTGAAATAAGCCTTACAGGGCACTGGTACTGTTGTGGACTGTGTACAACACTCTGATGCTATGTTGTAAGGGTGTACGTCTGTGCTTGATCTGTGAAGCTAAAAACATCAGTTGTAAAAAAGAAAATATTATTTCCTGCGCTGGAAGAGAGGGGAAAAGTGTGAAATTTCTAGGACAAAAACATGTCGTCTTCAGGTATTGAGACCTTCTCAAATTTTGTGGGGTGTACCGCAGCGTCACAGGCAACCACAGAGCTACGAATTCTGCAGTCCAGTTGTCATCGCTGCACAATAATGTGACAAGCTGGATCAATCCCTCACCGTTAAAAGTCTTTGGGCGTATATGATGGAGGTTCTGGGAGATTTCTTACTTTTACCTAGTCGTGTAAGGTGCACTCAGGAACGGAAACCCATCGAAGAATGGCACAGGTGTACGGAGAGCACTGCATTTAATCTTCAAGAAAACATTTGACTCTGTGATTGGAAGTACTTCTTAAATGCATGTATTATCGTCAAAAACCAGCGATCAGTGACACCTTTATTTTTTCCATTGTGACTAATAAATGTGAACTTTCACGACAAAAAGATTGTTTCACGTGGGCCTAATTACTGAAAGAAGCACTATAAAATCTTTTCTCAGTAAGCTTCATAAAGTTTACTGCACGACACACACGGCCAGTTGCAGATACAACACGTAATCGTATCATTAGATTTTTACGTATGTAATGCGAATTGCTCTACTCCTGTGATTATTCCCCGTGGGTGTAGCAAGTTCTGGGACCGAATTTTTTCCACGAGAAACAATTGGCGTTGTAACGTAAACAAATATCGAATTGCATAAGGTGACATTTCCTGAACTAACAGCATTTTTTTTTTTTTTTTTTTGGGTAGCAGTTGTCAACAATACGTTCCGAGTACACGAGATCTACGATGGTGCGTGTGTATTTTACTGTCATCGCTTTCGAACACTAATCCGCGTTGTAGCTCGTAAGTCTTCGACCTAAAGAGGGACGACATAGCTGACAACAATCTTTGGATATCCCACACGTTTGCCTGATTTGGCACCTCTTGACTTCAAGTTCTTCCACAGACACAAATCTTCGCACGAGGGGAAGCATTTTGAGGATGTTTCATTGACACAACGGCGATTTTGAGCAGCAATGTCGTCGAAGCTGTTGCCAAGGTGTTCCAGGCCATCTACGATCGAGGCTGCGAGTGTTGAAAACTGTACGGTGAAACATTTTACAATGTCACTTTATATTTTATTTCGATGTAGTTAGTAAATTTACTGAATTACTTATACACAATGTTATGTTTTACATCGTTTTATTATATTACACTATCATCGGTACAAATGAAAGTGGCGAGTAGAGAGCAGTGAAACATGTAAATAATTCAAATAAATGCAAAGTCTGTTCAAAAAATTCCAGAACATTCGTAATTTCGGGCTAGTGGTGTTGTAAGACGTCGTGGTCTCCTGACCTTCACTGCTTACATATTCCGACCTCGCAATTATGTTCCGCACATCAAGACGCTTCATTCGAACCCAAACTCGATAAGACAAAGTCAATGGTGTATGAATTCATGTAAACGATATGCAATTGACAAGTGAGTGCACTGTGGTTGAAATACTCGAGGCTGGCGTGCACACATACATTCCAGACAGGACGGTCACAGAGGCTTTTAGTTCGGGAGAGAGGCCGCACAGTGGGACGCCAGCCCCTTCAGAGGACGACCCAGCCCATGTCGGCCGGTGACCGCTCATAGCGGACAGCGTGGGCCCGAGTGAAAAGGGGGAACGACCCCGTGTTCGGCTTAAAAGCAAATTCCGCTACATTGTGTGGGAGTGGCCAGCCTACGCATTCTTTACACATAGCACGCAGTTTCAGAGATTTTCACAGGGAGACAGCAAACGCCAAATGCCAAAGCTACAGGTTTCACGATTGGTCGCCTTAAACGAAATGTCATTCTCCTGTTTTAGAAAAGCAATGCTCATTGGCAGACGATATTTATGACGCCTTGAGCTGAAGGAATAATGGAAGAGACCGAAAGATATATCCCTTCACGTCTGGAGTGGAGAGGCGCGGTTCCAATGTCGCTCTCGGAGCGAGAACACGTAACGAGAGTGTATGCGCTCGTACGTGGACTCGAAAGAGCGAGGAACAAGTCTCTACTCAGTACTTCACTGGGAGAGCACCTCTGTTGAGAGCGAATCAAAGGGCGACTCTATATTGAGTCCTTGCGACTAAGCGTTCTTCACTGTGTTGGCCGACACACTTATTGTGCGGTGTGAACAGACGGAGTTATAGTTAAACGCCTGCGAGCGAATTTTGAGTGGCATCACGGTGGACTGGTTACCTGACCGGTGTACCACGCCAATAGTTGGACTAGGGGCGAATAGGAATCCTTGACTTCATCAATGCACAGGGAGAGTTTGATTGGCGAAGGTCAATCCAGATAGAACGAGAGTTATCTTATTTGTCAGCAGCGAGCGGCGCAGACAGCGGTCATCGCAGCTTATGGTATTGTGCGCTACAGCTATTGCGAGCCCCATATTTCCTCCACAACAGAACACTTCATTGCATTTCACACGTGACAGCCTCGACCGTACCTAGCAACATTCTAAAGGATAATTATTCAAGTTGTGTAGGCGCACCTCTCAGCCATTCTGCCAAGGCAGCAAGCATCTTAAACTTTGTGTACAAATTTCATTAGCGAATCCTATCCTTGAAAGGTAACTTCACATTCCGAAAAGAACCAGGATATAACTTGTTCAATTCATAACTAAAAGTGTCATTGTGATTTCTCAGAATTTTTGCAAAATAAATAATAACTTTCGTTAGTTTCATGTTTTTCTTACACAAACTATCACTACTCCAGTACTCAAGTATCCCACTAGTTACGTAAGAAATTTTGTGAATTTTTGTGTCATTTCCAAGCGGACGACTCCAGAAGATATTTATTGCTGAAAGTTTTTCAGACATTTCTCTTTAGAACGTTATGAGCGTCTGTCTGACTTCTGTAGTAGTGTGCGGGTGGAAATTGCATCTTGCAGGAGCCACAGGGTAAAGGGTACATCTCAGATTAATCCGTTGCGCAGAATAACAGATCAACCCCACACCTCAGAGTGTGTTGGAGCGAAATCCGATTGGCATCCCTGCACTCGCTCGTGTTTAATGTGTTAACTGCTGGAAATTTCATTGTTCTACGTCTGTTAGTCATTGTTCAGTGCCGTATTGAGTAGAATGTTGTACCGCACAGTTGGCCAATTTCGAGATGACAGAGTTAGGCAAGCAATGCGTCTGCATTAAATTTTGCGTGAAACGCAAGAAAATCTTTCCAGAGACGCGGAGAATGTTGCAGGAAGCCTACAGTGACGAGTGCTTTAAGTCGTACTCGGTGTTATGAATGGTTCACACGGTATAAAAATGGTTTGGCGGAAGTTAAAGATGACCCTCCTTCAGGACGCACATTGACGCCTACCGACGACGCTCATGTCAGGAAAGTCAACGGCATTGTGCATGCCAATCGAAGAGAGATTGCAGAAGAATGTAACATATCAGTTGGATCATACCGTCAAACCCAGACACAACATCTTCGAATGCGTCCTCTTACGGCCAGTTTCGTCACACGGTTCATGAGTGAGAGACCAGAAAGACCTTCGCCTTGTCATCTGAGAAGAGGTTTTGAATCGCGTAAATGAGAACGAGATGTTCCTTAAGAGAATCATAGTTGGTGATGAGATGTGGGTCTACAGTTACGATGCTGAGACCAAGGTCCAATCTTCACAATGGGTCGGGGAAGGTCCTCCAAGACCAAAAAAAGCCCACCAGGTCGGGTCAAGTGTCAAAGCCATGCTAATAGTTTTCCATGACTTTGAAAGATTAGTTCATCATGAATTCGTTCTACTGGGACAACCTGTTAGTCGACGATACTATCGGGACGTGTTGCGACGCCTGCGAGAAAATGTCAGAAGGAAACGACCTGAAATGTGGCGGGACAATCCATTACCCTTACATCACGATAACGCACCCGCGCATTCATCCTTGTTCGTACGTGACTATTGCACAAAAAGTCGAAATCACTGTGATGTGTCGTCCTCCGTTCTCTCCAGACCTGGTCCCTGCGGACTTCTGTTTATTTCCGAGGACTTATGTTTATTTCCGAAGCTGTAAACCCCGTTGAAGACGAAGATTTGCGACGATAGACGAGATAAAAGAATATTCGCAGACGGCGCTTCGCGCGATCCAGTTTGTAGCGTACCACGACTGCTTCCTGAAGTGGAGACGGTGTTGGAAGCGGTGTATCCGTGGAGGAGAGTATTTCGAACGAGATCATGCACAATAAGTGAAAGGTAAGCATAGAAAAATTTTGTGGACAGAGTTCTGGAATTTTTTTATCAGACCTCGTATACCTCCAGGAAAGAATGGTTTCGCCAGTACGACATGTTACGACTGAGTACACGAACACCTTACAGCAGAGTCCTCGAGGATCGAGATTGCAGATAATCTCTGGAGTACAAAACCTTAAAACAGGTGTTCATGGCCATCGACCATGTGAAGACAGGATTTCAACACGTCTCACCATCGATATCCGTCCACGTTCAAACATCTCAGGTTTGTTACGAATATGTTGACAACCATCCAAAGTTCGTTTCCAGAGTTCATCGACAATATCAAAGGGCTGCAATACACAGCCTTTGTAAATATCCACAAGCAAGAAAATCCAATGCGTTCAAGTGTCCTATGGACCTGAGTGGGCATCGCCCTGGCGACTCAGGCCGATACACTTATTGTCGAAAAGCCATTTACCAATACTCAGGTATCTCGAATGATAATAAAATCAATTGAGGGCAGTTTATCACTTTCTTAATTACTGTCTCTCTTGCGATGTTTCGAAATCAACGCAGTCTTAGACATTAATAGTGATGTAACGTTGGCGTGACTGCACTTCTCCATACGTTATATCAGGGAAACAATTACTTTCCGGACGTGTGTTCATCAGGATTATTTGGTTGTTCAGTTGTCCTGTACTCGGCACTTTTATTAGTACCTAGACACCCTGTATTTATTGATATCTATGTGTTTGTGTATTTTATGTTTTTTCCAGTAGTAGGTATTTGTACCTGGTGATTATAATTGAAATGCAACTACTCACTGAGGTCCATCATGGGCTGTAATTGTCGTATGGCAGAGAAACTTGTTTGGATATGCTAATGAATTAATATGGAACTGAGTTACGCTGAGAAAAAATTAGTTCTAATTTTGGCCACCAGGTGCAAATTTGGCGCTTCAAATGTATGAAGGATGTATAGATATGTTTCCACATGTAATGGATTAGGAAACCGACGTGGGCATGAAAGGTCGAACAAGTGTGACAGGCATAATATTGATATTATTATTATTATTAACCATCTTGCATGAAAACAGTGGTTTCCGCACAACTGCTGTCTTCCAAAGCGGGAATCACTTCCTGTACAAGGACGTCTCTACAACGTGGCAGGCCTTCTGGGTGTACTCTCTTCAAAGAAGAATGTATCGAGAAAAAAGTTGCCTCTGAGTCCACACCACTCAATCTGTCACATACAGCGAGTGCAATGGCTCTTCTTGCCCAACAAGCGGTTTAACAGTATTTCAAATTTAGCATCACTGTAGTGTAAAATTTGCCTCGTCACTCGATGAATATTGGCCGGCCACAAGTTATGAAGTACGACCTGTGGGAGAAACTGGAGAGCAACTACAGAATGTTGCTGTGGATCATGGAGTTTCTGTGCACCGTTTGGGTCTTGTACAGCTACCAGTGTTGGTACAGATCAAAAAACTTCCAGCACTGTTGACCATGGGATGGACAATCCTCGTGACACTGCACTGACGTGCTGCACGGCGAGTTACAACGATAGCAACCTTGTCGAGAGTTCCATCAGGGTAGGACACCTTCCTCTTCCAGCTCACTCGTGTTTCCCAATGTCATCGTCCCCTTCTTTAAACCATTTAATGGCATCGGACCTCTCCTCTGACCTTTCAGTGAGCGACACCCTCTCAATACAGCACTTATAAATAATAATAATATTCCCAAATGAGATTTTCACTCTGCAGCAGAGTGTGCGCTGATATGAAACTTCCTGGCAGATTTAAACTGTGTGCCGGACCGAGACTCGAACTCGGCACCTTTGCCTTTCGCGGGCAAGTGCTCTACATCTACATCTACATCTACATTTATACTCCGCAAGCCACCCAACGGTGTGTGGCGGAGGGCACTTTACGTGCCACTGTCATTACCTCCCTTTCCTGTTCCAGTCGCGTATGGTTCGCGGGAAGAACGACTGTCTGAAAGCCTCCGTGCGCGCTCTAATCTCTCTAATTTTACATTCGTGATCTCCTCGGGAGGTATAAGTAGGGGGAAGCAATATATTCGATACCGCACCCAGAAACGCAC
This sequence comes from Schistocerca piceifrons, assembly GCF_021461385.2. Taxonomy (NCBI): domain Eukaryota; kingdom Metazoa; phylum Arthropoda; class Insecta; order Orthoptera; family Acrididae; genus Schistocerca; species Schistocerca piceifrons. Next base: position 95,908,165 of record NC_060145.1, on the reverse strand, counting down.
CCTCTCGAAACCTGGCGAGCAAGCTACACCGCGATGCAGAGCGACTCTCTTGCAGAGTCTGCCACTTGAGTTTGTTAAACATCTCCGTAACGCTATCACGGTTACCAAATAACCCTGTGACGAAACGCACCGCTCTTCTTTGGATCTTCTCTATCTCCTCCATCAACCCAATCTGGTGCGGATCCCACATTGATGAGCAATACTCAAGTATAGGTCGAACGAGTGTTTTGTAAGCCACCTCCTTTGTTGATGGACTACATTTTCTAAGGACTCTCCCAATGAATCTCAACCTGGTACCCGCCTTACCAACAATTAATTTTGTATGTTCACTCCACTTCAAATCGTTCCGCACGCATACTCCCAGATATTTTACAGAAGTAACTGCTACCAGTGTTTGTTCCGCTATCATATAATCATACAATAAAGGATCCTTCTCTGCAGATCTTCCTGCATTTCGCTACAATTTTCTAATGCTGCAACTTCTCTGTATACTACAGCATCATCCGCGAAAAACCAACTGAGCTACCCAAGCACGACTCACGCCCCGTCCTCACAGCTTTACTTCTGCCAGTATCTCGTCTCTTACCTTCCAAACTTTACAGAAGCTCTCCTGCGAACCCTGCAGAACTAGCACTCCTGAAAGAAAGGATACTGCGGAGACATGGCTTAGCCACAGCCTGGGGGGTGTTTGTAGAATGAGATTCTCACTCTGCAGCGGAGTGTGCGCTGATATGAAGCTTCTTGGCAGATTAAAACTGTGTGCCGGACCGAGACTCGAACTCGGGACCTTTGCTTTTCGCGGGGCGTGAGTCGTGCTTGGGTAGCTCAGTTGGTAGAGCACTTGCCCGCGAAAGGCAAAGGTTCCGAGTTCGAGTCTCGGTCCGGCACACAGTTTTAATCTGCCAGGAAGTTTCAATAATAATATTGTTTCTGCGTGTGAGGATGAGAATACAGATCAGATAATCGAAAATATTTCAGAGTATTAAGATTAAACAATATTATTTCCTCACACATTGTCTGGGGTGCGAACAATGGCATCGGTGGCTGAGGTCGTGCATTTGCTAAGCATGTTTGTATTACCGTGTGAAATATGGAACATCTTGCAGTAAAAGTGCCGTGAAAATTGACTTGGGTTCTTTTATGCTAGGACTTTATAATTTTCCATCAGATTGCACACTAACTACTGCCATGTCGTAGCCGCTTACATCATTGTTAAAACCACTAAAATGAAAAAAAGACAGAGATTAATAAATTATATATCCCAGAAATCACATAAATTATGAATAGAGACTTACATATAAATATCAATATAAATGAGGACGTCAACGCGCCTCTTTAAATCAGCACGTGTTCAGTATGTAACAAAATGTCTGGAGTTACGGACCAATGACAAAATACGTCCGTACACAAACAGATTATCTCACCACTCAGTAGCGCGAGAGGACTCAGGGCTGAAGTACAATATTAAAGCATTTGCTGGTTTTTCAGCGCAACTACATATTGTTTATGGATAGCGCTTCATATCACGTCTATGTCAGCGCGAAAAAATTATATTATTGCTTTCGCGTGCTGGTGAGGCCTTAAACACTGTAATTGCTACCGTTCGCATAAAACATTTGCCCTAAGAGCGCACTGTCTCTGTTCTCGATAGCTATGCTGTTCACTCGCGTTCTTGCTTTTCAAATGACAGCATGGATGTCATACCATTACATGAGCAGCTGCACTTTAATTATAACCGCTCTATCGCTGCATTAGTGGAGACTGAGGGAATACCGGCAAACGAGGCAATACCGACACCGTCGTATTCTCAGTAGAGTAGCGCTGTAGTCAGTGGACAGTGGACAGTGCTGCAGCATAGCGGACGCTGCCATTAGTAGGGCGCAGAGGCGATGAGTTAATGTAAACGACAGTCTTACTGTGGCACTAAAAATTAAGTGTTATTGAATTTTGACGTTACTTTTCGTTAAGGCTTATACTTTTATAGCGCTAATTACTATAATGCAGGTAGATAAGATGTTTTTTAATACATCTTGTAGCATGTGATTTGTAATTTTTCGAATGTTAGCGGAGCCACTAAAGTCTGGAATCCGCCATGATGTCTGATTGCGGCAATATCCACATACTAGCATGGGGCAATGTTGACAGGGATCTGATATTTTCCCCATGCTCTAAACTTAAGAAAAAAATTGTTTACGCGCAAGTAAGGTCTTACATCTAATTTCAGATGGCCAAGACATGAAAAACAAAATCAGAGACGTCTAAAGGGATTGAAGAAAAAAGGCATTGAGTTTAGTGAGGTCAGGAACAGGACTGAACAGCGTGTTGAAGGAGCCGAACATACTACAATTTACACTTTATCATCGATTAAAATAAAAAATTCAGATATTAAACCTTCCAAGATGAGAAAACCTGTTTTTACTTCTGAACGAGAACAAGAATTAGTTAACCATATGACTGCAATTGCACAATTATTCTATGGCACTTACGTGGTTGAGTTGTAGCGAATTGCTTTTGGCCTTTATTTTTTTATTTATTTACACGTCAAGTTCCATAGGACCAAATTGAGGAGCAAATCTCCAATGTCGTGGAACGTGTCAGTACATGAAATTACAACATAAAAGCAATAACAGATAAAAATAAATATTTATGAACCTCAAAAAAGTCAGTCCATGAGTTTAAGTAAACACAGTCAACAATAAACAAGAATCAGCTTAATTTCTCAAGGAACTCCTCGACAGGATAGAAGGAGTGACCCATGAGGGTACTCTAAGTTTCTACTGCACACCTTTCTGTACAAAACTTACGGAAGTCCGATCCAAATGCACATGTGATTTCTGCCGGGTATTAACCGAGTGAAAGCTGCTTATTCTTGGGAATAAGCTAATATTGTTAACAAGACATAACGATAAGGAGTGCATATATTGAGAGGCCAATGTCAAAATGCCCTGACTCGTGAACAGGGGTCGACGAGAGGTTCGTGAACTTAAATTCCTTATCGCCCGAAACGGTCGTTTCTGAGCTAGAAATATTCTTTTAGAATAGGGAGATTTACCCCAAAATATACAGGGTGGTCCATTGATCGTGACCGGACCAAATATCTCAGGAATTAAGCGTCAAACGAAAAAACTACAAAGAACGAAACTTGTCTAGCTTGAAGGGGGAAACCAGATGACGCTATGGTTGACCCGCTAGATGGCGCTGCCATAGGTCAAATGGGTATCAACTGCGTTTTTTTAAATCGCGACCCCATTTTTTATTACTTGTTCATGTAGTACGTAAAGAAATATGCATGATTTAGATGGATCATTTTTTGGCTTTGTGATAGATGGCGCTGTAATAGTCACAAACGTATAAGTACGTGGTATCACGTAACATTCCGCCAGTGCGGACGGTATTTGCTTCGTAATACATTACCCGTGTTAAAATGGACCGTTTACCAATTGCGGAAAAAGTCGATATCGCGTTGATGTATGGCTATTGTGATCCAAATGCCCAACGGGCGAGTGCTACGTATGCTCTCGGTATCCGGACCGTTCGCCGGATAGTTACGTTATTTAAGGAAACAGGAAGTGTTCAGCCACATGTGAAACGTCAACCACGACCTGCAACAAATGATGATGCCCAAGTAGATGTTTTAGCTGCTGTCGCGGCTAATCCGCACATCAGTAGTAGACAAATTGCACGAGAATCGGGAATCTCAAAAACGTCGGTGTTGAGAATGCTACATCAACATCGATTACACCCGTACCATATTTTTATGCACCAGGAATTGCATAGCAAAGACTTTGAACGTCGTGTACAGTTCTGCCACTGGGCACAAGAGAAATTACGGGACGAAGACAGATTTTTTGCACGCGTTCTATAAAGCGACGAAGCGTCATTCAGCAACAGCGGTAACGTAAACCGGCATAATATGCACTATTTGGCATCGGAAAATCCACGATGGCTGCGACAAGTGGAACATCAGGGACCTTGTCGGGTTAATGTATGGTGCGGCATTATGAGAGGAAGGATAATTGGCCCCCATTTTCTCGATGGCAATCTAAATGGTGCAATGTATGTTGATTTCCTACGTAATGTTCTACCGATGTTACTACAAGATGTTTCACTGCATGACAGAATGGCGATGTACTTCCAAAATGATGGATGTCCAGCACATAGCTCGCGTGCGGTTGAAGCGGTATTGAGTAGCATATTGCATGACAGGTGGATTGGTCGTCGAAGCACCATACCGTGGCACGCACGTTCACCGAATCTGACGTCACCGGATTTCTTTCTGTGGGGGAAGTTGAAGGATATCTGCTATCGTGATCCACCGACAACGACTGGCAACATGCGTCAGCGCATTGTCAATGCACGTGCGAACATTACGGAAGGCGAACTACTCGCTGTTGAGAGGAATGTCGTTACACGTATTGCCAAATGCATTGTGGTTGACGGACATCATTTTGAGCATTTATTGCATTAATGTGGTATTTACAGGTAATCATGTTGTAACAGCATGCGTTCTCAGAAATGATAAGTTCACAAAGGTACATGTATCACATTGGAACAACCGAAATAAAATGTTCAAATGTACCTACGTTCTGTATTTTAATTTAAAAACGTACCTGTTACCAACTGTTCGTCTAAAATTGTGAGCCATATGTTTGTGACTATTACAGCACCATCAATCACAAAGCTAAAAAAGTGGTCCAACTAAAACATCATATTGCTTTACGTGCTACACGAATATGTAATAAGAATGGGGGTTCCTATTTAAAAAAACGCAGTTGATATCCGTTTGACCTATGGCAGCGCCATCTAGCGGGCCAATCATAGCGCCATCTGGTTTCCCCCTTCAAGCTAGACAAGTTTCGTTCCTTGTAGTTTTTTCGTTTGACGCTTATTTCGTGAGATATTTGGCCCAGTCACGATCAATGGACCACCCTGTATACCATATGACATAAGCGAATGAAAATAAGCAAAGTATACCAATTTTTCGTGTCGATTGATCACTCACTTCAGATACCGTTCGAATAGTAAAAATGGCAAACATCAGGTTTTTTTCAATTGTGTGTTAGAAACTGTAAAAACTGAGTCTTACTATGATTTACCATTAGTTTATTTTCTACAAGCCATGAACTTAGGTCATTAACTGCACTATTTTAAACCCAGCCAGTTTTGCATATAACATCCTTTACTAGCTATGAAATCTTCACGGGTCATCAGCCAAGTGGCGTCGTCTTCTAATCGCAACGTTTCAATGGATTGCGTATCGATCATCTTCACCTGAAGATGATGGATACACAATCCATTGAAACGTTGCGACTAGAAGACGACGCCACTCGGCTGATAACCCGTGAAGATTTCATAACTGAAATACGCCGAGAAAACCTGCAATCGCATATAACATCCTTTACTACCAAGCTAGTGTCATCAGCAAGCAGAAATATTTTAGAGTTACCCATAATGCTATAGGGCATATCATTTATATAACTAAGGAACAGGAGTAGCCCCAACACTGATCCCTGGGGCATCCCCCACTTGACCGTACCCCACTCAGACCCCACATCACAGCCATTCTCGACACTGTGAATAATGAAATTTCGCTGTCTGTTGCTAAAGTAAGAGGTGAACCAATTGTGAGCTACTCTCCGCATTCTGTAATGGTCCAACTCTTGGAGCAATAATTTGTGATCAACACAATCAAAAAATATGCCTAGCGCTCGAAACCTTTTGTTTAACCCATCCAGTACCTCACAGAGAAAAGAGAATAAAGCATTTTCAGCTGTTAAACTACTTCTAAAGCCGAACTGTACATTTGATAGCAAATCGTATGATATAAAATGATCAATTATCCTTACATACACAGCCTTTTCAATAACTTTAGCAAACACTAATGGCATAGAAATAGGTCTAAAATTATCTACATTATCCCTTTCTCCCTTTTTATAAAGAGGCTTTACTACTGAGTACATTAATCGTTATCATAACCATGACAGTCCTTAGTCTTCAGTGATTTAATTATTGACTCAATCTCCCTCTTGTGTGTATCACACAGGAGTATTTCAGACATCAATCTCGGAAAGGCATTTGCCAAGAAAGTTATATGTTTTCCTGTAGAAACTAAATTTTCATTTACTTCACCAGCAATGCTCATAAAATTATTGTTAAATACTGTATATATATCTGATTTATCAATAACAGAAATATTTTTACTGCGAATTGACTTTATATCATCGACCTTTTGCTGCTGACCAGACACTTCCTTCACAACTGACCATATGGTGTTAATTTTATCCTGTGAATTAGCTATTCTATTTGCGCACCACATACTCTTTGCCTTCCTAATAACATTTTTAAGCACCTTACAATACTGTTTGTCATGGGCTACTGTAGCTTGATTCAGACTACTAACATTTTGACATAATTCTCATTTTGTTCTAAATGATGTCCTTATCCCACTAGTCAGCCACATAGCCTGCCTATTACTGCTAGTACCCCGTTTAGAACGTTCTAATGGAAAGCAACTCTGAAAGAGCATGGGAAATGTGTTAAGGAAAGCACTGTATTTAGCATCTATGTTATCGGCACTAAAAACATCCTGCCACTCTTGTTCCTTGACAAGGTTTAAAAACTCTCTATTCCTGTTGGATTAACTTTCCTACATAGTTTGTAATTAAATGTGACATTTGTTTGAGCACTAAAGTCTTTTAGTGTTAAAATTTGTGCACCATGGTATGAAAGGCCATTCACCCTTTTATTAACAGAATGTCCATCTAGTAATGAAGAATGAATAAAAATTCTGTCTATGGCTGTGCTACTGTTCCCATGCACCCTAGTTGGAAAAACACGGTCTGCATCAGATCATATGAATTTATGAGATCTACCAACATCCTTTTTCTTGCAACATCATATACAAAATTTACATTGAAGTCACCACAAATAACTAATTTCTGGTACTTCCTACAAAGTGAATCAAGAACCGTCTCTAGCTTGAGCAGAAATGCTCTGAAGTCAGAGCTAGGGGCCTATAAACAACAACAATTAGAAGTTTAGTTTCACTAACTTCAACTGCCCCCGCACAACAATCAAATATCTGCTCAGTGCAGCGCCTTGATACGTCTATGGACTCAAATGGAATACTGTTTTTTACGTACATAGCCACTCTCCCACCCCGCAAGGAACTCCTTGAAAAACAGCCAGCTAATCTGTATCCTGGTAAAGGAAGACTCTAAATTGTCAAATTAATTAAGTGGTGCTCTGATATACCGAAAATTTCAGAGTCAACATCTGTAAGCAGTTCACTAAAAAATGGTTCAAATGGCTCTGAGCACTATGGGACTTAACAGCTGTGGTCATCAGTCCCCTAGAACTCAGAACTACTTAAACCTAACTAACCTAAGGACATCACACACATCCATGCCCGAGGCAGGATTCGAACCTGCGACCGTAGCAGTCGCGCTGGTTCCGGACTGCGCGCCTAGAACCGCGATACCACCGCGGCCGGCGCAGTTCACTAACTTTATCTCTAATAACTCGTATATGTTTAGATGAAATATGCTAATTCCTTCTCTACTTGGAAACATTATATCTTCTGAAGGTGAGCCCTTAGTTAGAGGGAATTCCTTTAAGCAGGTAAACCTATGAGTTGGCTTCAATGTAAAAAAGGTGCAGCTCTAACACCAACTACTACCAGATACTTAACCACATATTCAGTAAAATTACCAAACTGGCTGTAGAAGACTGCGGTTCTAGTTTTGAAACGAGTAATCTAAAATAATATTAAGAAAACAGTGATCAACAACTAACAAACGACTTCTAGGTTCAATGAAGCAGAAGTTTATTTACTTTTTTCAAACTGAACACCATTTTCGAAAGATGCGTTGCGTACGTATTTTGACACATGTTAACGTAAGAATACGTGTTACTTTCTTGGGACAGAAGTTTTACTCTGTCTGTATCTGAAACTGTTAATGTTACCCTGTAAGGGTGTCAACATTACCCAGGTACTCAGAGCAATTTCAACAGTTTGCAGACTACAGAAAATTTATATAAGATCCGAAACTATTCAAAGTCTTTTAGATTTTGCTGCTTAAGCTACACATTAAACATTCCTGGGTCACAAAGGGTGCCACGAATTTTTTCATCGAAGTGGCAGATATCAAAACACACTGAAAAATGTCTTAACGTGCCAATTTTCCTCGGCCCCCCCCCCTCCACCCCCAGATTGTAGTCCCGTATTCTATGAAAACATGGGATTTCACGTACGTTCCATAAAGGTAATTGGTCCGCACCATAACAGTCAAATGCAGATTTTCTTATGAAGAGCTATTAGGTTGAACTCGACCGCGTTGTTACATTGATCTTTTTCACTGTGTTTACTCCAGCTGCTGGTAACACGGCATATGCTACCCTAATTCACATTCCTAATTGGGAGATTTACCATCTACTACAACCAACTGACGCGTTACACCATGTCGACAAGATGGCGCCAGTCTCAGACTTTGTTCTCTTAAGTACCTGCTCGCTTCTGCGTGCAATCCTCATCTGTTCACCTGTTTCTCACATTCTGTTGCACCAGGAGTCTCTGTGCTCCGACAGGTCTCTCTATGATAAACACGTTTCTCGGAGACTGACAATTCTGTCCTCTTCGTGCCACTTAAACTGGATGCTGCCAATGTCACACAAATTATTGTAGGTAGACACATATGAGTCCACCCATATTGTCCAGTTAGATAGTTATCCATCCTCTAATGACCACCCTGCCGATGAAACGTCGAACCGCAGATGCTTATAACAGTTTCCACTACTAAACTTTGTCTCGAAACCTGGCAGAAAATCCAAAGAGATTTTGGTCATATGTGAATTATGTTAGCGGTAAGAAACAATCAATGCCTTCTCTGAGCGATAGCAATGAAGATACTATCGAAGACAGTGTTGCCAAAGCAGAGTTACTCAACACAGCCTTCCGTAATGCCTTCACAAAAGAAGACGAAGTAAATATTCCAGAATTCGAATCGAGAACAGCTGTCAACATGAGTAACGTAGAAGTAAATATCCTCGGAGTAGTGAAGCAACTTAAATCACTTAATAAAAGCAAGTCTTCTGGTCCAGACTGTATACCAATTAGGTTGCTTTCGGAGTATGCTGATCCATTAGCTCCATATTTAACAATCATATACAACCGTTCGCTCGACGAAAGATCCGTACACAAAGACTGGAAAGTTGCACAGGTCACACCAATATTCAAGAATGGTAGTAGGAGTAATGCACTAAATTACAGGCCCATATCGTTAACGTCGATACGCAGCAGGATTCTGGAACGTATATTGTGTTCGAACATTATGAATTACCTCGAAGAAAACGGTCTTTTGACACACAAACAACACGGGCTTAGAAGATATCGTTGTTGTGAAGGACAACTAGCTCTTTATTCGCACGAAGTGTTGAGTGCTATTGTCAAGGGATATCAAATGGATTCCGTATTTCTGGATTTTCGGAATGCTTTTGACACTGTACCACACAAGTGGCTCGTAGTGAAACTGTGTGCTTATGGGGAGTATTGTCTCAGTTATGTGACTGGATTTGTGATTTCGTGTCAGAGAGGTTACAGTTCGTAGTAATTGACGGTAAGTCATCGAGTAAAACAGAAGTAATTTCTGGCGTTCCCCAAGGTAGTGTTATAGGCCCTTTGCTGTTCCTTATCTGTATAAACGATTTGGGAGACAATCTGAGCAGCCGACAGCTGTTGTTTGCAGAGGACGCTGTCGTTTATCGACTAATAAAGTCATCAGAAGAGCAAAACAAACTGCAAAACGATTTAGAAAAAATATATCTGAATTGTGCAAAAAGTGGCAGTTGACCCAAAAAAACGAAAAGTGTGAGGTCATCCACATGAGTGCTAAAAGGAACTCGTTAAATTTCGGTTACACGAGAAATCAGTCTATCTAAAAGCTGTAAATTCAAATAAATACCTAGGTATTACAATTACAAACAACTTAAATGGGAAGGAACACATAGAAAATGTTGTGGGGAATGCTAACCAAAGACTGCGTTTTATTGGCAGGACACTTGGAAAATGTAACAGATCTACTAAGGAAACTGCCTACACTACGCTTGTTCGTCCTCTTTTACAATACTGCTGCGCGGTGTGGGATTCTTACCAGAGGACGGAATACATAGAAAAAATTCAAAGAAAGGCAGCACGTTTTGTATTACCGCGAAATATGGGAGAGAGTGTCACAGAAGTGATTCAGGATATGGGCTGAACATCATTAAAAGAAAGGCGTTTTTCGCTGCGACGGAATCTTGTCACGAAATTCCAGTCAGCAACTTTCTCCTCCGATATTTTGTTGACACCGACCTACATAGGGAGGAACGATCACCACGATACAACAAGGGAATTCAAAGCTCGTACGGAAAGATAGAGGTGTTTATTTCTTTCCGTCGCTATACAAGATTGGAATAATAGAGAATTGTCAAGGTGGTTCGATGAACCCTCTGCCAGGCACTTAAATGTGATTTGCAGAGTATTGATGTAGATGTAGATGTAGAAAAAAGGAAGAAACTCACCGCTTGCGACAGTTCATCACACAGTCGGATACTACTGTTTACCTGCCAGTGTCCCGAAGTGTGCATCACTTAGCAGTGCAAACGACGCTGTTTACTGACGACACAATACTGACGAGATTTCCTCCCCACTCTGACACACACACACACGCGCACACACACACACACACACACACACACACACACACACACACACACAGCCTTTTCCTTTACGTTCAAGAGAAGTGGAGGCCCTCAACACCTGCACTTGCATGGTGATCGCCGGGAAAAGTCCTGCTGTTACATCTCCGAAATAGTTAGTTTACTATCGCACAATTGGGAGGGTGCCAGTCTTCGATGTCGTTCATACGTGTCGGTGCGGTCACCCATTATGTGGCCCATGTGGGATATACACTGACAGAAAAAGAGTGCAGTACCAAAAGATAATTAATGAAAAGTAATCAGATTTCGGGAATACATTTAAGGTAATACATTTAAGTGATTAACATTGCCAGATCACTGGTTAACGTAAATGCGAGATAAGCCATTGGAAATGTGAAACGCTGGTAGATTAATAACCGGTGTAACTGCCAGAATGTTGAATGAAAGCACGCAGACGTGCATGAGTTTTACAGGTCCCGGACGTTAGATCGTGAAGTGAAGTACTGTGCCTGTTGCACTTGATCTGTCAACACAGGGATGGTGGATGACGTTGGAGTTGTCATCCAATGATGTCCCATATGTGCTCATTGGAGAGAGGTTGGCGATTGAGGAGACCAAGGCAAGATGTCGACACTCTGTAGAGCGTGTTAGGTTACAACAGCGGTGTGTTGGCGAGCGTTATTCTGTAACAGGATGACCAAAGCGGGTGACGTGGTCGGGGTTGTAGGGCGTGGCTGAGTAGCAGAAGGTGGCTGTATTTAGCAATCTTCCTCTTTATTGTTGGTTCTTCCAATATATTTTCCGGTAGCTCAGCCCCACCGCCCGTGTCGTGGTGGAGACGTGCTGATGTGCACAGCCCGGGGAACGCGATGCTGCGCTCGGTCAGCAGCTGCGCAGGCGGTAGGAGGTTAGCGACACGAGGCGTGGCCCAGCGCATTTCCTGCAGACACGGTGGCTCGTGACGATGCCGGGAGTCGCCGGTGCAGCAACTGGCAACGCCCTCCGCCGGCCGGTCCTCTGGGGGGACAGGTCACTGATGACGACGACGTGACAAAGACCGAACGCCCAATCGGTCGAACCGAATGCCGACGGTCACCTCTGATGCCCTTAAATAGTGCAGGCCGGTGCTGAATCCGCTGGTTACGTTGCGGCGTGTTTATTACAAGGTTCTCCATGAGTTGGCTAATGCAACTGCGCAACACGCGGCCCGCGCCTGCGTAATTCTGCTAATGCTGTGTCCTGATGGCTGCCACGCATGTACACATGTACTGACGCTCGTTGCAAAACTGTATCACCTGCATAACGCGCCGGCCAGCCTTCGTCCGCCATTTGCCACGAGGCTGGCGCATCACGCACTGAAACACACTAAATCACAATTTCGCACCATATTTCCTAAAAATAGCCCCCTGTCCTCTACAATTCTGTTGGAAAACGCGCTCTGGAATGCTGTTCGTGAATGCTCCAAACGATCTCAGTTGGAGAGGGATCCGGCCACCTTGTTGGTCAAGGTAGGGCTTGGCAAGCACGAAGACAAGCAGTAGAAACCCTCGGTGTGTGTGGGCGGGGATAATCTTGCTGAAATGAAGGTTGGACTGGCATGAAGGGCAACAAAACGGGTGTAGAATATCGACGACGTGCCGCTGCGCCTTAAGGGTGCCGTGGATGACAACCAAAGAGGTCGCGCTATGAAAAGAAATGGCACGCTAGACCATCGCTTCTGATTGTTGGGCCATATAGCGAGCAACAGTTATATTGGTATCCCACCGCTGTCTGGGGCTTCTCCAAACATGTCTTCGGCCTGGAATCTCATTGACTGGAGTGGAATTGTCTTCAGGCACAATGATCAGCGAAGACATGTCTTGAGACGCCCCAGACGATGGAGGGATACTAACACGACTGTCGACCACCATGCGGCCCAACAACCAATTTCATTTCACATCAGTAGCTCTATGGTAGTCATCTACGCCACACTCACAACACGGCGGTACGTCGACGATATTCTACGCCCAACTTTGTTGCTCCTCATGCCAAGTCATCCTGGGCCCACATTTCGCCAAGATATTGCCCGTCCTCACACAGTGAGAGTTTCTACTACTTGTCTTCATGCTTGCCAAATCCTATCACGGCCAGCGAGGTCGCCGGATCTCTCGAAAATTGGGAAAGTTTGGAGCATTGTGGGCAGGGCCATCCAACCAGCTTCGAATTTTTACCAAGTGAGGTGACGCACTGCTCGGCACACTGGACTCGTATGCAGGAGGACGACGATTGAAATCCGCGTCCAGCGATCCTGATTTAGATTTTCCGTGATCTCCTTAAATCGCTTCAGGCAAACGCCGGAATGGTTCATTTGAAAGGTCACGGCCTATTTCCTTCCCCGTCCTTCCCTGATCTGAGCTTGTGCTCCATCTCTAATGAACTCGTTGTCGGCGGGACGTTAAACACTGATCTCCTCCTCTTCCTCGAATTTTGACACTCTAACATGCCGACTGGACAGAATTTTGCATGATACTCCTCAGGAGTCCGCAGCTCGTGGTCTTGCGGTATCGTTCTCGCTTCCCGCGTACGGGGTCCCGGGTTCGATTCCCGGCGGGGTCAGGGATTTTCCTTGCCTCGAGATGACTGGCTGTTGTTGTGTTGTCTTAATCTTCATCATTCATCCCCATTACGGTCGGAGAAAGGCAATGGCAAACCACCTCCGCTAGGACCTTGCCTAGTCGGCAGTGCGGGTTCCCGCATCGTTCCCTACGCTCCTCGGAGTATGGGACCTCATCATTTCACTCCTCAGGATAGCCAACAACTCTGTCGGTCGATGCCAAGTGGAGCAACTATTTGTATAAAGGCCAGAGGTGGACCTTCGCGTCATTAACTTGCCCAATTTGTGGAGCTCTTTCTCTTGAATAAATCATCCAGTTTTTGTGAAATTGTAATCCTTTGTTTGTCTGTACATGTAAATCCCATCTATCGAGTCCCGTCCCATGCAGGTAATTCCTTTGTGGTGCTTTCTTTTGGTCCTATAGTGTATGTGTTTCAATAAAAAAAATACCCTCTGTTACCATCTTAACATTGATTGGTAGAGTATACTTGTGAAGCTTCACCAAGGCAATGCAAAGACAAAAGAATCATCTATGAACACCCTTACTCAGCTTCCAACATTACCCGCTAGATCATTTATACATATAGTAAATAGTAACGGCTCGATAACAGACCATTGGGGAACTCTCAAAATGACCTTTGTATCTACATGAATAATTGGGATGAAATGAATGGAAAGGAAACGGAATGGGGAAAAGATAGGAACTAAATAATGGCTTCCGGCCGCACAGGGCATTGCGGCAATGCAACGGCGAGAGTTGAAAATTAGTGCCGGACCGGGGCTCGAACCCGGCAACTCTGGAACGGTTGCCTTAACCGCTTCGGCCATCCGGATAAACTTTCTCTTCGACCCAAAATCCCAGTTCTCCCCTCGCTGTACCGCAACGGCACCCGCCTATTTACCCTCTACTCCCAATTTCCTAATTCCAGTTGGAATTCGAACGTTGGTTGTGCATTCGCACTCAATCTTTTTTATCTAAAAGCCGTCGCGCTCAAGGAATTGTTGACGTGTCCGACAGAACAGATACCACCCAAATCTATAATTCTATGAATCCGACGGATGTTTTGTGAAAACCTTCATATCTCTCGATTTCCTTCCGTCAGTAACAGATGTTGTTGACTGCAAGTCGTGAATTCAACCACAAACCTGGCATGACACCATTTGAGCTTCTCATTTGTTCTTTAAAAGAAAAAAGAAAGCGTGCAACAGCATTGAATGCCGTAAGTCAAGGAACACGGCCCCGTTGACTGTGGATTTCATGGACGAAGAGAGGGAACTGAATTTCCCAAGATCATTGATTGCGGAATCCATACTGATTTTTACAGAGACAATTTTTGTTCTGCGTAATAGTTGCAACGCTTGGTCGTTAAGACATTCCGTAATTCTGCCAACAGATTGGTATCAGTGGTCCGACTGTCCTTCGTGAAAATAGAACTGTATTGCTTTCTGGTTCCATCGAGAGTAATTCAGATGTAAAGACCGGAGAGACACGTGACGTGACCACGTGCTGTGCTCTGCGTGGCCAGTGACAGTAACAATGGCGGCTATTTCTAGACGGGAGCTGTGTACTCAGTGTGACGTAAATTAGGAGACTTTCAGACCAGCGAAAGACGTCAGAAGAGGCACCACCGTCTTGACAGGATTACACCTGGCTTCCCACATGTGCCTGCGTCAATATCCGACGCGTATTAAAAAGGTGTTTGCGGCTTTTTACCCCACTTCGGCATTGTATCTGCTCAAACATCGTTTTGCGTTTCAGTTTTTTGTACGTGTGACTGCCGTCACAGGATGAGATTTTTCTCTGAACTTGGCTCATCATGATCCAGCGGCTTTACCGAGAGCTGCAATTTACGAGATGGAAGTCGCGTACAGTAGCATTAGCGGTTCTAGATGATGTATGCAGTGCGCTCTTTTTTGTTGCAGCTGACGCGCAATCTCCAGGACGATAAAATATGACAGCGTTGAGCAGGAGACGGAGTAAAACAAAATATGGAAGGAACAGAAACTAGATTTTAACTTTGCCTTCACGTTTACGTTTTCAGCTCACAAGGGGAAGGCCTAAGACACGGCCATCCGATTCGGCGCAAATTTGGCAGGTCCCTTGAGTACACCGTAAAAAAGAAGGACTCTAAGATATTTTGGCTCGAGACCCTCCCGTTTTTGAGAAAATCGCCCCTAAAGATTATGACAAGCAATCGACTCAAAATTAGCGGGATCGATAGATAAATGTAAATATCACACTTTTCATCATCAGGTATGGGATCCACAAATGCATTCTTTTCCAGAAATAGAGGAAAGAAACTTTTGTAACTGCCGCCTATGTACCAACATAACTGGCACGGTAGCTCAGCGTGTTCGCCCAGAAGGTTAGCTGCTCTCTGTGATGAAAAATAACTGAGTAAATGGACCAATAATCAACTTGAATGAGTTTCATGGGACCTCCGCCCCAAACAAATGAAACGAAAATATCGAACAAAATGAGATTAAAAAAAAAAAAAAAGCAAGAAACGGCCAAGGTTGGGAAGCGAAAAGCCTGGGTTCGAATCTCGAGGAAACGTAGCGGATGTTATTCTTCTCGCTTGTATTTTTTCCATAGGCAAATAAATTTCTCAAACCTCTTGGGATGGTAAACAACTAAAATGTTACTCCTGGTCACTTTACATTGGCTCTTCCAGTCACTCTTACGTGTCTTCACTTTTCTTCAAACAACTAAATGGATGGTACTTGTCATGTAAACATTCGAAAGAAATACTCTCGCGGCACCAACAACATCTAAAGAATGCAGTCTTTCGACAGTTACACTGTTCCTTCCGAAGAGTCGGCGGAAAACGAACTAGGTTTGTATTTAAAAATATGCCTTTTTCGATAATTAATTTTGATGCTTACCACGCATACGATATTATTGCCTTAAAAATCGGTGCTGAAAGTTGGTAATGAATTATGCTGTGAACAGTTATTGCATTCGTGCGGTTGTGAAATTCCCGCTGTGTTTCCAGAAGCACCCTGCAATTCTGAAGCCTCGAAATAAAGTTTTTAATCTGGCGATAGAAATAAAAGTCACACGACTCACACAGGTGTGCAGTTTGACGGTATTACCTTTACCGTGTGCGTCGGTTGAGCCTCGTCATCTATAAACATGGTGACGTACATTAAAATATTAGTTTGTCCATCCCAGGAATCCAATATAAGACAAAACTTGTTATCAGCAACGTATGGATTTAAAACATTCTCCAGAAATGTTCTGTAAATCGCTTTTGTCAATTTCCGGATTTGGAGAATCTAATGTAAACATTTTTCAACTAGTCTGTTAAGCAATTGACCTCCTCTACAACTCGAGGACAAAATGTAACATTCGTTTCTTGTAAACACAGGAAAACCTTAGGCAACACTTTTCCAGAGGCTGTGATGGCATATTGCGCCGAGTAGGAATGTGTGTGTGTGTTTTTTTTTTTACTACCAACTGCGACAATGGTTCGTTTTTCTCGCTTATGCGATAACGTGCGTGGAATGTTCACCTGATACTCGCATCCTGTTTGATCGCTGTTAATCACATAATCACGATTAACACTGGTCGTAAGTGACGCCGTTTGCGTGCTGAAAAGAGTCGTCACTTTCTATAGATTTTCTGTATTTTTTACCTCCTTGTGGGAGACGTATTTAGTGACGTGCCGCTGACGAATTTTATAATCCAATTTGAAATTGCTTGCCCTAGATAATGATGCAGCAAACTTAAAATCCTTGTTGGTCGTATACTGAAGCGCTGCACCTGCAGCACACTCCTGGAGTATTCTCGTTGTTACATTCTCGTTAAGACGACGAGGTTCAACAAATCGGTCGTATTGTCCACTTATTTATCGCCTGGTATTTGCCGTATCTTGTTCCTTCTTTAACGACATTTTCCCAAAATTTTAGGTCATTCTTTCTTTTCAAGGCGGTTGTTGCTCCATTCTTTTGCAGTATTCCAATTCGAATGATTCCTGGCCAGCGCTACGGCCTTTACTTTTACTTCAAGGGGTATAGCGTCGTAGTTCAGTCGTTTAGTAACAGGTGCGAATACTCACCGGGAACAGATGAAGCATAGATTTCCTGAGACGTGGACATTTCCGAAGTGTTATGACTTTCGGATCATGTAGGTAAAAAGACGAGGGCTAATAGAAATCCTTGGGTAACAGAAGAGATATTGAATTTAACTGATAAAAGTAGAAAATACAAAACTGCAGTAAATGAAGCAGACAAAAGGAATACAAACGTCTCAAAAATGAGATCGACAGGAACTGCAAAATGGCTAAGCAGGGATGGCTAGAGGACAAATGTAAGGATGTAGAGTCGTATATCCCTAGGTGTGAGATAAATACTGCCTACAGGAAAATTAAAGAGACCTCTGGAGAAAAGAAAACCTCTTGCATGAATATCAAGTGCTGAGGTGGAAACCCAGTTCTAAGCAAAGAAGGGAAAGCAGAAAGGTGGAAGGAGTACATAGAGGGTCTCTACAAGGGCGAGGTTCTTGAGGACAACATTATGGAAATGGAAGAGGATGAAGATGAAGATGGAATGGGAGATATGATACTGCGCGAAGAGTTTGACAGAGCACTGAATGACCTAAGTTGAAACAAGACCCCGGGAGTAGACAACATTCCATTAGAACTACTGGTAGCCTTGGGAGAGCCATCCCTGACAAAACTCTACTATCTGGTGAGCAAGATGTATGAGACAGGCAAAATACCCTCAGACTTCAAGAAAAATATAATAATTCCAATCCCAAAGAAAGCAGGTGTTGACAGATGTGAAAATTACCGAACTATCAGTTTAATAAGCCACGGCTGCAAAATACTAACACGAATTTCTTACAGACGAATGTAAAAACTGGTAGAAGCCGACGTCGGGGAATATCAGTTTGGATTCCGTAGAAATGTTGGAACATGTGAGGCAATACTGACCCTACGACTTATCTTAGAAAATAGATAAAGGAAAGGTAAACCTACGTTTCTATCATTTGTAGACTTTGAGAAAGCTTTTGACAATGTTGACTGGAATACTCTCTTTCAAATTCTGAAGGTGGCAGGGATAAAATACAGGGAGCGAAAGGCTATTTACAATTTGTACAGAAACCAGATGGCAGTTATAAGAGCCGAGGGACATGAAAGGGAGGCAGCGGTTGGGAAGGGAGTGAGACAGGGTTGTAGCCTATCCTCGATGTTATTCAATCTGTATATTGAGCAAGCAGTAAAGGAAACAAAAAAAAAAAATTTGGAGTAGGAATTAAAATCCATGGAGAAGAAATAAAAACTTTGAGGTTCGCCGATGACATTGTAATTCTGTCAGAGACAGCAAAGGACCTGGATGAGCAGCTGAACGGAATGGACAGTGTCTTGAAAGGAGGATATATGATGAACATCAACAAAAGCAAAACGAGGATAATGGTATGTAGTTGAATTAAATCGGGTGACGCTGAGGGAATTAGATTAGGAAATGAGACGCTTTTAAATTAGTAGATGAGTTTTGCTATTTGGGGAGCAAAATAATTGATGATGATCGAAGTAGAGAGGATATAAAATGTAGTCTGGCAATGGCAAGGAAAGAGTTTCTGAAGAAGAGAAATTGTTAACATCGAGTATAGATTTAAGTGTTAGGAAGGCGTTTGTGAAGATATTTGTATGGTGTGTAGCCATCTATGGGAGTGAAACATGGACGATAAATAGTTTAGACAAGAAGAGAATAGAAGCTTTCGAAATGTGGTGCTACAGAAGAATGCTGAAGATTAGATGGGTAGATCACATGACTAATGAGTAGAATTGGGAAGAAGAGTAATTTGTGGCACAACTTGACTAGAAGAAGACAACGGTTGGTAGGACAAATTCTGAGGCATCAAGGGATCACCAGTTTAGTGCTGGAGGGCAGCGAGGAGGGTAACAATCGTAGACGGAGACCAAGAGATGAATATACTGAACAGATTCAGAAGGATGTAGGTTGCAGTTGGTACTGGGAGATGAAGAAGCTTGCACAGGATGGAGTAGCATGGAGAGCTGTATCAAACCAGTCTCTGGCTGAAGACCACAACAACAACAATGACCATTTTGCGATTCACTGGTCTTGATATCTTCCACTGAATCACCTTCTGCTTCACCTTCATGTTATAGTTCTTCAGCATCAACAAAAGTCATTTCGTCCGGCTGCTCCAAACATCTCTCGACGATAGCCGCTCCTGTCAATCCTGAACGCCGAGAAACAGAACTGCCTGCTTCCGGTAGTGCATTCATAATACATCTGTCTTGCAACACTTTTACAAACCGAAGCATTGCATCGGTAACTTACTGCTTGCCATCGTCTGTGACAGGCTCCCAACTATATATTTCAAAGCTGGTCGAGGGGTGTACATCCTCCATTATTCAGATTATGCAACCGAAAGATATGACACAACAAACAATAACTAGTTATACGGCATAAACAGGAAAGCTAATTACTCAAACTACACTCCTGGAAATGGAAAAAAGAACACATTGACACCGGTGTGTCAGACCCACCATACTTGCTCCGGACACTGCGAGAGGGCTGTACAAGCAATGATCACACGCACGGCACAGCGGACACACCAGGAACCGCGGTGTTGGCCGTCGAATGGCGCTAGCTGCGCAGCATTTGTGCACCGCCGCCGTCAGTGTCAGCCAGTTTGCCGTGGCATATGGAGCTCCATCGCAGTCTTTAACACTGGTAGCATGCCGCGACAGCGTGGACGTGAACCGTATGTGCAGTTGACGGACTTTGAGCGAGGGCGTATAGTGGGCATGCGGGAGGCCGGGTGGACGTACCGCCGAATTGCTCAACACGTGGGGCGTGAGGTCTCCACAGTACATCGATGTTGTCGCCAGTGGTCGGCGGAAGGTGCACGTGCCCGTCGACCTGGGACCGGACCGCAGCGACGCACGGATGCACGCCAAGACCGTAGGATCCTACGCAGTGCCGTAGGGGACCGCACCGCCACTTCCCAGCAAATTAGGGACACTGTTGCTCCTGGGGTATCGGCGAGGACCATTCGCAACCGTCTCCATGAAGCTGGGCTACGGTCCCGCACACCGTTAGGCCGTCTTCCGCTCACGCCCCAACATCGTGCAGCCCGCCTCCAGTGGTGTCGCGCCAGGCGTGAATGGAGGGACGAATGGAGACGTGTCGTCTTCAGCGATGAGAGTCGCTTCTGCCTTGGTGCCAATGATGGTCGTATGCGTGTTTGGCGCCGTGCAGGTGAGCGCCACAATCAGGACTGCATACGACCGAGGCACACGGGGCCAACACCCGGCATCATGGTGTGGGGAGCGATCTCCTACACTGGCCGTACACCACTGGTGGTCGTCGAGGGGACACTGAATAGTGCACGGTACATCCAAACCGTCATCTAACCCATCGTTCTACCATTCCTAGACCGGCAAGGAAACTTGCTGTTCCAACAGGACAATGCACGTCCGCATGTATCCCGTGCCACCCAACGTGCTCTAGAAGGTGTAAGTCAACTACCCTGGCCAGCAAGATCTCCGGATCTGTGCCCCATTGAGTATGTATGGGACTGGATGAAGCGTCGTCTCACGCGGTCTGCACGTCCAGCACGAACGCTGGTCCAACTGAGGCGCCAGGTGGAAATGGCATGGCAAGCCGTTCCACAGGATTACATCCAGCATCTCTACGATCGTCTCCATGGGAGAATAGCAGCCTGCATTGCTGCGAAAGGTGGATATACACTGTACTAGTGCCGACATTGTGCATGCTCTCTTGCCTGTGTCTATGTGCCTGTGGTTCTGTCAGTGTGATCATGTGATGTATCTGACCCCAGGAATGTGTCAATAAAGTTTCCCCTTCCTGGGACAACGAATTCACGGTGTTCTTATTTCAATTTCCAGGAGTGTATATACATTACAAGTAATCTGTTGCTTCTGGCAGATCACTATATTCTTTCACAAAGCATATTTTATTCGGCGAATTCCCGATAGCTGAGTGGTCAATGCGACAGAATGTAAATCCTAAGGGTCCGGGTTCGATTCCCGGCTGGGTCGGAGATTTTCTCCGCTCAGGTACTGGGTGTTGTGTTGTCCTAATCATCATCACTTCATCCCTATCAACACTCAAGTCTCCGAAGTGGCGTCAAATCAAAAGACTTGCACCCGGCACCCGGTGGATTAACGAGGAAGAATCATTAGATATATCCTCGAGATTCGCGGCAGCCTAATCACGGAAAACAACTCTTTCCGATTGACTTCAATAGAGTTGGTGTTGGACACCCTCACTCTTCGAGGTTCACAACTATATGACGTACAGGCAACCGGGACAGCAAACTCTCCCCGCGTGCATTGTGTCCCGTACCTCGCTGTAAATGAGCGTCGCGCGGTTGGCTGGCTGTGGTCCCTCGTGAGGAATTCGCAGCACTCTTACTCGGAGTTATTTTCATGTGACAAGGGTTAAAAGTTTAATTCTTTACAAATTCACGTCGTTTGGGAAATTAGTTTGCCTACCTTATTACTATTATTATTCCGTGTTGAGTTGCGTACCTTGTTAACCCTCCTATCCCTAGGAATTCTGATACGAAAAACAACAGTTTAAAAAAATGAAAACCGTACAACTTCCTCGAGATTCGAACCCGGGTTCTCCGTTTCCCAGCCAGTTACCTTGGCCGTTGCGCATTTTTTGTTTTGTTTTTTGTTCGTTGTATTTGGTCGTAGCGGACGTCAGATGACACCCGTTGAAGTTCGTTGTTGATCCCTTCACTCAGTTTTTTTTTTATGACAGAGGCCAACCAGCTCTCTGACTGAACACGCTGAACTATTGTGCCGGCGTTCTCGGCGAAAACCGTTTACCATGTGGGTACATAAGCGGCAGTTGTAAAAGTTTCTTTCCTCGATTTCTGGTAAAGTACGCGTTTGCGGATCCCATACTTGGTGATGAAAACTGCCCTATTTACAATTACTTTTCGATCCCGTTAATTTTGAGTCGATTGCTCGTCATAACCTTTAGGTGTGATTTTCACAAAAATGGGGGAGGGAGGGGGGGGGGGAGCCAAAATATCTTAGAGTCCTTCGTTTTACGTTTTACACAAGCAACCTGCCAAATGTGAGCCGAATCCGTTGGCCGTGTCAGAGGCCTTCGCCTTGTTAGTGTGTGACGGAGAGCACTTTGAGTGCCACTACATACACTGGCGGGAAGAAAAAGTGATTAACATTGCCACATCACAGATTAATGTAAAGGGCGAGATAACCACTGCAAATATGAAATGCCGGTACATTAATAACCGTGCAACAGCCAGAATATTGAATGAAAGCATGCAAGCCCACATGCGTTATGTTGTACAGGTGCCGAATGCCAGTTTGTGTGATAGAGTTCCGTGCTTGTTGCACTTGGTCGGTCAATACGGGGATGGTTAATGTTGTTTGTGGATGACGGTGGCGTCTTCCAATGATGTCCCATTCTGGGGCAAGAACTGGTGATCGAGCAGGCCAGGGCAACATGTTGACACACTGTAGAGCATGTTGGGTTGCAATAGCAGTATGTGAGCGAGCGTTATCTTGTTGGAAAACACGCCCTAAAATGCTGTTCATGAATTGCAGCACAGCAGGTCGATTCACCAGAGAGACGTACAGATTTGCAGTCAGGGTGTGTGGGATAACCACGTGACTGTTCCTGCTGTCATACGAAATCGGACCCCAGACCATAGCTCCAAGTGTCGGTCCGGTGTGTCTAGCACCAAGCAGGTTGATTGCAGGCCCTCAACTGGCCTCGTGCAAACCAACACACGGCCATCACTGGCAGCGAGGCGGAACCAGTTTTCATCAGGAAACACAACAGACCTCCATCCTGACCTCCAGTGAGCTCTCGCTTGACACCACTGAAGTCGCAAATGGCGGTGGTTTGGAGCCAGTGGAATGCATGCTTCTTTGCGTCTGGCTCGGGTTTGTCCTCGAAGTCACCGATTTGTAGCAGTTCGTTGTATCCCTGTGGTGTCAACGGCTGCTCACATTGCTGCTGCAGATGCAGTACAATGCACTGGAGCCATACGCCGAAGGCAACAGTCTTCCCTCTCGGTGGTACTACACTACTGGCCATTAAAATTGCTACACCAAGAAGAAATGCAGATGATAAACGGGTATTCATTGGACAAATATATTATACTATAACTCACATGTGGTTACATTTTCACGAAATTTGTGTGCATAGATCCTGAGAAATCGGTACCCATAACAACCACCTCTGGCCGTAATAACGGCCTTGATACGCCTGGGAATTGAGTCAAACAGAGCTTGGATGGCGTGTACAGGCCCATGCAGCTTCAACACGATACCACAGTTCATCAAGAGTAGTGACTGGCGTATTGTGACGAGCCAGTTGCTCGGCCACCATTGACCAGATGTTTTCAATTGGTGAGAGATCTGGAGAATGTGCTGGCCAAGGCAGCAGTCGAACATTTCCTGTATCCAAAAAGGCCCGTACAGGACCTGCAACTTGCGGTCGTGCGTTATCCTGCTGAAATGTAGGGTTTCGCAGGGATCGAATGAAGGGTAGAGCCACAGGTCGTAACAATTCTGAAATGTAACGTCTACTGTTCAAAGAGCCGTCAATGCGAACAAGAGGTGACCGAGACGTGTAACCAATGGCACCCCATACCATCACGCCGGGTGATACGCCAGTATGCCAATGACGAATAAACGCTTCCAATGTGCATTCACCGCGACGTCGCCAAACGCGGATGCGACCATCATGATACTGTAAACAGAACCTGGATTCCTCCGAAAAAGTGACGTTTTGCCATTCGTGCACCCAGGTTCGTCGTTCAGTACACCATCGCAGGCGCTCCTGTCTGTGATGCAGCGTCAAGGGTAACCGCAGCCATGGTCTCCAAGCTGATAGTCCATGCTGCTGCAAACGTCGTCGCACTGTTCTTGCAGATGGTTGTTGTCTTGCAAACGTCCCCATCTGTTGACTCAGGGATCGAGACGTGGCTGCACGATCCGTTACAGCCATGCAAGATACCTGTTATCTCGACTGCTAGTGATACGACCCGTTGGGATCCAGCACGGCGTTCCGTGTTACCCTCCTGAACCCACCGACTCCATATTCTGCTAACAGTCATTGTATCTCGACCAACGCGAGCAGCAGTGTAGCGATACGATAAACCGCAATCACTATAGGCTACAATCCGACTTTTATCAAAGTCGGAAACGTGATGGTACGCATTTCTTCTCCTTACACGAGGCATCATAACAACTTTTCACCAGGCAACGCCGGTCAACTGCTGTTTGTGTATGAGAAATCGGTTGGAAACTTTCCTCATGTCAGCACGTTGTAGGTGTCGCCACCGGCGCCAACCTTGTGTGAATGCTCTGAAAAACGTATCATTTACATGTCACAGCATCTTCTTCCTGTCGGTTAAATTTCGCGTCTGTAACACGTCATCTTCGTGGTGTAGCAATTTTAATGGCCAGTAGTGTACATGGCCGTCCGGAGCCCGGTCTTGTTGCGACCGCACATTCTCGTGACCAGCACTCGTGTGCAGTTGCCACATTCCTTACAAGTCTTCCTGCAGTATCGCACGAGGAACATCCAGCTCCTCGTTTCCACACCTATAAAGCGATCTCGTTCAGACTCAGTGAGGTGTTGATAATGGAGCCGTTGTCGCCTTAAAGTCATTCTTGGCTGATATCAACTCACTGCGTCCAATCTCAAAGCTAAGTAACGCTCACGACCATTACATCTACATCTACATCTACATTTATACTCCGCAAGCCACCCAACGGTGTGTGGCGGAGGGCACATTACGTGCCAATGTCATTACCTCCCTTTTCTATTCCAGTCGCGTATGGTTCGCGGGAAGAACGACTGTCTGAAAGCCTCCGTATGCGCTCGAATCTCTCTTAATTTTTCATTCGTGATCTCCTCGGGAGGTATAAGTAAGGGGAAGCAATATATTCGATACCTCATCCAGAAACGCACTCTCTCGAGACCTGCCGAGCAAGCTACGCCGCGATGCAGAGCGCCTCTCTTGCAGAGTCTGCCACTTGAGTTTGTTAAACATCTCCGTAACGCTATCACGCTTACCAAATAACCCTGTGACGAAACGCGCCGCTCTTCTTTGGATCTTCTCTATCTCCTCCGTCAACCCGACCTGGTATGAATCCCACAGTGGTGAGCAATACTCAAGTATAGGTCGGACGAGCACCCGCCTTACCAACAATTAATTTTATATGATCATTCCACTTCAAATGGTTCCGCACGCATGCTCCCAGATATTTTACAGAAGTAACTGCTACCAGTGTTTGTTCCGCTATCATATAATCATACAATAAAGGATCCTTCTTTCTATGTATTCGCAATACATTACATTTGTCTATGTTAAGGGTCAGTTGCCACTCCCCGCACCAAGTGCCTATCCGCTGCAGATCTTCCTACATTTCGCTACAATTTTCTAATGCTACAACTTCTCTGTATACTACAGCATCATCCGCGAAAAGCCGCATGGGACTTCCGACACTATCTACTAGGTCATTTATATACATTGTGAAAAGCAGTGGTCCCATAACACTCCCCTGTGGCACGCCAGAGGTTACTTTAACGTCTGTAGACGTCTCTCCATTGATAACAACATGCTGTGTTCTGTTTGCTAAAAACTCTTCAATCCAGCCACACAGCTGGTCTGATATTCCGTAGGCTCTTACTTTGTTTATCAGGCGACAGTGCGGAACTGTATCGAGTGCCTTCCGGAAGTCAAGGAAAATAGCATCTACCTGGGAGCCTGTATCTAATATTTTCTGGGTCTCATGAACAAATAAAGCTAGTTGGGTCTCACACGATCGCTGTTTCCGGAACTCATGTTGATTCCTACACCGTGTATTTAAAGCAAACTTGATTTGCATCCTTCACTAACTGCTAGCGGAACTCTTATGCAACTGGCGCGAAATCTGAACAGACATCGCCTTTCAGATGTAGAAACACGCCTACCAACTTGCGTTTATTTCGCACAACTGCTTCTTGATGTTGCTATTTTTCTCCGTCAGTGGTTCTCCCCCTTTCCTCCTCCATTCGCAACGGTGTGAAGAAAAGCAACTGCCGGTTAACCGCCGCATCAGCATTGACTTTTCTCATGTTCTTGTGCCGTCTCTTTTGGAAATGAGTGTTATTGAGATACTTTGAAGAACCAGCCACGGCAAAACTATTCCAACTGGCGTAGAAGACACATGAGACTGACGAAATATCTTCATACTGCAAGAAGAATGTAATAATTCCTATTCCAAAGTAGGTGCGTGCTGCTCATAGGTGTGAACAACACCGAACTATTAGTTCAGCAGGTCATGGCTGCAAAATACTGACACGAATTATTTACAGAGGAGGGAAAAACTGTGAGAAACACACTTCGGAGAAGATCAGTTTAGGTTCCGGAGGTCTTGATGAACACGTGAGGGCATGCTAACGGTAGGACTTATCTTTGGAGATAAGCTGAAGAAAGGCAAACGTACATACTTACCATTTGTTGGTTTAGAGAAGAATACACTGTTCGAATCTCCGACGGTAGCATTGATTAAATGCTGTGAGCGAAGGGTTATCTACAGATGGTACAGAAACCAGTTCTAAGAGTCGAGGATGCCGGCCGCTGTGGTTCTAGGCGCTTCAGTCCGGACCCGCGCTGCTGCTACGGTCGCAGGCTCGAATCCTGCTTCGGGCATGGATGTGTGTGGTGTTCTTAGGTTGGTTAGGTTTAAGTAGTTCTAAGTCTAGGGGACTGATGACCTCAGATGTTAGGTCCCATAGTGGTCAGATCAATGTGAACCATTTTAAGAGTCGAGGGTCATGAAAGGGGAGCAGTGGTTGACAAGGGAGTGAAGGGAAAAGAATTCTGCAAACTAAGAGGCGAAAGGCAATTAAAAAATCTAAAAAATTAGATTGCTAGAAAGTGAAAAATGGTTGGAAAACAAATGTAACGATTTAGAATCGTATTTCACTAGGGGAAAGATAGATACAGCCTACAAGAAAATTAAAGAGTCTTTTGGCGAGCTATGCGAATATCAAGAGTTAAGGTGAAAAATCAGTGGTAAGCAAAGAAGGGAAAGCTGAAAGGTTGAAGGAGTATGTAGAGGGTCTATACCAGGAAGATGAGGTTGACGGCGGTATTGTAGAAAGGGAGGAGGGTGTAGATGAAGATGAGATGGGAGATATGATACTGCGAGAAGACTATGACAGACGTAAGTCGAAGCAAGCCCCGTGGAGTTGTTGACATTCCGTCAGAACTACTGACAGCCGTAAGAGAGGAAGCCATGACAAAACTCTTCAATGTGGTGTGCAAGACGTATGAGACAAGCCAACTACCCTCAGACTTCAGGAAGAATGTAATAATTCCAATTACAAAGAAAGCCGCTGCTGACAGTTGTGAATATTACCGAACTATCAGCTTAGTAAGTCACTGTTGCAAAATACTAAAAGATATTATTTACAGAAAAACGGAGAAATTAGTACAAGCCAAGCAGGGGGAGGTTCAGTGAGGATTCCGGAGAAATGTAGGAATACGCGAGGCAATACTGAACCAGTGACTTGTCTTAGAAGGTAGGTTAAGAAGAGGCGAACCTGTGTTTGTAGCATTTGTACACTTAGAGAAAGCTTTTGACAATGTTGACTGAAATACATTCTTTGAAATTCTGAAGGTAGCAGGGTAAAATACAGAGAAAGAAGGGTTATCTACAACCTGTACAGTAACCAGACTGCAGTTACTGAAGTCGAAGGGCACGAAAGAGAAGCAGTAGTTGAGAAGGTAGTGAAATAGTGAAACAGAGTTGCAGCCTGTATTAGACGTTATTCAAAGTGTGTGTTGAGCAAGCAGTAAAGAAAACAACGGAGAAATTTAGGACAGGAATAAAAGTACATTGAGAGGAAATAAAAGCTGTGAGGCTTGCCAGTGGCATTGCAATTCTGTCAGAGACAGCAAAGGACTACAAAGAGCAGCTGAACGAGAGGTTAGTGTATCGAAAAGCGGTTATTAGAGGAACATCGAAGAAAGTAAAACAAGGATTATGGAATGTTGTCCTAATATATCAGGTGATGCCGAGGAAATTACATTTGGAAATGAGATACTAAAAATTGTCGATGAAATCTGCCACTTTGGCAGTAAAATAACTGAGCGGAGATGATATAAAATGCAGACTGGCAGTGGAAAGAAAAGCATTTCTGTAGAAGAGAAATTGATTAATATCAAATTTACATTTAAGTGTTAGGAAGTCTTTTCGAAGATAATTGTCTGGTGTGTAGGACTGTGCGGAAATGAAATATCAAAATCAACAACTGAGAGAAGAAGAGAATAGAAGCTTGTGTAATCTGGTGCTGTATGGGAATGCTGAAGATTAGATTCATAGGTAGAATAACTAATGACGAGATACTGAATCCAACTGAGGAAAAATGAAATTTATGACAGAGTTTGACTAAAACAAAGGATTACTTGACAGGACACACCCTGAGACATGAAGGAATCGTGAATTTGGTAATGTACTGAAGTGTGAGGGATAAAAATGGTAGAGGAAGACCAAGTGTAAGTAGGTTTTTATATTGGTAACGACATGTAACGCTCTATATGAAAATCACTGACTGTGGCTGGTCGGCATTGTCGTAATATTCGCTATTGTAGTGTTGGGCAGTTGGCTGTTAACAGCGCGTAGCGTTGCGCAGTTTGAAGTGAGCCGCCAGCAGTGGTGGATGTGGGAAAGAGATGGCGGAATTTTGGGAGCGGACGATCTGGACGTGTGTCCATCAGAAAGAGTAAATTTGTAATATTGGATATCATGGACTGATATACATATTATGACTTTTGAACACTATTAAGGTAAATACATTGCTTGTTGTTGTGGATTGGCAAGACAGCCAACCCACTATGAGAGGAAGCCGAAAGGCACGCGTTTTAGCTCACGCAGGCTGGCGTGAGGTCTGGAACAGGTCAAGGAAATGAGACTAGCAAAAAAAGTACGTAGCTGTGGAATACTTAACTTTAATCCGTAAATGGTGAACATCGCTCTTGACGGTACATGTTTTACAGCATCAATAGTAACTGGTAATGGCGCTTTGCTAGGTCGTAGCAAATGACGTAGCTGAAGGCTATGCTAACTATCGTCTCGGCAAATGAGAGCGTAATTTGTCAGTGAACCATCGCTAGCAAAGTCGGCTGTAAAACTGGGGCGAGTGCTAGGAAGTCTCTCTAGTCCTGCCGTGTGGCGGCGCTCGGTCTGCAATCACTGATAGTGGCGACACGCGGGTCCGACGTATACTAACGGACCGCGGCCGATTTAAAGGCTACCACCTAGCAAGTGTGGTGTCTGGCGGTGACACCACACTTGTTCTCTATCAAAATCTTTCATTTGCTAACTATGCCTATCAATAGTTAGTGCCTTCAGTAGTCTGAATCTTTTATTTAGCTGGTAATAGTGGCGCTCGCTGTATTGCAGTAGTTCGAGTAGCGAAGATTTTTGTGAGGTAAGTGATTTGTGAAACGTATAGGTTAATGTTAGTCAGGGCCATTCTTTTGTAAGGATTATTGAAAGTCAGATTGCGTTGCGCTAAAAATATTGTGTGTCAGTTTAGTGTTGATCAGTATAGGTAAAGAGCGAAATGTCTGAGTACGTTCAGTTCTGCTCAGCTGTTTGAAAATCAAATAACGTAAGAGGTTTATCAGCACTGAAATTCAATAAATTTTTCTAAGGGGACGTTTCACAATGAATGACTATAGTAGTCGGTTGAAATGAATGTAGGTTGCAGTAGTCATTCGGAGAAGAAGAGGCTTATACAGGATGGGTCAGTGTGGGTAGATGCGTCAAAGCAGTCCTCCGACTGAAGACTATGGCAACAACATGCGGGTCAAGCACTGGGTGACTATAATTAAAGTGCATCTAGTCATGCGAGCCCAGTGTAGGCTGCAATTACCGTATGGCAGGGAAACTTGGTAGATATACTAATGCGTTAATGCGGAGCCGATCTGCGCTGGGAAAAAAAAAAAAGAAACAAATTAGTTCCAGTTGTGACCACCAGGTGAAAATCTGGCGCTGTATATTGTTTGCACGACGCTGTGATCTCCACACTGTCATTTGAAAAGCCAAAACTTGAGTGGACAGTATGGCCATAGAGCAGAGAGACCGTGCAGTGTTAGTGAAATTGTTTTTTGTGAATGGCAGCAGTTACAGAGCTGCATTGAGAGAGTATCGCCATCTGAAAGGTCTCAGGAGAGGCCCGATGTCATTAAATGGTTTAAAGAAGATGTCAATGAAATCCGTGTGTGCTTTGTGTGGCACCTGGAAAGGGAAGACGTCCTGTTCCACTGGAAGTTATCAGCTATTAACGAAGTTGCTGTAACTGACAATGCAGCATATGCTTCGGTTGTCGCTAGTGCTTGAACAGTGTCACGAGAATTGTCCATCCCATGATGAACAGTACGGAAAGTTTTGTGGTCTGTTTCACCCTAGTACCTGAAACAGAACCAGGCTGTGCAGCACGTGAAACCTCATGATCCGCAGCAACGTTCCGAATCTGCTCTTCGGCTTCTGGCACGAATCGAAGTTGATGACATATGGCCGAGCAATATTCCATCGGGTGACGAGGCACATTTTACACTAGAAGATGCTCCGAAAACACAGAACTACCGAATCTGCAGTACTGTTATACTGCATGCTGTGCGCGAAGAACCATTGCACTCGCCGTATGTGACAGTGTAGTGTGGACTCGCAAGCACCTTTACTCTCGGTCCGTTCTTCCATGAAGCGAATACACCCACAAGACCTGTCAGGTGCACCATGACGTCTGCACTTTACCGAAACGTCCTTGCACAGCACATGACTCCTGCTTGGAAAGAGGGCAACTGTGTGGAAACCACTGTTTTCATGCAAGAAGGGGCAGCACCTCATGTCCCTCGCCCAGTGAGAGATCTGCTTAATGCAACCTTCTACGAACGTGTTACCTCCAGAGGTTTTCCATATGCCTGACCTCCAAGATCACCTGATCTGAATCCATGTGACTTTTGGCTCTGGGGATGTCTAAAAGAAAGTGATTACCACGGACACGTATGGTCTCTACCTGATATGAAGGCCACTACACAGGAACAAGCTGCTCTGATTCCACCATAACTGCTACGAGAAACTGTTGACCACATCGTTTTACGGATGCAATGTCTCGTCCATGTCTCTAGTTCCCATATTGAACCAATCTACGTATGTATCTACATCTACATAGTTACACTGCAATTCACGCTAATTGCCTGGCAGAGGGTTCATCTAACCATTTTCATACTACTTCTGTACCATTTCACTCTTGAATGACGCATGGGAAAAAGGAACACCTAAATCTTTTCGTTCGAGCTCTGATTTCTCTTATTTTATTGTGATGATCATTTTTCCCTACGTAGGCGTGTATCAACAGAATATTTTCGCATTCGGAAGAGAAAGTTGGTGATTGAAATTTCATAAATAGATCTCGCCGCAAGGAAGACCGCCTTTGTTTCAGTGACTGCCACCCCAACTCGCGTATCATATCAGTGACACTCTCACTCCTATTGCGCCATAACACGAAACGGGCTGCCCGTCTTTGCACTTTTTCGATGTCCTCCGTCAATCCTACCTGGTAAGGACCCCACACCGCGGAGCAATATTCCAGCAGAGGATGGACACGTGTAATGTAGGCTGCCTCTTTAGTGGGTTTGTCACATCTTCTAAGTGTTCTGCCAACAAAGCGCAGCCTTTGTTTCGTCTTCCCCACAATATTATCTATGAGGTCTTTCCAATTTAAGTTGCTCGTAATTGTAATTCCTAGGTATGTAGTCGAATTGACAGCCCTTAGATTTAGCCATTTATCGTATACCCAAAATTGATTGGATTTCTTTTACTACCCATGAGGATGACCTCGCACTTTTCTTTGTTGAGTAGCAATTGCCACTTTTCACACCATACAGAAATTCTCTCTAGATCATTTTGTAGTTGGAATTGATCGTTTGATGATTTTCATAGACGGTAAATTACAGCATCATCTGCAAACAATCTAAGGGAACTGTTCAGATTATTACCTGGATCATTTATGTAAATCAGGAAAAGCAGAGGGCCTATGACACTACCTTGCGGAACGCCAGATATCACTTCTGTCCTACTCGATGATGTACCGTCTATCACTACGAACTGTGACCTCTCTGAGAGGAAAGCACGAATCCAGTCACACAACTGAGACGATACTCCATATGCACACAATTTGATTAATAGTCGCTTGTGGGGAACGGTATCAAATGGTTCAAATGGCTCTGAGCACTATGGTACTTAACATCTGAGGTCATCAGTCACCTAGAACTTAGAACTACTTAAACCTGACGAACCTAAGGACATCACACACATCCATGCCCGTGACAAGACTGGAACTTGCCGCCGTAGCAGTCGCACGGTTCCAGACTGAAGGGCCTAGAACCGTTCGGCCACAGTGGCCGGCTAGGAACGGTATCAATAACCTTCTGTAAATCTAGGAATATGGAATCGATTTGAGATCCCTAGTCGACAGCACTCATTACTTCATGGGAATAAAGTTGCACAAGAACCAATTGTGTAAGTGGTGGTTAATAACAAAATCAATCTTATGTCTATGTCACTTACTTGACCTGTTCTGCCCACGTCCTGTTCCTAACCCGAATGGAAACATTTGTACGCGTATTAATTGCATTCACAGCACCTGATTTGCACCTGGTGGCCAAAATTGGAACTATTTTTTTTTTTCAGCGTAAAATGGCTCAGCATTAGAATATGTATGAAGTTTCGCTGCCATACGGTAATTACAGCCCACACTGGACATCCGAGTGTAACCGCACTTTAATCATAACCACCTGCTATACTCCGTTCATCACAAGAATAAACCTGATGTAAACAAACACAAACGCGATGATTGGTCAGAAGCCGTAGCGTACGTTCACTACAAACACAAACGCGATGATTGGTCAGAAGCCGTAGCGTACGTTCACTGGTGTTGTTATGCTCTTAGAAGTAGGTCCTGCTAATGTATTAGATATATTATTAACAAGTAACGTTAAATTTCTAATTTATTAACAGTCATCAACGTTTTTCTTAATCACTCTATAGCTATGTAGTTTTTATTTAAAAAATCTTGTACAGTCACAGTCTCTGTACTGTCGTGCTCTGATTGTCTCGCTGTTAACACGCAGTATAAAAATGGCTGAGGCTGCTTCCTGTTCCCTAATGAAACACGCGTGCAGAACACGGTTAAAAAGTGCCGAGAAATAGGTTGTTCTTAATGTTTTTCATAAATTTACTGAAAAAAACCGGCTTTCAGGTTTACCGAGGGATTGCATTTGGTACAGCTGAAGTACAAATACATACGGAATGTGTAGCGGAATCGGTAGCGTAGTATATCGGTAACCTACTGCCGTTCATGAATCGCTGGCTCAAGTCGCACCTCAGTCACTTTTTTTTTGGTTCAATTACATCTCGTAATTGTAAAATTCATCATAATTTTTTGTGAATAATGCAAGTCTTCCTGTTTCTCATTAACTATTGTAAGCGAAATTCCTCTTTTCATTTCAGATATAAATACTTAATTATCGATATTTTATGAAAGATTGTTAATAAAGGTCGCTAAAACTAAGAAGATATAACGATTTAATTTTTTAGGGCAAAAATGAAAAACTAAATACTCTTTATTTCGACTATGCATATTACATTTGCCACTGTTCCATTACGGTATGGATCCAACAGAACTGATCTGAAGCCAAGTTAAGGGATTTCGCCCGAGAAGTAACAAGACTGTTAAGCTGTCAGACGTACTGGAACTAACGCACGCAGCTGTTTCACACGTCACTGCCGCTTCTTTCGTGGATCCTTCCAATGAATCTCAACTTGACTCTACTTTTCCTGCACTTACAATTAGTTTTTTTGTCATTCCTCGTTAAACGGTACTGAACGTATGCTGCTCGAAATTTTACGGTTGTTACTACTTACAGTGAATTATCGCCACTCTACTTATTTACCATGTGTAGACGTATGAAACTGGAATTTGGTCGCAATAGTTACACGTCTGTTGTTTGAAACTGATAAACAATATTTTATTTAAAATAATCTCCATTGCTATTTATACATTTATCCCACCTCTCCGGCAGGCTTTGAATGTCACGCGAAAAAAACCGTTCTTCCTTTCAAGCGAACCAGGCAGCGAGCCATTTTCGTACGTTTTAATACAAACTGAAGCGTTGTACAGCGAGAGCGTGTCCCAGTGATGCAAATAGATGCTCATCGCACGGAGCCAAGTTTGGAGAATAAGCCACGTGCCTTAGTATTTCCCAACAGAAGGATTGGATTGTTTGGGGGAAGAGACCAAACAGCGAGGTCATTGGTCTCATGGGATTAGGAAAGGACGGGGAATGAAGTCGGCCGTGCCCTTTCAAAGGAACCATCTCGGCATTTACCTGGAGTGATTTAGGGAAATCACGGAAAACCTAAACGCTGTCTACCAGATCACCTATTTGTACCTGTTGTGGGACAGTAACGGCACTACCAAACTCCTTTGGGGTACGCTCAGAGACTACTTTTAGATCTGACGATTTTGATGCGTTACGAACAGCGTCCACGGGAAGCGGATGTCAGGCTTGAAAAACACGAGGCTGAGAGAGGATACTGGATGTTTCTTAAAAAAAACAAAAAACAAAAAAAAAAAAAAAACCATCACCTAATTTCCCTGACGTCAGACGATTTAGGAAAACCACGAGAGACATAAATTTGGATCGCCGGACGGATGATCGAACCCAGCTGCTGCTGAATGAGAGTCCATTGTCTCAGACTGCTGCTCCACCTATGGCGCTGCAGACAAAGGCAGAACGTTACTGTCGACTAACTGTCGTTCACTGCTGACCAAGTAGAAATAAGACACCGACACTGTGCTCGCGTCGCAGTGTTCTTCTGTTCATCTGTTATGCAGACGGTAGCCCGCACGGCACGGTGATTACAGCTAAGAATATATTGTCCTGGACAGTAATCCAGTAGGGTGAGGCGGGGCTAAATGCATCATTTCAATATTTTATGTCCTAAAGTGGTAGTATACATTTTATTAAGTATGATAAATTGTTACGGTGAATGGATCACAGTTAGACGGGGGGCATCAAATTGATTCAATATTTTTAGATTTACAGAAGACTTTCGACACAGTTCCTCATAAGGAACTTATAATTAAATTGCGTGCCTATGGAGTATCGTCTCCGTTGTGTGACTGAATTCGGGATTTCGTGTGAGAAAGGCCACAGTTCGTAACAAAAGACGGAAAGTCATGCAGTAAAACGGAAAAAATATCTGAGGTTTCCCAGAGAAGTGTTATAGTTCCTCTGCTGTTCTTGAACTACACTACTGGCCATTAAAATTGCTACATCAAGAATAAATGCAAATGATAAACGGGTATTCATTGGACAAATATATTATACTACAACTTACATGTGATTTCATTTTCACGCTGCAACCTCCGCACAAAAATTTAAATAATTAATATGATTCTAATTTAGTGTAACCTCCCCACAAAATTCTTTCTCATTTGACCTCCCACACAAAATTCTTTCTGATTTAATCTAAGCTCAAAATTCATTCACACTTAGCGTAACCTCACAACAGAAAAATTCCTAAACCTCTCAACAGTAAAAATTATAATTATGTCGTTCACATTGAGTGTAACGTCCCAATAAAAAAATAAATTCAGTAACCTAGTAATAAAACAATGTAACTAACCTCTCAATTAAATTGTCCCTCACTTATGACTTTTCAATAATTCACTGTGAATTTAACCTGGCAAATTTTGGACGACAGCAGTGTTGCGTCATGGCCCTGAAAGATCATTCTGAATAAAAAAAGGAAAAATTCTTACCTCAGTAAAGTCGCCGGATATATCTGCTCTTACAATAAATTTTTCCGGCACAGCTCTGTGCAATGCTGACCGATATATCTCTCACTTATGAAAAGAAGCAACTGTTTTTCTATTTCAATAATCGGGATGGTCAAGGATGGGAGAAATTAGTAAATCCTTTAAATTGAAATGAATCGTCATTAAAAGTTACTTTTTATAAGGAAAATTATTATTACGAGAGTTTTAAAACATTTACATGCGACTTGAGATAACATTACTGCATATGCGCGAGGCTGCTTTTTTACCTTATACAATAATACTCTGGCTCCGATATCGCTGCACTGCGACCGGGCCATCCAACACGATACACCACACCAGACCAGAGCAGACTCCAGACTAGCAACAACATACTGCTACAGCTACACAGTTCCTACTGCAGTCAACAGTGCTCTCTGGTCAGCGATTCTCTTATACCTTGCATATCGCAGGCAGCGCATGAGCAATACATCGAAATTACATCTGCTCGGACCTCTTACAATAGCCCTCCACTGGGGGGGCAAAAATTTGACAGCGATGGTGAGTCAATTGGACTTGCCATGAGCAAAAAATTTTTCTTAATTAAGTAAGTTTACAGTCACAGAGTATATACATATATAGAGTGCACATGCACTGAGTACAAAAGATATCAAGAAATGACAAAATGTATATGCAATGAGTACAAAACATATTAACAAATGACATAAAGTGCACATGCACTGTATATATTTTTTACCATTTTAGAAGAACTAGTATACGCAATGAGTACAAAACATATTAACAAATGACATAAAGTGCACACGCACTGCATATTTTTTTACCATTTTACAAGAACTAGGAAAGGAATGGGAAGGATTACATCATGGTTGTAGCACAGTAGGATGCACGTAGCTGCACTGAAAGTCCATATCTTTCTACAGAAGCACAACACCAAGTGAGACAACCTGAAATTCTCTTCCCTGAAGTATTAATCAGTGTAGCCAAGACACTGAAATATCGTATTAATATTCAATGTTATCATTTTGGTAGTACATTAGGTGCACCAAACAGTGGGACCATAATAACATCTCCGTCGTTCAAGGTGGTGGACAGCATGATGTGTCAACACCACACTCTTGTAATGTACACCAACGTAGAATTAGTGCAAAAACCAAATATAGTGCTCCATGATCATGAGGATAGACAGGACAAACGGATATTGCAATAATTTCTGGTAATTAGGTCAGAAGGTGAAGGACATTAAGTCTTATGCTAGTCATCATTGAGAATTGCACTAGTCTATTAACCGATTTGAGTAATTGTTGGCACTCATTGCCTAGTTACTAAACATTTCTGTACTATGTATGGAGTACTACAGAACATTATTCATAAGTCATCTGATTACAGTGAACATTGGCACTCATTGGCCAGTTACAAACCATTTTTTTGCATTATTCAAAAGTCATCATTCAAAACAAGAGTTAATTAATGGCATAGCATTAACATAATTCATCTAGTTACAGTTGGCATTCATTGGCCAGTTACTAAACATTTTTATGCATTGTTCAGAAGTCATCATACAAAACAGGAGTTAATGAGTGTAGCATCAAGCTACTGGTATTCATATATAATAGCATGTAAGTGACATAAGACAAATTTAAAATATAAGAAACAGCGGCATTCATTGGCGAGTTACAAAGTATTCATATACACTCCTGGAAATGGAAAAAAGAACACATTGACACCGGTGTGTCAGACCCACCATACTTGCTCCGGACACTGCGAGAGGGCTGTACAAGCAATGATCACACGCACGGCACAGCGGACACACCAGGAACCGCGGTGTTGGCCGTCGAATGGCGCAGGCTGCGCAGCATTTGTGCACCGCCGCCGTCAGTGTCAGCCAGTTTGCCGTGGCATACGGAGCTCCATCGCAGTCTTTAACACTGGTAGCATGCCGCGACAGCGTGGACGTGAACCGTATGAGCAGCTGACGGACTTTGAGCGAGGGCGTATAGTGGGCATTTGGGAGGCCGGGTGGACGTACCGCCGAATTGCTCAACACGTGGGGCGTGAGGTCTCCACAGTACATCGATGTTGTCGCCAGTGGTCGGCGGAAGGTGCACGTGCTCGTCGACCTGGGACCGGACTGCAGCGACGCACGGATGCACGCCAAGACCGTAGGATCCTACGCAGTGCCGTAGGGGACCGCACCGCCACTTCCCAGCAAATTAGGGACACTGTTGCTCCTGGGGTATCGGCGAGGACCATTCGCAACCGTCTCCATGAAGCTGGGCTACGGTCCCGCACACCGTTAGGCCGTCTTCCGCTCACGCCCCAACATCGTGCAGCCCGCCTCCAGTGGTGTCGCGACAGGCGTGAATGGAGGGACGAATGGAGACGTGTCGTCTTGAGCGATGAGAGTCGCTTCTGCCTTGGTGCCAATGATGGTCGTATGCGTGTTTGGCGCCGTGCAGGTGAGCGCCACAATCAGGACTGCATACGACCGAGGCACACAGGGCCAACACCCGGCATCATGGTGTGGGGAGCGATCTGCTACACTGGCCGTACACCACTGGTGATCGTCGAGGGGACACTGAATAGTGCACGGTACATCCAAACCGTCATCGAACCCATCGTTCTACCATTCCTAGACCGGCAAGGGAACTTGCTCTTCGAACAGGACAATGCACGTCCGCATGTATCCCGTGCCACCCAACGTGCTCTAGAAGGTGTAAGTCAACTACCCTGGCCAGCAAGATCTCCGTATCTGTCCCCCATTGAGCATGTTTGGGACTGGATGAAGCGTCGTCTCACGCGGTCTGCACGTCCAGCACGAACGCTGGTCCAACTGAGGCGCCAGGTGGAAATGGCATGGCAAGCCGTTCCACAGGACTACATCCAGCATCTCTACGATCGTCTCCATGGGAGAATAGCAGCCTGCATTGCTGCGAAAGGTGGATATACACTGTACTAGTGCCGACATTGTGCATGCTCTGTTGCCTGTTTCTATGAGCCTGTGGTTCTGTCAGTGTGATCATGTGATGTATTTGACCCCAGGAATGTGTCAACAAAGTTTCCCCTTCCTGGGACAATGAATTCACGGTGTTCTTATTTCAATTTCCAGGAGTGTAGTTTTATAAAACATTATTCAGAAGTCATCATTCAAAATGAGAGTTAATTATTCCATAGCATTTATAGAGTATAACAAAAATATTATTTACAGAAATTATTGGCATAGCATTTGTACATTATTACAAAACATCATTCAGTATTACTCAGAACTCATCATTCAAGTGACATAGGACATATTTAAAATGTAACACACTATAACTATTACTCAAGGTCTGTGGTTAGAAAACATCATTCAGTATTAGTCAGAACTCATCATTCAAGTGACATAGGACATACTTAAAATGTAACACACTGTAACTATTACTCAAGGTCTGTGGTTAGAAAACATCATTCAGTATTACTCAGAACTCATCATTCAAGTGACATAGGACATGTTTAAAATGTAACACACTGCAACTATTACTCAAGGTCCGTGGTCCAATAATACATAGATATAATGGATTCAATACATCTGACAAATTTGCATTATATTTAGTACTATAAATATCTCTTAAACTAGTAGCATTATTTGAGAGTAGTAATACATTTTTTTGTGCTAGCAATGCATTGCGTTGGGATCGATAATTAATTACTGGGGCATGAAAATATTTGCTTTTGACTTATTGCTGCAAATAAGGATTAGTAACGTCATTCGTCATGAGTCAGCTGTAGCAAGGTTATGAAACAAGTAGAGTATATGTGATCACATTCATGAATGACATACACAAATGGGTAAAAAAATGCAAGTACTAGAACATGTTTAATAACTAACTGCTTATAGCACATTAATTTCATGAATAGCTTCTCCTGGAAAAAATACAAAATGGATTATTGAGCTGAAAGAAGAAACGCGTGTTATGCTGAAAAGTAGTGAACTTCGAATTAACAGGTAATGAAACGTGTACTCAATATGTATGTATTCTAGCTGTCCTTTCCAAAACATTCAGTCATTATACCATGCGATATAAGACATACTGTCAAAACGAACTGCAACAAATACTTAAATAACTACATAGCATCTCTTAACTAACAGTAAATATAAAAACTTCATCATTATCCTCATCTGCAAAGAAAAACTTCATTATTCATATTACCATAACTTCATTACTATCATCACCTGCAAAGAAAAACTTCGTTATTCATATTAGCATATTCTTCATATAACTATTCATCATCATTCATTATCATCTGAAAAATAGACACTTCATTATTCAATATTCATATTACCATTTACTTCATACAACTATTCATAGTGTAGAGTTTCTTATTTCTAGCATATTCCATCACTAAAACTAAGATGTGTAGTTCTGTCTGACAGCCTGCATCAATCGCCTTGTATTCTGAAAGAAAAAGAATTAGTTAAGACTACTATCATACGATGTGTATAGTATATTCTTGTTAATGCTTGTTAATTCTGATCCATTTACTCTTCATCACAAGGTATTCCATTTTCTTTTGTTCATTCCGAAGGTGAAATTCCCATTTCATAGTAATCCACTGTGGTTTGTTTAATTTATTTATTTTACACATTATTGCTTTCTGAAAATGATGAATAAGGATTAATATCTTGCATTTAAACCATATATCCATTATAATAAAAACTTGTTTCTAGTGATATAATTAAGCATACAGCATAGCATGACAGAAAACGTATTGTATCAAAAACATCGACAGTGTTCAGGTGCAAAAATGTACACAGAGTATCATAATGTAGTAGCAAAAAAAATGTAAAATAGTCACGATGTTGAGATATCACAAGGCTAAGTGTCAAAGTCAACTGGTATTTGTTATATCTTAAAGATTTCGTAGTGCATACAAACAAAACAGGAAAACAATCATACATACACGAAAAATGGAAAATGTGCACGGTCTGATATATAACGACAGAAATGACTTTCTATGTGTTAAGCTTGTATATTGTGTAGTTGATAGAGACGACAGTTGAAGACTTTAATGGAGAAAGAATTTGATAATATTAATATGTCACTAGATAGAATTGCATAATTGGTCATAAAATATGTAAGTTTATCTGGAAAAATGTGCATGGTCTGATGTGTAACTACAAGAAAAGCGACCTGCTAACCTTACCTTGCCGGGCACTTGCCAGGAAAAAATACGATAATCATCAGTAAGTGTTCATATAAATATCTGCAAATGGCATTACACTGCGACAAATCACAAAGTATGTTCATTCAATACAGGGTTTAATATTGGAGACATGGTGATTGCCTTTACTTTTTCTGGTTCTCAGAGTTTCGACGTGTAATATATTGGGGTGAGGAATGCTGCGAATTCTGTATGGACCTGGATATAGAAGCTCAAATTAACTGCATCTACTCTTTCCTCTGTTGGATAAATAATTTGTGCGTACTAATATCTTCTGTCCAATGTGAAAGTCACGGAGTGTACAAACCTGTTTTTGCTGTCTTCTCCAGCGCTCTGCGGCACGTTTGATGTTGTTCAGCGCAATGTCAATTATTTCATGGTGTCGTAGTCGACGAGATGTAGGAAAGGATACTAATTCTTTAATTTTGTTAGGTGGTTCAACATTTTTCAGTATAACAGTCGGAGATAGCATAGTAGATTCATTTGGTATCGAGTTAATTACATCTTGGAATGAGAGTATGTGTGTGTCCGAATCAATATGTTTTTTATGGCAGTATATTCTACATAGTTTACCAATTTCTTTCATTAGACGTTCACAGGGGTTCGAAGAAGCGTTATACTTGGATATATAGATCGGAGAAATGTTTCTAGCTCGTAACATACGTGTCCATATAGCAGATCGAAACTGTGGTCCATTCTCGGAAATTACTTTCAATACATGCCCTATATGAAGTAGAAAATGTTCTACAAATGCTTTCGAAACAGATTTAGCAGTAGCTTTGCGTAACGGAGTGAAGGTAACAAATTTCGAAGTGAGTTCAACAGCGGCAAAGATGTAACAAAAACCTCTATTAGATCTGGGAATCAGACAAAAAATGTCTACAGCGGCCATGTGTCTCAATTTAACAGGTACAATGGGATGTAACGGAGGAATACGTGAAGTCGTGTCTGACTTAGCTTTCTGGCAGATTTTACATGACGCTAAAACTCGTCGAATACGTTTCTCGATGTTGGCAAAATAACAGTTCTGTCTCAGTATAAGAAAACATTTTCTAGCTCCGAAATGTGCGTAACTTAAATGAGT
The DNA here is from genome assembly GCF_021461385.2 of Schistocerca piceifrons. Classification (NCBI taxonomy): domain Eukaryota; kingdom Metazoa; phylum Arthropoda; class Insecta; order Orthoptera; family Acrididae; genus Schistocerca; species Schistocerca piceifrons. Next base: position 95,865,701 of record NC_060145.1, on the reverse strand, counting down.
ATACCAAATTAATTTGTTAACAAGCTCGTCAGGAATACATAGTAACCAATTGTTGCTGTCAGGGTAAGAGCAGTGAAACAGAATATTATTGCGTACAGTGTAATAGTTTCTGAGGGTAACATTATTCCTATCTTGCCAAAGGTGTTTAATTTCTTTCCATACGTTGTCTTTGGTCTGCTCCTGTGCTATACCTCGTAGTGACGACGAAATGAAATTTTCAAATGCAACTTGTTGAATATACATGACGCTAAAATTTGCTTTGCAGAAGTTGGTTGCGATGTCTTGCTGATTGTTGGTGAGAGAACGGGATAGTGCGTCTGCTACAATATTTTGTGTACCGGGAATGTGAGCAATTGTAAAATTAAATTCCTGTAAATAAAGTTTCCATCTGCTTAATCTGTCATGTGTAAATTTTGCTGAAAGTAAAAACTGTATAGCTCTATGGTCTGTGTAAACGGTAGTATGTCTTCCATAAAGAAAATGCCTAAATCTGGTAAATGCCGATACAACACATAATGTTTCAAGTTCTGTAACAGAATAATTGCGTTCAGCAGGTGACAGAATGCGACTCGCAAAGGCGATGTTTTTAATTACTGTTGAACCATCTTCTTCAATTTCCTGAAAAATGTGTACACCTAAAGTGGTGTTAGAACTGTCGGTGGCAATGGAAAAATTTCTAGTAAGATCTGGATGTGATAAAAGTGGTGCATTCAACAAAGCTTGTTTCAGATTGACAAATTCAGAATTTGCTTGGCTATCCCAGGAACAAATAGTGTTTTTACCCGTCAATTGACATAATCTAGGGGTGTCTAAAGCAGAGTAATGAATAAATTTACGAAAAAAGTTAATTAAACCCAAAAAGCTGCGTAGTTGTTTCTTTGTCATAGGAGCAGTAATGTCACGTAAAGCTTGAAGTTTTTCCGTGTCAGGCGCAATGCCTTCTGCTGAAATTACATGTCCAAGAAATTTTATGGAAGTTTTCCCAAAGTGTGATTTGCTAAGATTAACTGTGAGTCCTTGTGCACGAAAGGTTTGTAACAGTTGTTCAAGAATCAAATTATGTTCAGACCAGTTAGCTTCTGCAATAAGAATGTCGTCTACATACTTTGTGATTCTGTCTTTTAATTCTGACGGAAGTATAGTATTCAATCCGCGAATAAATGCTGCTGAAGAAATAGATAAACCGAACGGTAATTTATAAAATTGATAACAGTCACCAAAACAGAGAGAAACTGTGTACTTTCTGCAGTTCGGATGGAGCTGAATTTGCCAAAATCCCGATTTCAAATCTAATGTGGAATAAATAGCAGTACCATGAAATTTCTGTAGAAGTTCTTCTAGTGTCTGTGGGCGATCTGTTTAATTAATAATAATGTCACTAATGTGACGCGAATCAAGTACGAGGCGAAGTGAACCATCCTTTTTCTTAACAATATGGAGCGGGTTTATGTACGGACTAACTGCCGGTTCAATAATACCTTGGTCAAGCATAGCTTGCAATTCTTTCTTAACTTGTTCTCTGTGAATATACGGAATGGGATAATGTTTGGCTTTAAACGTGTCGTGCTGTTTAACTTGAAATTCATACATACAACCGGACATAGTACCAGGGACGTTGTCAAAAACTGGAGCTTGCTGTAAAAGAATTTTGTGTAGTTGAGTACGTTCGTCGTCTGTATTTGCACTGCTCTGTTTAACTTTATCGGTAATCATCTGTATAACGTCATAGTCGGCTTTGTCTGGAGTATTATAGTTGTGTACGTACGTATCTGTGAACAATGTGGAATGACAGTCTATGTTACGTGATGCAGATTGTTTGTTCTTCTGCAGATAAAGAGTGCTGAAATTCTAATGTCAATTGTACATTTTCATCCTTTAACATTAAATAGGAATTTTGAAAGTCAATAATTGCGTCGTGTTGTACCAGAAAATTCGTACCTAAAATAACGTCTGTTGTCAATAAGGGAAGAATCCAAAAATTTGAGTGAAACGTATGACCTGCAATACAAAACGATAAGTGTGTCTGTAATTTTACATCTACTCCTTTACCAGATACTGCTCCTTTTACTTTAGTTTTGCCTAATGGTAACGTAGGATAGGTATTCTTTTTGTTACATTCGTTGAAAGTTTCCTCATTTATAACTGACATAGGTGATCCAGAATCGATTACTGCTGAAAATTTGGATGATCCAATCTTTACTTCAATGACAGGGTGTGAAATGGTTTTTTGAATAACTGGTTTTTCCTGCAAAAGGGTGTCTCGGATGTCGTCAAAAGTAATAACAGTTTCGTGAACAAGATTCTGCGTGTCAAAAGTATTGCTTGCGTTGCTGGAAGATGCAACCTGTACTGTATTTAGTAAAATTCTATCTTACGTGCTATTATTTTCGTGAGGACGCTGTGGCATTTCCACTATTTGTACTGTTCTGTTATTTCTTCCTTACGTATTACGTTCGGGATGATATCTACTGCCTGGTTCATTCATGATAATCTGTTGTTGCGGATGATTTTGTTGCTGGTAAGACCGACTGTTATTAAACGTACGCTGAAAATTGTGCTCATTACTTTTACGTCTGTCATGCTAGTCATTTCTATACGGTGCATTGCGATATGAGTTGAAATGGTGTGTTTTCTGTACGTACTGATTTCCTTGTTGCTGTGCGTTACTATTTGGTGTGGCCGACGCTATACGTGTAGGCGGCGAAACATTAAAGCTTGGTTGACCTTGCAGACTGCATTGTTGGTTAGGTATGCTAATCGGTTGGTTTTGTCGGTGTGGTTCCTGTTGCTGATAATTTTGACGATACTGATAATTAAAATTTTGTCTGTTATTAAAGTTCTGGTGGTTGTCGTTCCTGAAGCGTCTATTACCTTTGCTATCGTAATAGCGTGGCTGATCGTAATTGCTGTATGCTTGTTGGCCTTGGTTATTATATGAAAAATTTTTGTTTATGAAGGAATAATCTGATTACTGAACTTCCAAAAGCTGTAACAGATCTCTGAATGCCGAAATATTTTCTTTCTGCTGACCTGTTAAAAGTGATACTCTTAATGATCGTGGTAATTTAGAAATACGTAATTGGATAAGTGCAGATTCACTGTATGGCTCACTTAAGTACTGGTTTTGTTGGACCATGTGTTCAAAAAATTGCGTGACAGTGGAAAAATTTGAGTTCTCATAATTCGGTAAACTAATTAATTGATACTTGAATCCGCGCTGTGTCGTCTTCGACCAATACGCTGACAGAAAAGCATTCTGAAATTCTTCTACCGAATGGCATTGTCTCGCGATCGGTCTCATACGAGTTGCCGGTTCGCCTTCCAAAAAACAGCAAATAAATTCAAGTTCGTGTGTTACGGGCCAAGTCGGTGGAAAAGTAAAGCTAAATTGTTGTATCCAATCCAAGGGGTGAATCTGTGTTCTGTCATTTTTAAATACTTTAAATTTCCTCACGGATAGAAAATGCTTGTAATCAAAATTATCGTCTCTGTATGTCTGAACAGGTTCAGGATTGTATGAGAACCTATTTGTCTGTGATTGTTCGGAATCTAAGTCACATACTCTCTGTAAATTACCTAAGCTACACTGGCTGTGTGAGTCTGACAAATGTTCGGAATGTGGCATATTATTAGACCAACCTATCTCACTGATCGTCTGCTGTAAATTTTGGAATTAGGGTGTTTGATTAAACGAAACTGGTGACGTATCGTCTGATTTGGTGTCATTATTACTTTCGATAACGTCAATACGACTGGCCAATTCATCATATTTTCCAATCAGTACTTTTACCTGATCATCGTTTTTAGTATCACAAGCATTAATTTGTTTTTGTATTTTACGTATGGTTTTGTTCAAATTTTTAACGTCTGCTTTGATGGCATCGGGATCCTGTATTAGTTCCAACTTTTCAAGTCTGTTGGTCATTGTCTGAAAGTCTAATGTGAGTGTGTCTGTTTTTGTTTTAAGATCGGAGATTTTATCATGCAATTCGGTGTTCAACTGTTTGATAGTATTAATTTCGTCTGATACTGTAGCAATATTGTTGTCTACGTATGTTTTTGCTTTCGTAAACAATTTACGCTTATCTTCCTGTCTCTGTGCAGTAATTGTTTCCATGACTTGTTGCTTTACTTTATTCTGTTCCTGTATAAATTTACGGTAACGCGTTTCACTGTTTTGTAGGTGGTGATTAAAACGTTCGTCAATTTGGCTGTTCCGTTGGTCAAATTTCGCGTCTACTTTCGCATCCAGTGTCCGTGAAAGTTCTGCTGACATTAATTTAAACTCGTCGCGTAACTGTGTTGCGTTCTCAGAACATTGTTTAGCGGCTGCACTAATTTCGTCTCTAAGTAATTTAGTTGTGGCTGCATGTGTATTACTTAATTCTTGAGCCACAGATCTAATTTCTTCACTACTGCTCCTAGCACAAGCCTTAATTTCCTCACGTAATTGTTCTTTAGTATCATGACATTGGGCGGCAACGACTGTAATCTGTTCACTAAGTTGTTTGTTCTTTTCATTAAGTTGTTTGAAATTGTTTTCTTGCTTATCATTCGACTGTTTGAGACTTTCATTCAACTGTTTGCAATTGTTACCTTGTTTTTCATTATGTTCATTAATTTGTTGTTTGAGATTTTCATTAAGTTGTAGCATTAATGCTATAACTCGATCCATGCCAAAATTAGCTACTGTATTCTCTGTGCTGTGTGATGGTGTATCTGCTTTTGTCGCGTTTTGTGTAACCATTTGGTCATTCTCTGATTCTTGAACAGGTTCGCCAGTTGGATGTGCATTATTAGTCACTACCTCGGAATCAAATAAATCAGACGTATTGTGACTACATTGTTCATCTTCGTGAGAAAAATTTATCTGTTCATAATTCAAATTTTGCAAACCGGGTGTGTCAAGCTGGGCAACGTTCATTGTATCGGAATGGGCCGCGTCATCAATTGTTACATTTACTGCGGACATAATTGAATTTGTTTGTTCATCATTAGGATCAAAATCATTACTAGTGATCGGTAGGCACTGATTATCTGTAATTAGACGATTATCACTATTACACTGAGTGTCGCAAGTACCATTGGTCAAATATTCGAGTCGGCTATTTCACTCATTGCACATCGCGATGTACTGTTAACAGTTTTTCGCGGCATTTTTCACTAATCAAAATTAAGCACAAAATGAAACAAAGTGAAAGCAAAAATGGAACAAATACAATTACAACAAAGAGCAATAAATTGCCGATGATCTGTGAAAGAAAGCGTGACAAATTAGTAAATGCGTTGCGCCAGATGCAAACTTCATTTAAGTAAATAAGAGCAGATATATGACTACTTCTCAGAGATTCACAAAGAAATACGATCCTGGCCGGTAGTCGCCAAGTGTAACCTCCCCACAAAAATTTAAATAATTAATATGATTCTAATTTAGTGTAACCTCCCCACAAAATTCTTTCTCATTTGACCTCCCACACAAAATTCTTTCTGATTTAATCTAAGCTCAAAATTCATTCGCACTTAGCGTAACCTCACAACAGAAAAATTCCTAAACCTCTCAACAGTAAAAATTATAATTATGTCGTTCACATTGAGTGTAACGTTCCAATAAAAAAAAAATCAGTAACCTAGTAGTAAAACAATGTAACTAACCTCTCAATTAAAATGTCGCTTACTTATGACTTTTCAAATTCACTGTGAATTTAACCTGGTAAATTTTGGACGACAGCAGTGCTGCGTCATGACCCTGAAAGATCATTCTGAATAAAAAAAAGAAAAATTCTTACCTCAGTAAAGTCGCCGGGTATATCTGCTCTTACAATAAATTTTTCCGGCACAGCTCTGTGCAATGCAGACCGATATATCTCCCATTTATGAAAAGAAGCAACTGATTTTTCTATTGCAATAATCGGGATGGTCATGGATGGGAGAAATTAGTAAATCCTTTAAATTGAAATGAATCGTCATTAAAAGTTACTTTTTATAAGGAAAATTATTATTACCAGAGTTTTAAAACATTTACATGCGACTTGAGATAACATTACTACATATGCGCGAGGCTGCTTCTTACCTTATACAATAATACTCAGGCTCCGATATCGCTGCACCGCGACCGGGCCATCCAACACGATACATCACACCAGACCAGAGCAGACTGCAGACTAGCAACAACTTACTACTACAGCTACACAGTTCCTTCTGCAATCAACACTGCTCTCAGGTCAGCGATTCTCTTATACCTTGCATATCGCAGGCAGCGCATAAGCAATACATCGAAATTACATCTGCTCGGACCTCTTACAACGCAATTTGGATGCCTAGATCCTGAGAAATCAGTACCCAGAACAACCACCTCTGGCCGTAATAACGGCCTTGATACGCCTGGGCATTGAGTCAAAAAGAGCTTGGACGACGTGTACAGGTACAGCTGCCCATGCAGCTTCCACACGATACCACAGTTCATCAAGAATAGTGACTGGCATATTGCGACGAGCCAGTTGCTCGGCTACTATTGATCAGACGTTTTCAATTGGTGATAGATCTGGAGAATGTGCTGGTCAGGGCAGCAGTCGAACATTTTCTGTGTCCAGAAATGCCCGTAGAGGACCTGCAACATGCGGTCGTGCATTATCCTGCTGAAATGTGGGGTTTCGCAGGGATCGAATGAAGGGTAGAGGCACGGGTCGTAACACATCTGAAATGTAACGTCCACTATTCAAAGTGCCGTCAATGCGAACAAGAGGTGACCGAGACGTGTAACCAATGGCACCCCATCCATCATGCCGGGTGATACGCCAGTATGGCGGAGACGAATACACGCTTCCAATGTGCGTTCACCGCCAAACACGGATGCGACCATCATGATGCTGTAAACAGAACCTGGATTCATCCGAATAAATGACGTTTTGCCATTGGTGCACGCAGGTTCGTCGTCGAATACACCATCGCAGGCGCACCTGCCTGTGATGTAGCGTCAAGGGTAACCGCAGCCACGGCCTCCGAACTGGTAGTCCATGCTGCTGCAAACGTCGTCGAACTGTTCGTGCAGAGCCGGCCGGAGTGGCCGTGCGGTTCTAGGCGCTACAGTCTGGAACCGAACAACCGCTACGGTTGAAGTTTCGAATCCTGTCTAGGGCATGGATGTGTGTGGTGTGCTTAGGTTAGTTAGGTTTAATTAGTTCTAAGTTCTAGGCGACTGATGACCTCAGAAGTTAAGTCGCATAGTGCTCAGAGCCATTTTTTTGTTCGTGCAGATGGTTGTTGTCTTGCAAACGTCCCCATCTGTTGACTCAGGGATCGAGACGTGGCTGCACGATCCGTTACAGCCATGAGGATAAGATGCCTGTCATCTCGACTGCTAGTGATACGAGGCCGTTGGGATCCAGCACGGCCTTCCAGAACCCACCGATTCCATATTCTGGTAACAGTCATTGGATCTCGACCAACGCGAGCAGCAATGTCGCGATGCGATAAACTGCAATCGCGATAAGCTGCAATCTGACCTTTATCAACGTCGGAAACGTTATGGTACGCATTTCTCCATCATAACAACGTTTCACCAGGCAACGCCGGTCAACTGCTGTTTGTGGATGAAAAATCGGTTGGAAACTTTCCTCATGTCAGCACGTTGTAGGTGTCGCCACCGGCGCCAACCATGTGTGAATGCTCTGAAAAGCTAATCATTTGCGTATCAGAGCATCTTCTTCCTGTCGATTAAATTTCGCGTCTGTAGCAAGTCATCTTCGTGGTGTAGCAATTTTAATGGCCATTAGTGTACATAAACAGTTTGCGGAGGCAATCGGAGCAGTCCTCTTAGATTGTTTGTAGATGATGCTGTCATTTACCGTCATGTAATGTTATCAAAATGCTGTGTCTCCCGAACAAGACACAGACAGGGCAAAAGCAACACAGCCGCAAAGATGCAAGCTGGCGCCAGTGCCGTAGAGACTCGCCGCTTTCGCGAGTTCCACCAACGCTGACGGCGCTGAGGATGCAGATATCGGTTTCGCCTCGGCCAACTGCCGACCGATTACAATCCGCCAATGACCGGACGACGACGGACAGAAGCCTACTCGGAAGACAGAAGAGCTGCTCTCGTCCACTTGGTTACAGATCATCGTTCAGGGCCGACATAGACAAGGAACGTTGTTTACTGATCTTTTAGAAGTGCACAGACAATTGTTGTAATTGCATTTGCTGTGTACTGCGAAATTTACCTACTATTATTGGCACTTAGCCGTTGAGGGCGTTTTTTTTGTGCTGTATTACAAGCAATGTTGCAGACTTTAGTATTCAACTAATTACAAAGGCAAGTAAACCTTTTTAACACATTTGTGTGACTTTGTTACTAATTTGTTGGAGTGCTGTAGAGCCTTCGTTCTCCTATCCTGTTACCTGACCCTGAGGCATAGCTGTGTTGTAGTAGTAGGAGGGAGAAATTGTCTTGGCAGTGTACTGCACCAGAAGCCGTTACACGAACCCACAAGCTCGGCCTACCGTTACAACTATGACAAATCGGCCTCCACAGCAGTAGCGACGAGGCCTTTACAAAACAAAACGAATTGCAAAATGATCTCGACAAAGTATCTGTATCGTGCAAAAAGAGGCAGTTGACTGTAGATCAAGAGAAGTGTGAAATCATACACATGAGCATTAAAAGGAATCCGCTAAATTTCAGTTACACGATATTTCACACAAATCTAAAGGCTGCAAACTCAGCTAAACACTTTGGAATTACAATGACGAATAACTTAAACTGGAACGATCACAGAGATAATGTTGTAGGGAAGGCAAACCATAGACTGTGATTTGGTGGCAGAAAGAGTCCAAAGAAGGGCTGCTCATTTTGCATTATTCGCGAAACAGGGGCAGAGTGCCACGGATATAAATTTGCCACCCGGCCATCGCCACGGATCTGAATTTACTTCTGATTCTACGAGGGCGGTTCAGAAAGTAACCTCCGATTGATCACAGTGCGGGTTGTGAGGGGAGTAGCGACGCCATCTGTGCGTTCACGCACTCAACAGGTCAGTCGGCATCAAGCCGTGGTCGAGTGAACGTCGTACCTGCGCTAGTTTAGTTTTTGTGGCAGTTTGAAATGTGTGCTACAATAGAAAACCCCGCCAAATGTGAAGTGCGTGCTGTCATAAGGTTTTTTACAGCCAAAGGATATTCTGCAGCAGCTATTCATCGTGAGCTTTGTGCCGTGTACGGACCAAGAGTTATGAGTGAAGGAGTTGTCCGTGAATGGGTACGTTTATTTAAAAGTGGACGAGAAAACGTTCATGATGAAGAGAGGAGTGGTAGACCATCATTGGTGACTGACGAACTCGTTCAGACAGTTGATGCAAAAGTTCGAGAAAATCGACGTTTCTCAATGCCGGAGTTGTCTACTGGTTTTCCACAGATTTCTAAGACTCTCTTGTACGAGATAGTGACAGTTAAGATTGGGTTACCGTAAGTTCTGTGCACGATGGGTGCCCAAAATTCTTACCGACCACCACAAAACTCAAAGAATGGCCTCTGCATTAGACTTTCTGTCACGTTATGAGGACGAAGGAGAACCATTGTTAAACAGAATCGTGACCGGTGACGAAACCTGGATTAAGTACGGGAACCCTGAGACAAAAGAACAATCAAAGATGTGGGCACAAAATCAAATTCGCCTACCAAACCAAGAAAAGCCTCGAAAGATTTTTCTGCCAGAAAACTGATGGCAACGGTGTTTTGGGATGCCAAAGGGGTGTTGTTGGTTGAATTTATGGAACGTGGTACGGCCATTAATCAAGACGTGTACTGTGAAACAATAAAAAAGTTACGACGGGCTATACAGAACAAACGCCGTGGTATGCTGACTTCCGGTATCGTTTTTTTGCACGATAACGCCCGTCCTCACTCTGCTCGCAGAACAACGGCCCTTCTTGAGTCCTTCAAGTGGGACGTTATCAACCATCCACCTTACAGCCCAGACCTGGCGCCAAGTGATTATCACCTCTTCATGCATTTGAAGAAATGGCTCGGGTCACAGCGGTTTGATGACGACGAAGAGCTCAAAGATGCGGTCACAGGCTGGCTCTAGGCACAAGCGGGTGATTTTTATGCAGAAGGAATTTCAAAGCTTGTGAAGAGATACGATAAGTGCCTCAATCGCTATGGAGACTATGTAGAAAAATAGTGCAAAGATGTAGTTGTAAGATGTATATATTAAAATATTTTTATTTAACTTGGTGTATTTTTTAAATCAACCGGAGGTTACTTTCTGAACGGCCCTCGTATGTTAACAGAGCGGGACTCATCATTCAGGAGTGTGGGAGAAGAAAGGAATTTGTATGATGGTATTTTGTTAGGATTGAAGAGTAAAATTCCGGTGCACTCAATCCCTTCACAATACTACCTGCATCACCTTTACGTCCCCAGGCGACATCGAAAATTGTACCGAAAACAAATTTTGTAATGGAGTGTTTATTCTTTATAATTAGGCTACATAAATACTTTCTTAAAGAACAAAAAGTACATATTATCATACGATTCAGGAAGCCTTAAGGAGACTGATTCACATAGCCCCATTCCCTTGCTATTTTTTTAAACATAAGCAGTTGCTCAAATTTAAGCACATGCCTCTAGTTGTGCTGTTGACCGACCCGATGGATGCTATACAGTTGGTAGCGGAAAGATTTATAACTAGCGTTCATGTATTTCAACAATAGACCTTGTTTTAAACAGACTTCATATTGCATGGCGGATTGTTATAAGCAGTATCGTGTTACCTTTCCGGTTTCCTGTCTGGATTAAATATACGAAGGTTGGAGCTTAAATAGTGGCAACTAGTTATTCACAACCGATACAAAAGAGTTACATGTTTGCACCTGTTACTGTCCTTCAAAGCAGTCATCAGCGTTGTGTAGAACCCGTTGCCAGCGATGTGGAAGGCGTAGTATACTGTTAGCAGAGCCTGTTCTGTTGATGGTGCGATTGGAGCGGTCTACTACCTGTCGAATCTCTGGAACAGTTCTGAAGCGAATGCCACGAAGTGGTTTCTTCATCTTCGGAATCAAATCAAAGTCACAAGGACTTCAGTCCGGAGAGTATGGTGGACCGTACAGTACTTCCCAGTCCCATCGACCGAGCAGAGCAGCCACAGCTTGCGCTGTGGTTCAAATGGCTCTGAGCACTATGGGACTTAACATCTTAGGTCATCAGTCCCCTATAACTTAGAACTACTTAAACCTAACTAACCTAAGGACACCACACACATCCATGCCCGAGGCAGGATTCGAACCTGCGACCGTAGCAGTCGCGCGGTTCCAGACTGAGCGTCTAGAACCGCGAGACCACCGCGGCCGGCTAGCTTGCGCTGTATGCGCCCGCGGATTGTCGTGCAAAATGATGGGTGGGTTGCGCAGAAAGTGTCGCCGCTTCTTTCGCAAAGCATTATGGTTCGCCGCGAAAGTCGAAAGTGCCCCAATATGGTGAAAGTTACGGTGATTCTCGTGTACGACTGTGATGGTGTTATCATAACGGATTACGTTCCTCCACGGCAGACCGCCAGTGCACAGTATTACTGTTCGTTTTTGGAGAATCACCAGCGACCAGCTTTGCGAAAGAATCGGCGACACTTTCTGCGCAACCCGCCCATCATTTTGCACGACAATCCGCGGGCGCATACAGCGCAAGTTGTGGTTACTCTGTTCGGTCGATGGGACTAGGAAGTACTGCAGGATTTAATAAACCAGAAACCAGAAAACCAGAAAACGGGACAAATATGTTTCGCAAGTAGTAAATGACGGATTCGTCTGTTGAAGCATCGAGCAAACATCGTTCCGAAAGTTCTGTGGGTGTAGTCTATACCCGTTGTAATAAATCAGTCAGAATTTTAAAAAAAGAAATGAACTGTTTTACACCTTGTTTTACTAAGAAAATGTATTTTTGGGTCCTTTACATCAGTTTGGAGGCGAAATATTAACTCACACTATTTCTGCCGTTGAAAATGAATTAACTTCCGACAATTTTAATGGCCCGGCCGAAGTGGCCGTGCGGTTAAAGGCGCTGCAGTCTGGAACCGCAAGACCGCTACGGTCGCAGGTTCGAATCCTGCCTCGGGCATGGATGTTTGTGATGTCCTTAGGTTAGTTAGGTTTAACTAGTTCTAAGTTCTAGGGGACTAATGACCTCAGCAGTTGAGTCCCATAGTGCTCAGAGCCATTTGAGCCAATTTTAATGGCTACCGGCAACAACACTCTTATTACACAGTCAGACGACCCCGAATATGTGTACTCTCTCACCAAGACCCAAGACAAAAGTGAATCTCTTCTTTACATTAACATAGCAAAGAAATTTAATCTCCACGGAGTAGCACTGGAACTGCAAGAACGTCAAACTCTCTCGCAGGAGAGTTTTGTTTCTTGCACTACAACATCTAAAAAAAATTTGTCGACATTACGTAAGTATTGTATACATTCCAATTTTGAGTTTTCCCGTGAACGATTAACTATGACAAATTAAACGACGTACTATAATACTGTCTCCCGCGCAAGCTGGTTGAATTGAACTTGAAAGAAAGTGAGAAGAATGTACTTATGTCATCCGTGCACAGCAAAGATGTACAACAAAAGTTTCTGGAAACGTACTGCGCACTGCTTTTGGAGAGACGCTCGTAGAACCATTACTGCGAGTACGGGGTACGCAACAGTTAATGTGACCGAAATGCTTCATTTGCCACCCGGCCATCTCTGCTTATACAAGCAGGCGTCACTAAAAGAACTGTCTCTCACATCATTTCCATTACCAGGCGACAATAGAAGAACTGTCTTTCACATCATTTCTATTTGGTGGTGTTTTATTGTAAGAGCAATTTGTTGCTATTTAACGTCATGATACATACATAATAGATGGTCATTTACAATCATTTTAACACTGAAGAATTTCGAAACATATTCTCAAGTAACGGAACGTCCAGAGAGTTTCTGACTTCAATACTTGATTTACTGCTTGTGACGTACTACAACAGCGTGACTCGCACCAACAGGGTGAACTGAATTATAAGGCATCATCATAAACTAAAGGCTATGCGTTGTCGATTTAGCCACATCCCTCTCTCCATTGTCATCCTCTTCAATTCTTCATACCATTTTATCCTCGTATCTTCTTTCATGTTATTAAAATACGTTGCTCTTGGCCTGCCTCTTGGTTTTTTCCCTAAAACTTTTCCTTCAAATACATTCTTTAGGAACTGGTTGTGTCTCATTACGTGCCCTATTATTTTTGATTTTTTTTCTTCCTATATAATTTAGCAGCGTTCTGTTCTCATTCATTTCTCTTAAGACCTGTTCATCACTTTTTATATCTATCCAGCTTGTTTTCGTCATTGTTCTCCATATCCACATTTCCATTGCTTTCAGTCTCTTTTTCTCTGCTTTTCCCAGACTCCACGCTTCACATCCGTACGTTAAAACACTCAAGACAAAAGTTTTGGCAAACTTTTCCTATTTTCTAGGCTTATGTGATTGTCTGTTAGTAAATTCCTTTTATTTTGGAAAGCTTGCTTTGGCTATTCTTCTCTTTATATCTGTGATACATTTATTGTCGCCAGTGATTGTGCTCCCCAAATAACAGAAGTTCTCAACCTGCTCTAGAACATGATTAGAAGGCAAGCGATAAAAATGTTCCTATGCCGTCCGTGCATGACAAAGATATATAACGAAACTTTCTGAAGAAGTAGTGCGCATTTCTTTTGGAGAGACGCTCGTAGAATTGTTACTGCGAGTATGGGATACGCAACAGCTAAAGTGACCGAAGTGCTCCATTAGCCAGCCAGCGACCGCTGTTTACACAAACAGGCGACACTGTGACCAGATATAGCGTACGTGTATTTCTGTTGCTGCGGTGACGTGTGCGACTTCCCGTGACATCTGCACGTGTGTGCTTCGCTTGTTGAATGTTCTCCCACAGCGGTTATTTTGTGGCGGCGCGGCTGCGGTCTGTCTGTGCGCAGTCTTTATGTACTCGGCGGGCATCCTCGTGGGCCCCAGCATTGGACCCTGTGGGAACGCCGGCTGCCCCGGAAGTCCGCGTCGCGACGCCGAGAGCCAGCTGTCGCCCTGAGAACGGCGCCGACGGAAGCTGTAAACACCCATCCTGTTATGCCAGTCGCCTCTTCTGTCCCGCCATCAAAAGTGGAAACGGTAAACGGTCGCGACTGTTCTCGCACAGCTGGTGACCCGTGGCAGTTTTCTTTTTTTAGTTCCCGATCTCTGAAGGTCCTGCAGGTTAATAATGTGAAAGCTTCTGAAAAGGGAATCTCTTACTGGGACAGCCGCCATCGATCACAGCACCTACGACGTACACCATCTAATCAAAACTCAAAACTATCCGGACTCCAATTAGTTGACGTTAACAGGGGTGTCTCCACCTTTCGCCTTTATGACGGTTTGAACTCAGCTGCAGACATTTACAATGAGATGCATCAATGTCTGTAGAGGAATGGCAGCCTATTCTTCCTCAAGAGACGAAACCAGAGATGGTATTTATATATATGTCGTGTCTGTAGTTGGTTGCTGCGGTCTGGAGCGAAGTCGACGGCACTCATCTAAAAGATATTCCATCGCATTCAGGTCGGGACTCCTGGCACACCAGTCCATTTAAGTGGGAGGTAACATTGCTCACGTCCGTAGGTTTAACCTTAAAATACCCTACACGTGCCTCCTGGGTGGTGCTAATTGAGCAACAGTGATTACAGGCAGCCAGTCTATCCATATGATCTCCTGGCAATGACATATCAACTAAATAGCAGAAACAGTTCTTTTCAGAGCTCGTTAACAAGAAACATTGGACCAACTGTCAGACTCATTCAACTGAATATTGAAAGCATTAGCAGGGCAAAGTGTGACTACCAGTCAAAATTTTTTCTGGACAACAATATCGATGTCGTCACCATTCAGGAAACTCGAGTTTCCAGCGAAGAAATATTCCGAAGCCGAGGTCGAATTCCTGGATGTTCTGCACTTGGTGTAACTTACCATGAGGTGTATGGAATTGCTACGTATGTCCGTAACAACATAAACGAAGCTTCACTGATTCCTGTAAGTGTGGAGTCAGATATACATACAGTTGTCATACAATTGCATGGTATTACTATTACAAATGTTTACAAACCACCCAAAACAACATGGCCCGATTTTGTCCTACACACAGAGAACATTCTGTAATTTCCGTAGGAGACTTCAATAGTCTCCACAAACTTCGCAAGTACTCTCAAAATTATGAAAATGGGAGCATGCTTGCAGAATGGGTCGAAGAGAATAATTTACATCTAGTGTTTGATGCCGAAGATCAAGGCACTTTCAGGTCAGCTGCTTGGGACAAGGATTCAAATCCTGACTTATGCTTTGTTAGCTGCAACGAAACTGGCTTTCCCATCAACGCCATTAGGAAAGTGACGGATGCCTTTCCTCACAGCCAACACAGATCTGTAATAATACAAATTGGCTGCACGATTCCTGTCATACGATCAACTCCGCATGCTCGATGGAATTTCTAGAAAACTGACTGGATGAAGTTTTCAACGGAACTGGATAAGACCATTCGATGGGTACCTCCATCACATAATAACTATCAACGCTTCCTTGCCGCAGTAAGAGCAACAGCTAAAAAGTGTGTGCCAAGAGGATACCGAAAAGAATATGTTCCAGGTTGGAATGATGAATGATGACCCAGTGATAGCTACAGAACTATTGTCCAGCTTGGACATGTCTCGGAGGCAGAAATGGGCAGAAACAGTCGAAAATATGGACTTTACCCACTCGAGCTGGAAAGCATGGAGTCTTTTGAGAAAACTGGGAGGAAGTGCACCAGCATGTAGAAAAAATTCCGAAGTAACACCAGACCAAATTGCTTCCCACATCATTACTACCTCAAGAGTACCTCCTGACAAGAAACATACAAGAAGTATCAGACGACAGCTTCATGACCCGAAAAAGAAGGCATCTCCCACATCTGAGTATACCCATCCCTTCACAGTTTCAGACATTGACTCTGGACTGAAGGACCTCAAACCTCTTAAGGCAGCTGGATTCGATGGTATCCATCCAGAATTCCTGATCCATATGGGAGGAAAAGCTAAGAAATGGCTAGCAGAATTCTTCACTGACATCCCGCTGACTGGTCAGCTTCCATTGGAGTTTAAAAAGGCGAAGATAATATCTGTTCTGAAACCTGGCACACCCAGCAACAAGGTAGAAAGCTATCGCTCCATTATCCTACTTAGCTGATGCTACAAGTTTTTTGAAAGGCTAGTATATAACAGAATAAGTAGCACTATCATAGAGAACGTTCCAGTTGATCAGGCAGGCTTCAGACCAGGGCATAGCTGCTGTGACCAAGTATTGTCTCTCACATCCTTCATAGATTCAGGATACCAAATGAAGCAGAGAACATCTGTGGCATTTGTTGATCTAGCTGCAGCCTTCGACACTGTGTGGAGGGAAGGTCTTATCTGCAAATGTCTCCGCATCATACGCTGCAGAACAATGGCTCGACTGATTAACAGCATGCTAAGTGATCGGAAGTTCCAGGTAATCACTGGAAGCAACACAAGTAAGGAGAGGAAGCTGAGCAATGGATTGCCTCAAGGATCAGTTCTCTCACTCCTACTGTTCAACCTATATCTATCTTATCTACCTGAGACTTCGTCCAGAAAATAGGCCCCTACTGCTATGCCAATGACCTGGCTCTAGCCGTAAAACACCAGGAAATGAAGACAACAAAAGAGATTCTAGTCAATGACCTGTCTGCATTATATGGGTCTGCATTATATGGGTCTTAACTGCTAAGGTCATCAGTCCCCTAGAACTTAGAACTACTTAAACCTGACTAACCTAAGGACATCACACACATCCATGCCCGAGGCAGGATTCGAACCTGCGACCGTAGTAGTCGCGCGCTTCCAGACTGTAGCGCCAAGAACCGCTCGGCCACCACGGCCGGCAATAATTACTTCAAAATCTGGAGACTCCAACCCAGTGTGAGTAAAACAGAAGTGTGTTGCTTCCATCTAAATAACCGGTTGGCGAACGTATAACTGGAAGTAAGTTTCAGAGGCAGAATTCTTCGTCATAATTGGAACCCAAAATATCTTGGTGTCATCCTGGAGCGTACTCTATGCTTCAAACAACACCTTCTTTACTTAGCTCAAAAGTTGAGGACTCGAAACAACATCCTTCATAAGCTATGCGGAACTACCTGGGGCTCTTCAGCAACCACCCTGTGATCTTCAGCTCTGGGCTTGGTGTACTCAAGTACTGAGTATTGTGCACCTGTTTGGACGAACAGTCATCATTCAAGGCTTGTTGATATCCAGCTGAATACGACAATATGCATAATATCTGGTGCAATCAGGTCTACTCTAGTTTATTGGCTTCCACTGTTAACCGGTATAATGCCTCCTGATCTATGCAGATGTACTGCCCTTATGAGAGAATTCCACAAGATCTCCAGGAATTCTAACCTACCCGTGCATAGCGACCTGCCACTTTTAAATCGTGAGAGACTGAAATCACGCCATCCAACTCTATGCGATGCTGCTGAGATGGTTGCTAAGGATTTCAAACCTCTTGAAAAATGGAAAGTTCGGTGGGAAGCAATGACAGATGTGCACCTGCATAACATCTTGTCAGGTGCTAAACTTCCAAGTGGATCCGACCTACCACGCAAGACCTGGACTACTCTCAACAGAATCTGTACCGGCCATGGCTGATGCTGGGATGCTCTCTTTAAGTGGAAGAAGCTGCCTGATCCAGCCTGTGACTGCAGGGCTCCATACCAGACTGTTCACCGCATTGTCAGTGAATGCAGGACACAAGCCTATCACAGTGCCAAAGAGGCCTTCCTGCTAGCAACTCCAGATGCAGTGCGCTGGATTGAAGGACTGGATATTCATCTGGTCCATTTAAGTAGTGTTGCTGTCCACAAGCCATTACCTCACAGAAGCTGCTGTATAACGGAGTGCAAGTGACATGCTAATACAATCTCTGTCTCCAAACCATTTCTCTACTGTACATAGTACACAGTGCTGTATCATTCCACATTTAGCGTTTTCTTGAGAGAAACAAGGGAGTCACACCCTAACCACTAAAACACCCGCATACCAGAACACCATCTCCTCCAAACTTCACTGTTGGTACTGCACACGATGGCAGGTAACGTTCTCCAAGCCTTTCCATCACAATGCCACAGGGTACAGTGTGATTCATCATTCCAAATCACTCGCCTCCAGCCATATTGTGGTATGAGTGGGACAGTGTACAAATGGTTTAATTTTTATCTAACTGGAAGAATGCAGAAAGAAGGTTGTAATTAGCAGTACAGATAGTCTGCAAAAATCAGCAGAGTCCTGTAACTGGGGAGGTACCAAAAACGGTGTCCCACATGGTTCAGTCTTGGGCCCCTTATTGTTCTTAACATATATATATATATATATACACACACACACACTCACACACAAACACACACACACACACACATATATATATATATACTAAGACTTGTCACTCTTATTCATGAAGATGTAATGCTAGTTCTTTTTTCTGATGATACAAGTATAGTAATCATACCCAACAAACAAGAATTAGCTGCTAAAATTGTAAACAATGTCTTTTAGAAAATTAGTAAGTAGTGTTCTGCAAACAGACAATCACTAAATTTTGAGAAAATACAGTATATACAATTTTTGTACAGTAAATGGTGTAATGCCATTGATAAATGTACACTTTGAACAGAAGTGTGTTGCTAATGCAGAATATTCAAAATTTCTGCGTGTGTGCAGTGATGAAGAATTGAGTTGGAAGGAACAAATTGATGATTTGCTGAAACAGTTAGGTTAAGCTACTTATGTTATTAGTGTTATTGCAAATTTTGGTGATAAACATATAAATAAAGTAGCGTACTATGCCTATTTTCATTCACTGCTTTCATATGGGATCATACTTTGGGGTAATTCGTCACTAAGAGAAAAGGTATTCATTGTACAAAAGCGTGTAATCACAATAATAGCTGGAGCCCACCCAAGACCTCCTTGCAGACACCTATTTAAGGAACTCGGAACATTCACAGTATCCTCGCAATACATGTATTCACTTACAAAATTTGTATTAATAACCCACCTCAGTTCAAAAGTAATGGTGAAGTGCATAGTTACAATACTAGAAGAAAGGATGATCTTCAGTTTTCCAGGTGACTTTGTCACAGAAAGGGGTGAATTATGCTGCCACAAAAATCTTTGGTCATTTGCCAAATAGCATTAAAATTGTGACAGATAGCCAACTAACATTTAAAAACTAATTACAGGACTTTCTCAATAACAACTCCTTCTACTCAATAGATGAAGTTTTAGATATGAGGTAGTAACTGTACAGGGAGGAGAAAAATTGTGTCGCGGAATTTTAATCCTGAATAGCTGATGCCAGTACAAACCAAAATTACTAATGTTGTGTAGGTCGACAACGCACCTTTTTTAAACTACGGAAACTTAACGCCACGCGCTCCGATTCGCCGCGGGATTGCCCTGTTGCCGTTCGTCAGTTGAAGGGCAGCGCTATGGTTGTCGGTTCAGATATAAAAAACGCCCCTCGCCACGTCACTGCCGCAACGTGATACACACACGTGTCCAATAGGTCTTACTCCTGGTGCGTCTTATCATGAAACTACAATGTATAAGTCGAGATCCCGGTGAATTCACCGCCAGGCCCCCTGAGTGCAAGACTGTCGTGCTACCAACTAGCGTGCGGGCCGCCATGGATACATCGTGGTCTCTGGCAGGCAAAGCATTCGCGGTCATGCGATGTATATGGCGTAATGGAATCTTACGTTAAACTGACTCTTCGACTTCATTACGAAATGTCATATTCATATACGAGGTGCATTCAAGTTCTAAGGCCTCTGATTTTTTTTCTCCGGACTGGAAAGAGATAGAAACATGCGCATTGTTTTAAAATGATTCCGCGTACATTGTCAATATGTCCCAGAGATGGCAGCACCGTACGGCAGATGGAATTTTACCGCCAGCGGCGAGAATGAGAACTGTTTTAAATACACTCCTGGAAATTGAAATAAGAACACCGTGAATTCATTGTCCCAGGAAGGGGAAACTTTATTGACACATTCCTGGGGTCAGATACATCACATGATCACACTGACAGAACCACAGGCACATAGACACAGGCAACAGAGCATGCACAATGTCGGTACTAGTACAGTGTATATCCACCTTTCGCAGCAATGCAGAATGCTATTCTCCCATGGAGACGATCGTAGAGATGCTGGATGTAGTCCTGTGGAACGGCTTGCCATGCCATTTCCACCTGGCGCCTCAGTTGGACCAGCCTTCGTGCTGGACGTGCAGACCGCGTGAGACGACGCTTCATCCAGTCCCAAACATGCTCAATAGGGGACAGATCCGGAGATCTTGCTGGCCAGGGTAGTTGACTTACACCTTCTAGAGCACGTTGGGTGGCACGGGATACATGCGGACGTGCATTGTCCTGTTGGAACAGCAAGTTCCCTTGCCGGTCTAGGAATGGTAGAACGATGGGTTCGATGACGGTTTGGATGTACCGTGCACTATTCAGTGTCCCCTCGACGATCACCAGTGGTGTACGGCCAGTGTAGGAGATCGCTCCCCACACCATGATGCAGGGTGTTGGCCCTGTGTGCCTCGGTCGTATGCAGTCCTGATTGTGGCGCTCACGTGCACGGCGCCAAACACGCATACGACCATCATTGGCACCAAGGCCGAAGCGACTCTCATCGCTGAAGACGACACGTCTCCATTCGTCCCTCCATTCACGCCTGTCGCGACACCACTGGAGGCGGGCTGCACGATGTTGGGGCGTGAGCGGAAGACGGCCTAACGGTGTGCGGGACCGTAGCCCAGCTTCATGGAGACGGTTGCAAATGCTCCTCCCCGATACCCCAGGAGCAACAGTGTCCCTAATTTGCTGGGAAGTGGCGGTGCGGTCCCCTACGGCACTGCGTAGGATCCTACGGTCTTGGCGTGCATCCATGCGTCGCTGCGGTCCGGTCCCAGGTCGACGGGCACGTGCACCTTCCGCCGACCACTGGCGACAACATCGATGTACTGTGGAGACCTCACGCCCCACGTGTTGAGCAATTCGGCGGGACGTCCACCCGGCCTCCCGCATGCCCACTATACGCCCTCGCTCAAAGTCCGTCAACTGCACATACGGTTCACGTCCACACTGTCGCGGCATGCTACCAGTGTTAGAGACTGCGATGGAGCTACGTAAGCCACGGCAAACTGGCTGACACTGGCGGCGGCGGTGCACAAATGCTGCGCAGCTAGCGACATTCGACGGCCAACACCGCGGTTCCTGGTGTGTCCGCTGTGCCGTGCGTGTGATCATTGCTTGTATAAGCCTCTCGCAGTATCCGGAGCAAGTATGGTGGGTCTGACACACCGGTGTCAATGTGTTCTTTTTTCCATTCAAAAATGGTTCAAATGGCTCTGAGCACTATGCGACTCAACTGCTGAGGTCATCAGTCGCCTAGAACTTAGAACTAATTAAACCTAACTAATCTAAGGACAGCACACCACACCCAGCCATCACGAGGCAGAGAAAATCCCTGACCCCGCCGGGAATCGAACCCGGGAACCCGGGCGTGGGAAGCGAGAACGCTACCGCACGACCACGAGATGCGGGCTTTTTCCATTTCCAGGAGTGTATAATGGTAAGACAGAAATTTAGGAACCAGGTTTTAAACTGTATGACATTTCCAGGGCCAGATGTGGATTCTGACCACAAACTATTGGTTTTGGGCTATAGATTAAAACTGATGAAGCTGCAAAAAAAAGATTAAGAAGATTGGACCTGTATAAACTGAAAGAACCAGAAGTTGTAGAGAGTTTCAGAGAGAGCATTAGGGAATGATTGACAAGAACGGGGGAAAGAAATACAGTAGAAGAAGAATGGGTAGCTTTGAGAGATGAAATAGTGAAGGCAGCAGAGGATCAAGTAAGTAAAAAGACGAGGGCTAGCAGAAATCTTTGGGCAACAGAAGAGACATTGAATTTAATTGATGAAAGGAGAACATAAAAATGCCATAAACGAAGCAGGCAAAAAGGAATACAAACGTCTCAAAAATAAGATCGACAGGAAGTGCAAGATGGCTAAGCAGGGATGGCTAGAGGACAAATGTAAGGATGTTGAGGCCTATCTCATGAGGGGTGAGATAGATACTGCCTACAGGAAAATTAAAGAGACTTTTGGAGAAAAGAGAACCACTTGTATGAATATCAAGAGCTCAGATGGAAACCCACTTCTAAGCAAAGAAGGGAAAGCAGAAAGGTGGAAGGCATATATAGAGGGTCTATACAAGGGAGATGTTCTTGAAGAGGACTTAGATGAAGATGAAATGGGACATGTGATACTGCGTGAAGAGTTTGACAGAGCATTGAAAGACCTTAGCCGGATCAAGGCCCCGGGAGCAGACAACATTCCATTGGAACTACTGATAGTCTTAGGAGAGCCCAGCCATGACAAAACTCTATCATCTGGTGAGCAACATGTATGAGACAGGCGGATTGCCCTCAGACTTCAAGAAGAATGTAGTAATTCCAATCCCACAGACAGCAGCTGTTGACAGGTGTGCAAATTACCTAACTATCAGGTCGCCTGGCCACCAAGAGCTGTTGCAGGACGATTGATTCACAGATCCAGTTATATGGCTCCTTCCGTGTATAGCGATTTTACGACTAGGACGAGTGGGGCCTGAAGATGGCATCAATGTAATGCCGAAACTGGTAGCACATAGAAGTTCATAAAATAAAATAAACTTCTACAAATCATACGGCTGTTGGTAGATTATTGCGTCAAGAAGTTCATACCAGCCGTCGTCCCACGATCCATAATGGATCAATGAAGATTCAATAAGCAAGAGGTCCCGGTAATCGAAGAACAGGGTGTGGATCACCTCTCCAGCTGATGGTTGGGTCTTTAACTTCTTGGATCGTCTTCGCTTTCGGCTCCGCTTCGCAGTGGTACCACCAGCTTTCGTAGCTTCCAACCATGAGCTCAAGAAACGTGTTGCCTTCAACAATGAGACCAATCACCTGCTCCAGGCAGCCATGCGGTTTGCATTTTTCCGCCTTCAGCGCCCCTGGTATCCGCTGGCTGCACGCCTTACAGTAGTCTAACTACTGCCTGATAATGTGTTACATGCAACCGAAGTTGGTGTGGTGATCCTTCGCTAGCGCCAGTCTGCCTTGATCGCATCATCAATCGCCAGCTTGATGTCCGTAATGGATGAGGCTGGCTCCCCAGATAGACCGGCCTTTTGTGTCGAATTGCAACCAGCACAGAAATTGGCGCACCATTTTACGGGGTATTCAAAACGTCTCTCCGCAGTGCCGTATGATTGTTCGCCTGCCTGGGTTACTTCCCTTCAAGTGGACTCTCCCAACATTCCACTGTTACGTTTATATCAGCCAGCCCCAGTAGTATCGTTGGTGTGTGTCATTACGTGTTGACGTGAACGTTTAAGTTTAGTTCCTTTGTTCGTTTGTTTCGTTTATGTGACTGGTAAAATGCTAACTATTGAAGAATGTGTGTTTTTAGTCGAACAAGTGTTCAAAGCTGGCGGTAAATGCACAGTTTCAGTTCGTCAAACATTTAATTCAGTTTTCCCCGGAGACAACACTCACACATCGCGATACTGTGCGACGTCTGACTAACGAATTTCGAAGTTTAGTGACAGATGCACCGAGAAGTGGTCGTCCAGAAGTGGTCGTCCTAGCGTTTTGTCTGAGGATAAACTACTCGATATTTCCGATAAAATGTCCTTGAGTCCGAACAAGTCAGTGAGAAAACTCGCCATGAAATCGATGCTAGTGTCGGAACGGCCCACACAGCTGCAAGGAAAAAATTAGTTTTCCCATACAAAGTGACAGTCGTGCAAGAACTGAAAGATACAGATCAAGGCAAGAGACTCTATTATTGCCAATGGCTCAAAAATTTCCTTCAACAAAATGGAAGGGATATTCGTAATGAAACGTTTTTCACTGATGAGGCGTGGTTTCATTTATCCGGGTACATGAATTCGCAAAATTCTCGTATGTGGAGTACTGCAAATCCATTGTGTATTCATGAAGAACCACTTAATTCTGTGAAAATGGGAGTTTGGATTTCTAGACGTCGGATTGTGGGTTCCATATTTTTCAACGAAACAATAAACGCACAACGATACTGGAATGAGTTTCATTTCGGTATATTCACTGCGGCATACGGCACGCGCGGCTAACAAATCATACGGTACTGCAGAGAAACTTTTTGAACATCCCGTACAACGGCGGTTTTCGACAGACATTCTGCCGCATACACATTCTCATTTCCAAACGGCTGACAGCCTGTGTTTTCCTTTGGCAGCCAAAAAAAGAATAATAACATCACGTTGGTCCTCTTTCGACGCATTTGGTAATAACGTCACCATAGTGAACGTTTCCGCATTTACCGCGTGTACATCAGAAGGACACAAATCCCTATCAACCACCTGCCAACGTGTCTGTGCTTATATACCAACATCGGAGTCACGTTGGCGTTGTACATACGGTGCAGCAACGCACTGAAGCGGAAACTTTGCCATCACCTCTTGCACACTGTTTTTGTGTATTAACTGCGGGTAAAGAAGTCTCTGACATTACCAGGTAAAAAATGTTTGACTGCTGAAAACAATAAATTTCAGTTGCAATAGGCTGTACTTTATTTAAATAACAACCATAACAAGGATAGATAAGCATTTATGTTGCACCTCAGGATGGAGTCGAACGTACCAAACAATATATATATATATATATATATATATATATATATATATATATATTTTTTTTCAGGAAAGCATTTATCTTAACGTTTTATGAACATAGATGACTTGCTGCGAGAGCACCATGTTGAACCGCTCCTGTGGAGAGTTCCTAGAATCCGTTGTGTCTGTCAAAACAGACAAGAGAACAAAAACAGTGGAAGAGTCGGCGGTATTCCCTGCTGTCGTAGGAACGAGCGCAACTGCAGTCAGAAAACGCTCCGTCACCAGCTACAGACAGGCCATTACGAGCTTTTCACACTGCCCATTGCAAATGGGGAAGTGGGGAGTGCCGGGACGTCGTCCGTGGAGCGCGAGTTACACGAGCTGGTGCGCCTGGGGCTTAAGCTAAGCTGTGTGTTTGCTCTCTGTACTTGAGTTGCTGAATGAGAAAATCACCGCCAAAGATAACCTCCCGCTACTGTTAAATGATGTGTATGATGCTGAGCGTTACGTAATCTGCGCCTGTACTAAGATCAGGAACTCTCACCAAAGTTCAGGGGAAATTTAGTTAAACCCGATAAATCGAAATACGGTGTGGTTGTTCAGTGGTCGTCTATCAGCGTGACCCTGAAAAATTTAGAGTCTCGGGGCGTTTACGTCGCTATGATTGGTGCCATTCATCTTGTAATTGTGATGCTTCCCGTCTATACGCGTATATTTTTTGTTGGTGACTGTCGTTCGGCATGTGACGTAATCTTTGGTTTATGCTGTTGGTCTAATACTGTGTACACATTCGCGACACTCACTGCTGTCAGAGTTATTACCGTCTCACAGTTTTAATGACAGAAGCGCCTCTAGTGGCAAGAAAGCCAGCACAAGGATAAATATTTGTTTTTAATTATGTTTCTACGTAATTAACAAAATAGTTAATGTACTTTTACGTTCCAAGTATCAGTAAATAGTCAAGAGCCGTGAATGATTGCGAAAGAAATGTAAAAACAGCCGAATCTCACTGATTCAAGTGACGTAAGTTACAACGTTTTGATGAAGAAATACATACGAGTAGGTGTATCATTGCAGCTCATTCCTCTCAAATAAGGAGAATATATACACATATTTTGCTTGAGAAATAAATACACTCCTGGAAATTGAAATAAGAACACCGTGAATTCATTGTCCCAGGAAGGGGAAACTTTATTGACACATTCCTGGGGTCAGATACATCACATGATCACACTGACAGAACCACAGGCACATAGACACAGGCAATAGAGCATGCACAATGTCGGCACTAGTACAGTGTATATCCACCTTTCGCAGCAATGCAGGCTGCTATTCTCCCATCGAGACGATCGTAGAGATGCTGGATGTAGTCCTGTGGAACGGCTTGCCATGCCATTTCCACCTGGCGCCTCACTTGGACCAGCGTTCGTGC
Organism: Schistocerca piceifrons; assembly: GCF_021461385.2. NCBI lineage: Eukaryota > Metazoa > Arthropoda > Insecta > Orthoptera > Acrididae > Schistocerca > Schistocerca piceifrons. The sequence goes on along the minus strand of NC_060145.1, from coordinate 95,839,459 downwards.
TGGACGTGCAGACCGCGTGAGACGACGCTTCATCCAGTCCCAAACATGCTCAATGGGGGACAGATCCGGAGATCTTGCTGGCCAGGGTAGTTGACTTACACCTTCTAGAGCACGTTGGGTGGCACGGGATACATGCGGAAGTGCATTGTCCTGTTGGAACAGCAAGTTCCCTTGCCGGTCTAGGAATGGTAGAACGATGGGTTCGATGACGGTTTGGATGTACCGTGCACTATTCAGTGTCCCCTCGACGATCACCAGTGGTGTACGGCCAGTGTAGGAGATCGCTCTCCACACCATGATGCCGGGTGTTGGCCCTGTGTGCCTCGGTCGTATGCAGTCCTGATTGTGGCGCTCACCTGCACGGCGCCAAACACGCATACGACCATCATTGGCACCAAGGCAGAAGCGACTCTCATCGCTGAAGACGACACGTCTCCATTCGTCCCTCCATTCACGCCTGTCGCGACACCACTGGAGGCGGGCTGCACGATGTTGGGGCGTGAGCGGAAGACGGCCTAACGGTGTGCGGGACCGTAGCCCAGCTTCATGGAGACGGTTGCGAATGGTCCTCGCCGATACCCCAGGAGCAACAGTGTCCCTAATTTGCTGGGAAGTGGCGGTGCGGTCCCCTATGGCAGTGCGTAGGATCCTACGGTCTTGGCGTGCATCCGTGCGTCGCTGCGGTCCGGTCCCAGGTCGACGGGCACGTGCACCTTCCGCCGACCACTGGCGACAACATCGATGTACTGTGGAGACCTCACGCCCCACGTGTTGAGCAATTCGGCGGTACGTCCACCCGGCCTCCCGCATGCCCACTATACGCCCTCGCTCAAAGTCCGTCAACTGCACATACGGTTCACGTCCACGCTGTCGCGGCATGCTACCAGTGTTAAAGACTGCGATGGAGCTCCGTATGCCACGGCAAACTGGCTGACACTGACGGCGGCGGTGCACAAATGCTGCGCAGCTAGCGACATTCGACGGCCAACACCGCGGTTCCTGGTGTGTCCGCTGTGCCGTGCGTGTGATCATTGCTTGTACAGCCCTCTCGCAGTGTCCGGAGCAAGTATGATGGGTCTGACACACCGGTGTCAATGTGTTCTTTTTTCCATTTTCAGGAGTGTATTTCTGTTTTTTCAATGCCACTTTCCTTGTCAAGTAACGTTTTTGAACTGAGTCTATAATTCGCACATTCTTGCAGTTGACCTTCAGCTACACGAATATTTTTGTAAACATTATTACTTTTGCTTCAAAAGCGAATGTGTTGAAGATTCTTCTGGCTCTGATATAGCAACAACTGCGGCATTTGGTTTCTTCTGTGTTGTCAAAGAGTTTTATTACTTTTGACGTTTTATTATCACGTCTGTGCGATTGATACTTCAGCTACCGTTGTGGTGGCTTTTTTGGTACGTTAAATAATGTACGTCTTGCATTCCATTAAGTTTCCTATGCTTGACTGGTAATGTCGTGAAGAAAACTACAGTTTGTTGAGTGGATATGCGTCGTTTTTCTGCGAAAAGTCAGGTCTCTTGCCGTTTACTAGCCATCTTTTGGTGTCAAAAGAGCACGACATTGTTCAGTAAATATCTTTATAGTGCGTTTAAAATTAGTTGCGACTCCTGATGTTTGGCTGACCGGAGTGGGACGTGACGCCGTTGCCCAGCTAACACCAAAGGAGAGCCGGCTTTCCCTACCACGCCGCCAGCGGTTCTGCTGGGTAAAGCGCTCCTGTTGCCACACAATGAATAAACAGCAGCACGAGATGTCACGCATCAGATGCATCAACGTTCGTCAGCTCTCGTTGTAAAGTCGTATTTTCTGGGTTTTATGTGTTCTGTAGCCGTCAGGTATTGTGAAAAAGTGTACTGTGTTGTCGTTTGCATTCATAACAACAGTGCAGTACATCTGTATATGAGAATTGCAATAAGGCTGCTGCAAAACATTCCTCGGAATTCGGCAATAGTAGGCCTAATGGACGGAACGCCATACCACTCTTTTGTGAAGCCTAAAGCTCCAACAATGGAGCGGAGGAAAGCGGATATTTTGCTGCAGATACGACGAAATGTTCCACGAGATGAAGTTTAACCTAACATGTATTCGATGAAGTTAACGGAACATGTACTGCTGTACAAGCCAAAAATTCACTCTACCAGGTCGACGAACAGGCTAACGGTAAAGGGCATAGTTTAATCAGGCTTCCTCCGGATCATGCTCATTTAAATCCCACTGAGAATAGATGGGCCTAGGTGAAAAGCAATGTGGAAAAAAAACAGCAAGAAGTTTACGCTCATCGAGGATGGAATGCTGGCAAAAGAACCCACTGCAACTTTCACACGACAGGACTGGTTTTGAGGTGTCGGCCATAGCAAGAAGATAGTTGAGGAGACACTGATTCATGAAGGACAGTAACGAATTTTGAGGAATACGAAACCTCTGTTGTTGCCATGTTAAAATCTGCTTCTTTTGTCGAGACACAGCAGAGTTCAGAAATATTGATCTCACCAACATTCTAATACAGCTTAAATTGGAACAGAATCCTGAATTAGTGTTTTATTAAACTAAGAACTGAGTGCATGTCGGGTCAATAGTTTATGAAACAGCCCGTTTTCAGTATAAAAATAAACGTGTAACTTCTCGACTTAGATTGTTACAATACCAGTAGCAATTGTCGTTTCACCAGTTATCGATGCCCCTCAGTAATTAAATTATTTCATTGAAAAAATCTATAGTCGCTTGAATATCGCGGTAGGTGTGGAGGTTTCGCATATTAGTGATATGGCAAAAACTCTTGTCTTTGCACGCTATCATTTGCCAAAATCTTGTTTCGATATCTCAGACCATTTATGAGGTATGAGGAATTTATGACTATTTCATTCTAGTTTTTTTTCACTGACTCACGAGTTCGTGAGGAGGGCTTCATATACATTCCATTTTCTTGAGGTTCCAGACAGTGATAGAGCTCCAAGTTCAAAGAACAATTCAATATACTATCTTCATTTCATACGCAGCAACATGTAACCCGACACGCACCAAACACAAATTCATAGCAGTGCCTATTTTTCACTGGAAACTTAAGAATTTCTAGCAGTAGTTAGCTACGAACGAAATATCACAATAGGTACAACCATTAACGAAATTGTAGGTGTTATTAATCATGAGGTTGAGTAATTAAACTTTAAGATGTTCCAGAATGAGAGTATATTACCGATTGGATTCTTTAACAAGCATTTGAGAAAAGTCGCTGATCGGCCGACTTGCTGTTTCACACAGTCAAGAGAGCTTGCCGGGTTCCGCGCCGAGTACTGCGGTCACGTGATGAGGCGCTCAGCACATGATGGCAGCTACGCTCCCCTCCACTCGCTCCTTACTGAACTGTCAAAAGTCGCAACTTACTTTAAACGAATTATAGGTTATCAGACAATCGCCAATGTGCTGGCCTATGGTGTACCGTTTCATGTCTCCCAGGCTCCACAGGAAACTAAAGACAGACACGTGGTATAACGTTTCAGTTGAGAGGCACCCACATGCCTTGCTCATACTGTGGCATCAAGCAGTCAGGCCTGCAAGATGAGTGGTCTGCCAAGCGAGTGGATTTATTCTTATTTCTCGCAAAAACCTCAATGACTGATTATGAGCTCTAGTACCCACAATTAAGCTATAAATTATTCTCCTGTTTGAATATTACGCAACGGAAACGGATAACGCACATTATGACTATTGGGAATTTACACAACTCTGATTGTTCACTACGCTCTGGCAATACCACATTTTCTTTCTTATTCAACGGCTTTGATCAACACGTGACCATTACACTGAATATGAATGGTGCACACATTTTAAATTCTGGATATCATGACTACACACTATTCGAAGAGCAATGCCACCAATCTTTTTCTTTTCATTATCTTTTTCATTCCGATAAATTCTATTATGATTCAGAGATAACCTAAACACACCATTACATTTTATATAACAATTACACATGAGAAAGTCCGCCCAGTGGGCATGGCTTTACATTGGTGATTCTCTATCTTGTGGTCTCGTAATTATCTAACGCTACAGTGCACATTCTGGATAGGATGGTGGATCTTTTGCTATATCTCACACTTCGACTCTCACACACATCATCATAAAAATTTACTCCAGACCGAGCAGTACAAAAAGGAACATGCATAACCCACTGCCTCTGAACGTATCTTGCTACTCTCCCATGCAAACCACACATACTTAAATTACATGAAATACATCACACTGCAACATACATCACTAAGAATAGTCACAACGTTAGAATCACTTCACTTTCAGCTTTTCCACTTCCATTAGTATTCATCCTAGTTTCACACGACACTGCCCCACTTCGTAACTTTTCTCTCCTACTATGAACTCTGGAGGATATATGCGCGTCTTCCTGTGCAATGCAAGACAAGTGGCGTTGCTGGATAGACGGCTGACTCCCCTTGCTTCTCTCTCGGAGTATTAGAGTTTGAGTCAAGCCTCACATGGAAACATAACATGCAAAGTAGTATTAAGATCATATTCGTCACACACGCGAGTCCTCAACTGATACCTTGGATGAGTACTTCTCTTTTACTTTGTCTCATACACAGATTGAGACTCACACAGTACTCACCATGTGGAAGTACTCGTCTCTAATATCAAGTCCTGCACACGCCATTTCTTAAATATTTCCAACTTATAGTACACACGCCAGTAATTCAGCCTAACTTTAGCACTAGGAAGTATTTCATCTTAGTACTAGCACTCGCAAGTATTTCAACTTATTGCTACACGTGGTTTCATTGTGACCGTTGGTCACTTCCGAAGATTACTACGATCCCCTTGATATTACCTGCCTGCCATATAATTCTCCCCCCCAAAAGTTCCTGAAATAGAGAAATAATTATTCCAAACTACTCTTAAGTATTTCACATGCATGCCATTGTCTCCAATCTTTTGTCTTTACGGAGCACACATAAGACAGGTCTTATCAACACAAGATCCAGTGCCAGAGTGCTGAAACATGGCCGTTCTTCAGGTCATCTCGCACCTCCGCCGAGTTGGGGGAGCACCATGCTATCGTATTGGTCAGCCACATTTCAGGTGCTCAAAGCTCAGGTAAATTTCATCTCTTTGGTTCCACCAAAGGTGGCCAAAGAGCCGTCTCAAAGATGATCATATATTGCACATTCACTATCTGTGGATAGCAGACGGCCATTCATTCATTCATTTCACAGATCTCGCCAAATTGGATGTAGGGATTTATTTTGTGGGAGTGCACATGTGATCAATTAAATAAATAAATAGTCCTCCTTTCCTACACTGGTATCCGGCTTCGGTGTATTAAGTGAAATTGAGGTATTATTACAAAAAATATGTTGATCTGACAAGAATAACGAAGAATTTTGTACCTATTTTCAATGTTGGGCGGTACTGTACCCTTTCACAGTTATTTTCGATTTTTACGGCATGCTCGCTACTGTAAAAACTATGTTAAAAATCGGTATAAATGATGCTATTCGCACTCATCCGATGCCATATTGGAGCGATGCTGTTGCGGTATATAATAAAATGAAATGTGTTTAGACTTTGGTAATCTTGTGTGTAGTGCCTGAGTATACAGTCTGGTGCTACTACCTGTTAGAAAAGTTATCAACATCTTATAAGTGTGTCATAATGTCCATATATACGGTCCAGTCACGTTAATGTGACCACCGACATCGGCGTGCGATAATCACCCACAGACGGCAGTTGCCAGCACCTGAGCAGTGGAAGGTATATGAAGCGTATCGGCGGGATGCGGGAAACAGCTGCGATTGTTGTTGTAATGAACAAACCTAGTGATTTATCTGACGTCCAAAAGGGCATCACCATTGGCGTTCGCTGTGTTATTCAGTGGTTTGGTATTTAACTAATTTGTAAATGAAAACGATAATCTTATTTTATTACATTGAGTAATTCCTAAATAATATTCCTCCCGGCTAAAGATTTGGTCAAGGTGCTAAAGAACTCCAAGTTAACGTCGTGTTAAAGTGTTGTCTGTAAGTTGTGTAAATGTCAGTAAATCACAGTTCATAAAAAAGATTCTATACAACTATTGATTATGATGGAAGCAGTTATCTTCAGCAAAATGATCATTAAAACCACCGAATATCAGCCGCGCACAACACTGGCGTATGTTACCTGAAACAATATTCTTCTCAACTCGTGCGTAATTAATTTCAGCCCCATACATCAGCTAGAAAAGTTTGTTATAACGATCGTGCTGTGAGCACTGTTTTTAAAGAACCAATCTGATTCGAGTTATTTTCATTAAAATGAGTTCGGAACCACCGGTGCAGATTTATTTATACACATTTGTATTACGAAATGGCTCTTAGCACTATGGGACTTAATATCAGAGGTCATCAGTCCCATAGAACTTAGAACTACTTAAACCTAACTAACCTAAGGACATCACACACATCCACGCCCGGGGCAGGATTCGAACTTGCGACCCTAGCAGTCGCGCGGTTCCAGACTGAAGCGCGTAGAATCGCTCGGCCACACTGGCCGGCCTCATTTGTATTACGTTCGGCATTTATGTCTGCAGAGTTGCGTAATTTGAATTTGCCGCTGAGATAATTGTTAACATGGTGGCAGACAATTGATAGAGACTTTCTATTGTTAGAGCAAATAAGATAAGTATTTGAAATGCTTATTAAACTTTACTTTCGTATTGTGCACTTGTAAGTAGGCTGTTTATGTTTTCTTATTGGCAACGTTACGTAGCGCTCTGTATGAAAATCACTGGCTGTGCTGTGTGCAGTCTGTGGCTAGTTTGCATTGTTGTCTGCCATTGTAGTGTTGGGCAGCTGGATGTGAACAGCGCGTAGCGTTGCGCAGTTGGAGGTGAGCCGCCAGCAGTGGTGGGTGTGAGGAGAGAGATGGTGGAGTTTTGAAATTTGTAAGACTGGATGTCATGAACTGCTATATATATTATGACTATTAAGGTAAATACATTATTTGTTCTCTATTAAAATCTTTCATTTGCTAACTATGCCTATCAGTAGTTAGTGCCTTCCGTAGTTTGAATCTTTTATTTAGCTGGCAGTAGTGGCGCTCGCTGTATTGCAGTAGTTCGAGTAACGAAGATTTTTGTGAGGTAAGTGATTTGTGAAAGGTATAGGTTAATGTTAGTCTAGGCCATTCTTTTGTAGGGATTATTGAAAGTCAGATTGCGTTGCGCTAAAAAAATTGTGTGTCAGTTTAAGCACAGTCTTGTATAATTGTTCAAAGGGGACGTTTCATATGTCGACCCTTAGCCGAGGATACCGCACTGGAATCTTCTGATTTTTTCTTGTAGTTTGTGTAATTAGTGTAGCTATTGTTTATTGATAGCGCGTAATCATAGAGAGAATTTCCTTTGTAGTTGTAGTTTTTCATTGTTGTACAGTAAAACAGTTGTGGCATGCATGTAGATTTGCACCAAGTATTTCGCAGCTGCAATTAACTAGATATTATTTTCAGTGCTATGTTTATGTGTTCTCTTATTTTGCTCTTCAAATTGTGCTTTTCTGTGTTATCTTGTGAAATATTGTGACAATAATGGCGTGTGAAAAACGTAATACTAGGCTCCAAAGTAAACTGAGAAATGACAGTGAAGACGAAAGCAGTGTGTTAGCGCCACCGTGTAATGAATTAACTAATGTTCAAAGTCGTAATTTGGTAATTGTATATAGGGAAATGGAGCGGGCTGCAAATAATGGTGTAGGCAGTGAAACAATTAGTGAACAGGGAAGCATTATCGATCGATCGGTCGACAACAGCTTGTCTCAGGAATTCGAAATCACAGGACACAATCTTGCAAATACTGTAGATTCAGGTTTTGCGTCCTCGCCGTTTTCTCAAATAAGTCAAGACACATTTCCTGCTTTTCAAAATGCGAATATTGGCGGTTCAAATGCATTGCCGAATAGCACTGAGCAACAGTGCATTGTTATTACAATTAATGCAACAAATAGGACAAAAGCTTCAAAAGTTAGACACAGTGGAACAAAATCTTCAAAAGTTAGACACAATGGAACAAAATCTTCAAAAGTTAGACACAATGGAACAACACCAGAGACAAACACAGCAACAGTTAGACACAATGGAACAAAATCAGAGACAAACACACCAAAAGCTTCAAAAGTTAGACTCACTGGAACAAACTCTTGAACAAACACGTGAAGATTTAACTACTGAGTTACACAACACTGAATCGAAATGTCAAAAAGTCTGTAATGACGTAAAAACACAAATTTGTGAGCATTTTCAACCTATTTTTTCGCGGCATGAAAATGCATTACAGAATCACGAAGCAGCCATAAAAGAACTGCAAACTATTGTTCATGAAAATCATGAGACCTTGCAAGCTCAAATTGACTCAGTTGTATCTACCGATTCGGTTCCGCAACTTGCAAAAACTCAGGAAAACTTAAAGGACACAGTAGATACTCTGAAAATTGGTTCAGAAAGACACATGGAGGAAATTAGCTCATTATCAGAGAAAGTAGTCGAACTTTCGGATCAGCTACATAATTTATCTATGAAGGTAGATGATAATCTGAATGACACAAAACCGGTAGTCTTTAATGACACTGGAGAGTGCGAACAAATTAGGAAATTCAAACAAAATCAGAATCAAATTAATACGCAACGCCAAAGAGAAATCTGGGAAGTACAAGATCAGCTGATACAGGTAATACAAGAATTACGTATTTCAGAGGACACTCGCGCTCCAATACGGGAAGAAGGACATAGAAATACCGAACAGCCACAAAATAATAACACAGGGCACTTCGGAAATTATGAAAGAAATTGGGAAGGTACACCGAATTATGAGATGGAACCGCCGAAACGACGTAACAATGACCGACATGCGACTCGCCGACATGATGATTTTGACTACAATCTGTTCATTACTACACGTAAATGTAAAACATTTAAGAATTCTGGCAACGACATTCCTCCCAACTGGTCATTAGAGCACAGATTAGAATTTATGTGTGGCTATTTAGAGAATGAACCAGCTGTAAGAATGCGATCGGTCATTCACGACTGTCACAGTGAAGAAGAATTTTATCATGCGTTCCTCTCAGCATATTGGTCTCAAGCTACACACGACCGAGTAAAGCATAGCATCATGATGATGAAACACTTTGAACAATCTGAATTTTCCAGTCTTGTCAAATATTTTGAAGACATGTTGCATAAGAATCAATATCTTTCAAACCCATACAGCCCTTCAGAACTCATCTGAATTTGCTTAATTATATTGCCTGAACATTTAAGAAATATTATTTTGGCAGGACGTTGCAAAGACGACATTGAAGCTTTTCAGGGACTCTTACAAGAATTAGAAATTGACACAGACAGTCCGGGATGCGAAAACAGGAAAACAATCATTACAGATCACATCCGTGACGACAGAAACAATAACTGGACACGACAAGTCTATTCTTACAACGTAAATCGTGACCAAAACAGACACCACCCGTATGACAACCACTGGCAGAGTAATAGTTACAGAGAAAGATCGCATTTCCGTAATAATGAATATGATAGAGACAATCATAGAAACAGACAATTTGGCAACCAGAACTATTATTATCACGGGAGACAGAATAACTTCAGACGCAATGGTCCACTGTGCAGTGATAATTCAGGGAGAAATTCTCCACCACTTAACCGACAAGAAAGAAACTACAGGAACTACCGACATGATGACAGACGATATAATCATAAAGACAGACCTGAATTTCATCAGAACTGGCGGGTTTTAAACAGGGCTGGGCCCTCTGGGCAAGCTGAATTTGTAGAAGTTAGACCTCCAAATCCCAATAACGACGCGCCCCAACAAAGAAACAGACGATGACTCGCACCGCAGGCAGCCACGTGCGCCGGCTGGCTCAGAGAAAAATAACATAGACGCTAACATTGAGAAACATTCCAGTATTCTTTACCGACGTACATCACATGATAATTGCGTCGAAGTTGAAACACTGTGTACTAGGAAGAGTAAAGGTTTACACCACATTTCACATGTAAAATCATTTATTGAGAGATAATCTGCTTTTTAACTTAGTCTTTGCTATAAAATTTTTCACTTTACATTACTAGTATGCTTTGTCAGACTTAGAATCTGTTAACATGCAACAATGTCTGAAGTTAAATATCCAGTCAAGAACCAAGAGAACTTATTTAAACAGAAATTACCACTGCATTGTGATAGTGAACAGAGGACTAAGTGTTACTGTGTGTGTACATTCTTGCTTGTTTGTTGCACGATAACGTAACGACTATAAGGCTTACATACTTACAACATATACTGCTAATGAGATTTTAATGCAACATGTTGGTTTACTTGAAAAGACATTTCTTATTTGAAGTAGTTTTTGTGAGATTAAAGATGACTTAGTATTTGGTTTCTTTGACAGCTACACGATTATATCACGATGCTACTAATATGTGACAATTTACATTGTTGCTTTTGCGGTGTTTCTGTTTTATATCTGCACAGTTTTTCTGTATTATTCTGGAAAGTAAAACACGTTTTAGTAGTAACTTTTGTGGTATTGCTATAATGAGACTGCTTTTTCCGTAGCACAACAATACGTTACAGCACAGTACTTTCTTCATCACGGCAATAAGCGTAATAACTAAGATATCTATACGCAAAGCATTTCACTTTGGTTTATCTTGAGGTAAGTATGTTGGCTTTTGCAGAACTTAGCTTTCGGAGGACGATAACTACGGCACTTCCACAGAGATTATCTTACAACAAGACGCACAGTTTAGCGCTACAGTACACGTATTTGAGTGATTAATTTTGTACTTAAAACATTTATTTTCAAAGATATTTAAAGAGCAATGATACAAAGGTTTTCCGTGATACATTTCATTCCATTGCTGTAATCTGTAACACCTGAGGGTATAATTACATTAATCCTCAGGGGGGTACACGCTTACTTTGTGTACCGTGTGTTTGGCAAGCACAAGGAGCCCTAGCTAATATGGTATTTGCTTATACAACTTTACACGTCGGTACCATATTTCTCTAACATATAAATTACACAGCTATCTGATCATTTAACTGAGAGAGACAAACATTTATTTTACTACATCAGTGACAGATATTTACGTAATTACATCGTTGGATAACTTCACACTTACGAAATTGTATTTTGTCTGCACTTTGTGAACTGTTCATATTTTTTCGGACCCATTGTGATATTATGAGAGCTTTGAATGATATATTTTGCGTATGGGATCACGATTTTTAAAGTACGTTTGAGGCAGATGACACTTTTGACATGAGCAGAGAATTTTTTTTAGGTTTTGAAATTATTGGAGGAAGGTACGACGTTTTTGAGAGTTGACTGAGGTGTTATGATGTTATTATTACGATGACTATGTGTATTATGCTGTTGCGGTATGTTTATGATCAATAAGCTGATGCTATATGAGTTATTTAATTATGCTACATATCTGTTATGATGAAATATTGTAGAAGTGTCGACGATATGTATATGTATAATGAGGTAAGGAATAATGAGTAGTGGTTAGGGACTCTTGATTTGTTGAAAAGGTCGTTGGAAACCAAGAATCGTACTTTAAGAGTTATGAAATGTATGTAAATGCGTGAGTGTATTACAATGCCGTCGAGAATTTTTTGGACACTGTTATATCAATAGGATTTTGTTTCTACAAATTTGTAACGCAAATTCTTGACCTGTGAAATATTTTTATATGAGACTGTCACTGTAGCAGAAACAGCTGTCGTAAATATTTCGGTAAGAAAGTTATGTGACCACCTTCACGTAATGCGTCGTGGGCACCCAGCTGCGCCACAGACGCCTGGAAAACAGCCATTAGTATGTGCCTTTCAGAGGCACAGGTGGAGAAGAAAAAAAAGAGGCCATTATCCTCGCTATTGACATTCCTTTGTAGAAAACATCATAAATACGACACCCTCAAACTTGAAAACATGATTACACTGTAGAGTTCTTAATTTATGATATTTACTGAAATGAAATGATGAGAAACATTTCATGTCTATTGTCTTGCTAGTTGAAAGATTGTTTACTGCATTATGAAGTGCCATATGGCTAGTGAATGACGTTTCATGCCTTGCTGTGCCAATTTTGGTTAATATCTAGTTCCTAGCTGCACTGCAGCATTGGTTAAAATAAAATTTTATAGATGTACTAATATAAATACACTCCTGGAAATTGAAATAAGAACACCGTGAATTCATTGTCCCAGGAAGGGGAAACTTTATTGACACATTCCTGGGGTCAGATACATCACATGATCACACTGACAGAACCACAGGCACATAGACACAGGCAACAGAGCATGCACAATGTCGGCACTAGTACAGTGTATATCCACATTTCGCAGCAATGCAGGCTGCTATTCTCCCATCGAGACGATCGTAGAGATGCTGGATGTAGTCCTGTGGAACGGCTTGCCATGCCATTTCCACCTGGCGCCTCAGTTGGACCAGTGTTCGTGCTGGACGTGCAGACCGCGTGAGACGACGCTTCATCCAGTCCCAAACATGCTCAATGGGGGACAGATCCGGAGATCTTGCTGGCCAGGGTAGTTGACTTACACGTTCTAGAGCACGTTGGGTGGCACGGGATACATGCGGACGTTCATTGTCCTGTTGGAACAGCAAGTTCCCTTGCCGTTCTACGAATGGTAGAACGATGGGTTCAATGACGGTTTGGATGTACCGTGCACTATTCAGTGTCCCCTCGACGATCACCAGTGGTGTACGGCCAGTGTAGGAGATCGCTCCCCACACCATAATGCCGGGTGTTGGCCCTGTGTGCCTCGGTAGTATGCAGTCCTGATTGTGGCGCTCACCTGCACGGCGCCAAACACGCATACGACCATCATTGGCACCAAGGCAGAAGCGACTCTCATCGCTGAAGACGACACGTCTCCATTCGTCCCTCCATTCACGCCTGTCGCGACACCACTGGAGGCAGGCTGCACGATGTTGGGGCGTGAGCGGAAGACGGCCTAACGGTGTGCGGGACCGTAGCTCAGCTTCATGGAGACGGTTGCGAATGGTCCTCGCCGATACCCCAGGACCAACAGTGTCCCTAATTTGCTGGGAAGTGGCGGTGCGGTCCCCTACGGCACTGCGTAGGATCCTACGGTCTTGGCGTGCATCCGTGCGTCGCTGCGGTCCGGTCCCAGGTCGACGGGCACGTGCACCTTCTGCCGACCACTGGCGAGAACATCGATGTACTGTGGAGACCTCACGCCCCACGTGTTGAGCAATTCGGCGGTACGTCCACCCGGCCTCCCGCATGCCCACTATACTCCCTCGCTCAAAGTCCGTCAACTGCACATACGGTTCACGTCCACGCTGTCGCGGCATGCTACCAGTGTTAAAGACTGCGATGGAGCTCCGTATGCCACGGTAAACTGGCTGACACTGACGGTGGTGGTGCACAAATGCTGCATAGCTAGCGCCATTCGACGGCCAACACCGCGGTTCCTGGTGTGTCCGCTGTGCCGTGCGTGTGATCATTGCTTGTACAGCCCTCTCGCAGTGTCCGGAGCAAGTATGCTGGGTCTGACACACCGGTGTCAATGTGTTCTTTTTTCCATTTCCAGGAGTGTATTTTATGTCTACAGATCCAGTAAAAAATAACTTTATGATGGATGTACTCCAAAAAAAATGAGTGAGCACAAAAAGACATTTCCACTTCACAGGAATTGCATACATAATAATTGTCAGTGACTTGGTAACTTGTCTGCTAGAGCAAGTTACAGTGATGCATCACTCTAGTGTTAAGATGTGACATAGGTATTAAACATGGCCATTTTTACTGTAATATTATTTCTGCTTGAGCTTTCTCATGTTTAGATATAAGTTATTGCATTTGCTGTGGCTGTTTGCCAGGCATAGTGCTACTAAATTTCACTTTGTATTACTCTGTTAAGCTAGTTTTACTACTGATTTATTTTTCTTGTTGCTGCACATTGGCTCATATTATTTGTAATGTTGCATTGCTTGGTAATTAAGATTTACTGCAGCTTGCTGTGACAATTTCCATTTTTTTCATTGCTGTTTGTATTAATTGTTTTATGCTTCTGCATTGCCTCATCCCTTAGTTTAGCATCTGAGCTCAGTAGATTTAAGTTAGCTTAAGAGGGGGTAGACTATATAAGAGAATGAGTTGCGATGCATTGGAATAAACGCATTGAGAAGTTATACGAAAAAAGTACAGAAAGCAGGTATAGATAGGACTTTTTGGAAATAATGAAGAACGATGGGAGATCTCCAAGAAGTGAAGAAAGTTTTGTTTGCAAAATACTGCAGTAAAACAAACCCTGTCCTTTCCTTGTGTTATCCCTCTATGTGTTTGTGTTCCCTTGTGTATTTGTCTTTTTCCTGTCTTTAAGTGATTAGCTAATAAGATTTATGTTGTAGAATTTTTCAAATAATATGTTATTTTCTTTGTAAAGATGTTTAGACGTTAATTATTCTGTTCTGTTTCAATGCTCATGTGTGAAATTAATGTTTCGAAAACTATTCTCTGTATTATATATATTTATTTATGTCATAATTCCTGTAACACTGATGTATATGTTTATTTCTATTCTTTTGTAAAGCCTGTGTTACTACAATTGTTATCTATATTATTATGTTCTTTAATGATGTATTTTGTACCTTTGTTATTGTATTCTTATTTTATAAAATTGTAATTGACACCATTTCATCAAACTAAGTAACTTGTAAGTTATATTTCACTGCACACGTTTCTGTTGGTCATAGTATATGGACAATATGTGAGAAGTAGGGACTGTTAGTGTTTGCACGTGTGTTAATAATTCAGCAAGGGACTGGTTAACAGCATTACTGTTTCTAAGAACAATTCCAAAAAACTTTGTGAATGCACAAGTGGTGGTTTATGGACTTGCTATATTGTCCACAAGACTCTACGATGGTGATTGTGCACTTGCACAGTCGCAACAGATGGTTGCTGGCCGTCTGCACAAGGACTACAGTGGGTCTGCATCTCTGGTGGCCCACCAATACCATTATTTCTACAAGGACTGCAGTGGGTCTGCACCTCTGGTGGCCCACCAATACCATAATCGCTACCAGAGCTACAGTGGGTCTGCTCTGTGATGACCTACTTACCAGTATTCTTCAAAATTTCGAATGACTCTGCTGTGGGTTTGCTCTGTTGTGCCCCATTACCTGTCTGCATGTCAAGAGTCAGCACTGTCTTTCCGTTGGAAGGACAACACTATTTCTTCAAGACTGCACGGAAATCCACTACTTCCATGTACATTTTCTTTTACTGCTCAGACATTGAAAAAAACCCTGCAATTTTACTGTGATGAATGATCAGGACTGTCTTTATGGACTGTGAGACAATTTTAGCTTTTGACCAACACTGTATCAATAACTGTGTGCATTTGATATCTTTGTTATTGTAATTATGAAAAATTTTATCAAATAATTATTGGCCACTGCCCAAAACAATTTGTAAAATTTTTTGTGGGGAGAATGGGGGCTATGTAAGTAGGCTACTTACGTTTTCTTATTGGCAACGTTACGTAGCGCTCTGTATGAAAAACACTGGCTGTGCTGTGTGCAGTCTGTGGCTAGTTTGCATTGTTGTCTGCCATAGTAGTGTTGGGCAGCTGGATTTGAACAGCGCGTAGCGTTGCACAGTTGGAGGTGAGCCGCCAGCAGTGGTGGGTGTGGGGAGAGAGATGGTGGAGTTTTGAAATTTGTAAGACTGGATGTCATGAACTGCTATATATATTATGACTATTAAGGTAAATACATTGTTTGTTCTCTATTAAAATCTTTCATTTGCTAACTATGCCTATCAGTAGTTAGTGCCTTCCATAGTTTGAATCTTTTATTTAGCTGGCAGTAGTGGCGCTCTCTGTATTGCAGTAGTTCGAGCAACGAAGATTTTTGTGAGGTAAGTGATTTGTGAAAGGTATAGGTGAATGTTAGTCAGGGCCATTCTTTTGTAGGGATTATTGAAAGTCAGATTGCGTTGCGCTAAAAAAATTATGTGTCAGTTTAAGCACAGTCTTGTATAATTCTTCAATGGGGACGTTTCACACTATTTAGACTTCATCAAGGAAACATTTGATTTTTTTATAAGGAAAACACAACAAAAACGCGATACAAATCGCTATCATCATAGCTGCACTCCTTACAGCGGAAAGAAATAATTAACACCGATAATGCTTCCTGAGAGAGGAATTAAAGTTACAAATAATTTTTCACTCATATTTATAATAATAATGAACTCTATTCTTAAGTAACAATTAACAAATAATTACAGTTTCTTAACAGACCTCTGTTTGATATGCGTCCGCAACCTACAAAAGCCACCCAACAAAAGGTAGAAACAAAGGAAGACAAACGCAGATCTTAAAAGGAATTTACAATTATCATTGTCTTTGTATGATACACATCGATATGTCCAATTACATCATAAAATATTATATAAATAATTAATATTTATCATCGTTTCCACTGTTTTTTTTAATGTCGAATAGATAATGTTTCTAACTGTTAGAGGCATAATTTCCTCTCGTCGCACTGTAGCTAAAATTTATCTCGTGGATGTTACAGTACCAAAGGTGGAAACATTTGCAAAACGACCAAGCCTGTAAACTGTTCGGGTGCCGCTGTGGTTGACGTATACCATGCATAGCAATTTGGGGCTATCCAAAACTGGCAACGATGGCTGCAGAGATGTGTACGGGCTAATAGGAGTGCAACTGGTGGGCAACTGACGTCCCGCGCTACCAACAGTGTCTCATCAACGACCAATCAGCGAACGTTGCTGCTACACAGGCTTCCGCAGCAGGGGCCTGGTTCGGGTACTCAAGCTGACTGCTGTTCATCGACCATAAACGCAACTGGACGTCCTCTGAGTCGCCTTTTTAGATGAATCACGTTTTAAGCTCCCTCGGACGGATGACCATTGGCGTGTACGGCGTAAAACGTCTGTAAGCAAACACCGTGCAACAATAGTCGGAAGGATCCAGGATGGCGGAGGGAGTGTTATGGTCTGGGGTATGTTTTCGTGGCATCCCTGGGTGATCTCGTCACAATGGATCAACCCAAGTATGTATCTATCCTTGTGGACCACGTCCACCCGCACACGCAGTTTGTTTCTTTCCTCGGCACGATAGTATCTGCCAGCAGAACAGTGTAACGTGTCACACGGCCCGCAGTATATGAACGTGGTTCGAAGAGCACCAGCATGAGCTTACCATACTCCCCTGACCACCAAACTCCCCATATTAACCAGCCAGTCGAGAATCTGTGGGACCATCTCGATGGAGCTGTTCGCACCATCAATCCTCAACCGAGAAACCTAGCGCTGCTGGGTATGACGCTGGAGTCAGCATAGCTCCACGTCTCTGTCGGTACCTTCCAAAACGCCACTGACTCTCTTCCTGCACGTCCCACAGGGGCTCACGCACCGAAAAGTGCTTACTCAGACTTTTGACAGGTGGTCACCTTAATGTTTCTCGATTGTGTATAACTCTGATATAGCTGGTGTAAGACATGTATATTTCTATTTTCTATTGTCAAACCACAATTAATGAAAGACATTGTAAGAGATCCGAGCAGATGTAATTTCGATGTATTGCTCATGCGCTGCCTGCGATTGCAAGGTATAAGAGAATCTCTGACCAGAGAGCAGTGTTGACTGCAGTACGAACTGTGTAGCTGTAGCAGTAAGTTGTTGCCAGTCTGCAGTCTGCTCTGGTCTGGTCTGGTGTATCGTGTTGGCTGGGCCGGTCGCGGTGCAGCGATGCCGGAGCCTGAGTATTATTGTATAAGGTAAAAAGCAGCCTCGCGCATATGTAGTAATGTCATCTCAAGTCCCATGTAAATGTTTTAAAAATCTCGTAATAATAATCCTTCTCGTATAAAGTAATTTTTAACAACCATTCATTTCAATTTAAAGAATTTACTAATTTCTCCCATCCATGATCATCCCGATTGTTGCAAAAGAAAAATCAGTTGCTTCCTTTCATAATCGACAAATCTATCGGCCAGCATTGCACAGGGCTGTGCCAGAAAACATTTTAAGAGCAGATATATATGCGCTATCCGGCGACTTCATTGAGGTAACAATTTTTCTCTTTTTTTATTCAGAATGATCTTTCAGGGCCATGACGCAGCACTGCTGACGTCCACAATTTACCAGGTTAAATTCACAGTCAATTATTGAAAAGTTATAAGTGAGTGACAATTTAATTGAGAGGTTAGTTACATTGTATTATCACCAGGATAATAAATGATGATGAACGACATAATTATAATTTTTTACTGTTGAGAGGTTTAGGAATTTTTCTGTTTTGAGGTTACACTAAACGTGAATATTATTCGTGTTAATATTTTCAGTTGAAAGGTTGCGGTAAATTATTTTGTGGGGAGGTTATAATGTTTATATTTTATTAATAGGATTAAGTAGGAATAATTAATATTTGTCATGTTGGAAATAATTGTGGTAGCAGGGAATGTCTGCACCAAAGTATTGTTGGCAGGAGAGACCGCACATTGATATAATTTTAAAAAGGGCGGGAGAGACCGCGTATGGATACATTTTAAGAAAAGAGCGGGAAAGACCGCGCATTGATACATTTTGTAATGGTAGCAGGGATTGTCTGCACCAGAAAGCATTGTTGGCGGGAGAGGCCGCACTTTAGCATTCGTAGGAAGTCAGTAGTAAGCGATAAGTGAAGCGAATCGGTAGCAGGTCTGAAGCGAGAGGTTGAGAGGAGCGGTGTGCCTGCCACCACCAGCTATGATTTACGAGAGATTATAAACGGATGTACAGAGACATCAGCTAACTATTATCATAAGAGGAACTAATATTATTGAATTATTTTTTTGAGAACATCAAGACTACTGAAGGTATGATTGCGCAATGCTAGTTGTAAGATTATTGTAAAAAGTAAGTCCTATTTGAACGTTTGCAAAATCATTTCATTCAGAATATAATTAATTTTTGCCAGCAATATTGCATTGCTGATTGTAATCCATCCCAAAAACCATCAACGTAAAACTTTGCAAAATTTTATTGTTGTCAAGAAAAAGTTTAACTATCAATTACCTAACGTCAGTCAAATTAATTAAAGAATAACGTCAGCTTTGCTAATAAAGAATAACGTCAGCTTTGGTAATAAATACAGCCACTTATTATAAAAGCCCACCAGCAGCTAATAGAGTATAGAAAAACAGAGTAAGTATATTCATGCCGCAGTTCGATGTAGCAGTCAGATGGCGATCCAGTAACAGTAAAAAAAGGTAAGGAACAGTTTTGGGCGCTTCCCACGCCAGGGTTCCCGGGTTCGATTCCCGGCGGGGTCAGGGATTTTCTCTGCCTCGTGATGACTGGGTGTTGTGTGATGTCCTTAGGTTAGTTAGGTTTAAGTAGTTCTAAGTTCTAGGGGACTGATGACCATAGCTGTTAAGTCCCATAGTGCTCAGAGCCAACAGTTTTGGGTTATTGCAGATAACGGCTGAGGGCCACGATGACGACACATTCTATGTTTCGTCGAAATAATCAGCAAATCACTTTTAATAAGCAGCAATTAAATTTGTATGCGAAGATTGAGAAAGAGAATAAATTTCAAAGGGAAGATTTCATTTGTTATTATTAAGCAAGAGATAGAAATCCTAAGGGAAGTTTTCATAGGTTATTCTAGAAGGGAAGGTTGTGTAACAAAAGAGATATAGAGGAGACGGGAAGGTTTCACTGGTTGTTAAACAAAGCTGTTTAAACCCAAAGTTTGCTTTGAATACTGCACTGCTTTTTTAACATTCTCCTGTTGGAGGTGGTGTGCCATTGCCTTCCTCTGACGTCTGAGCTGATTCACGCAAACAATTATACCTACACTTTAAAATGGATTCCGAACCGTGATGCACCTTGCATTTTTCACATTAATAAATATTGTCATAAGTGAAAGAAATGATTAGTGACATATAAAAACCATAGGACTGACTTGGGCATTGAACTCAAAACCTTTAGATCATAGCTTGGCACTTGACCATTGAACTACCGATCCACCTCCGACAACTCTTAAATAACTGAAATAAACACCCTTGTGATTAGAAGTATAAACATGGCAATACAGTCAAATTATTCCATATATGTAAAATACCTACATTGGGATCAGAGTACGATATTATTGGTTTAACCCTTCAACTGCTCCCGTAGACACGTTCAGAGTACCAGGTAGATTGACTGATGGAGCGTCGAGAGCACACAGGGACAGGTACAAAAGCGCAGTTAAAGGGTTAAAAAAACGGCTTGTATGTAAATGAGAACGCGAGACATGCAAGTTAGATTTCAGTGAGTCAGCAGGCTTGCCTTCAGCTACACCTAGAGACCTGCGCAGCACTGCCTGGCTGTAGAGCAGAGTCACGGAAAAATGAAACAATATGTTTAAATGGTTTCCAACATGACTGTCTGGCGCCCAACATTTCTTTACGACAGATCTATCCATTTCTAGTGGCAACCTGCATCAGATCGCAGTTATAACTGGTCATGATTTTGTAGCAAACTACGGGAATTAAATCGTGTATAAGCTCTGCACTGCTTCATGGCGTCAGAAGATATCAAAATCACTTACACTGAAAATGAGAAAGTCATGGGACAACAATATGCACATATACAGATCGCGATAGTGTCGAGTACACGAGGTATAAAAGGGCAGCGCACTGGCGGAGCAGTCATTTGTTCTCAGGTGGTTCATGTGAAAAGGTTTCCTACGGGATTGTGTCTATACGACGGGAGTTAACAGATTTTGAATGCGGAGACGTAGTTGGAGCTAGATGCATGGGACATTCCATTTCGGAAATCTTTAGGGAATTCAATATTCCTGGATCCACAGTGTCCAGAGTGTAGAGAATACCAGATTCCAGACATTACCTGTCATTAAGGACAACTCAGTGGCCGACGGCCTTCACTTAACGACCGAGAGCAGCGACGTTTGAATAGAGTTGTCAGTGGTAATAGATAAGCAACACTAAAATAACCGCAGAAATCAATGTGGGACGTACGACGAACGTATCCTTAGGACAGTGCAGTGAAATGTGGTGTTAATAGACCCTGGCAGCAGAAGGCAGAAGCGAGTCCTTTGCTTTCAGTATATATATGAAGATGGTCTCTGTTCTTTCGGACATGTCCGAACATGTCCGAAACAGGTCCGAAAGAACAGACATCATCGGTGACCGTACAGCTAGTTAAAATGAATTTACAATGAAACTAATACAATGAAAGAAATACCTTTAGCTGCATATAGGCACTGGTATACGTCAATGGGGACATTTGAAAATGTATGCCCTGACCGGGACTAGAACCCGGGATCTCCTGCTTACATGGAAAACGCTCTATCCAGCTGAACCACCGAGGACACAGAGGATAGTGCGACTCCAGGGACTTATCTCTGGCACGCCTGCCCTGAGACCCACATTCCACACTTATTGTCCCGCACTATATTCGTAGTGCCCCCTGCCCATTACACTCATTACTCGCGGCTTTACCGATTCCTGTAAGAGTTTGGGCAATGTGTGTGCATCCGCACAGAAGATGGTCAAATGGCCGGTAAGCCATCTTCATACGTATATAGTTAATATATGTATGAAGATGGTGTCTTTCTTTCGGACATGTCCGAAAGAACAGACACCATCGGTGACCGTGCAGCTCGTTAGAATGAATTTACAATTTATATATAGTTAAGGCTCACCGGCAATTTGACCATCTTCTGTGCGGATACACACACATTGCCCAAACTCTTACGGGAATCGGTAAAGCCGCGAGTAATGAGTGTAATGGGCAGGGGCACTACGAATATAGTGCGGGACAATAAATTGGGAATGTGGGTCTCACGGGAGGTGTGCCAGAGATAAGTTCCTGCAGTCGCACTCCCCTCTGTGTCCTCGGTGCTTCCGATGGATAGAGCGTATTCCATGTAAGCAGGAGATCCCGGGTTCGAGTCCCGGTCATGGCACACATTTTCAGCTGTCCCCGTTGACGTATATCGACGCCTGTATGGAATTAAGGGTATTTATTTCATTGTAAATTCATTCTTTACTTACAGCACGACATCGCCTGCAGCGCCTCTCCTGGGCTCGAGACGAGACCAATTGGACCCTAGACGACTATGTGGATGACCTCACAGTTTTCATTATTTAGGGCCACAACTGAAACTTTTCGCACCATACCAATATTTCGTCTAAATCATTTGCAATTAGTTCTGATGTCCTGATGACTTTACTAGGCGATAAATTACAGCATCATCTGCAAACAATCTAAGAGGGCTAACCGGATTGTCATCTAAATCATTTATACAGATTAGGAACAGCAGGAGGTCTACAGCACTTCCTTTGTGAACGACACATATTACTTCTCTTTTATTCACTGACTCTCTGTCAATTACTACGAACTGTGACCATTCTGGCAGGAAATCACGAATCCCCTCGCACAACTGAAACGATACGCCAGACGCACCCAATCTGACTAGAAGTCACTTGTAGCGAACGGTGCAAAAGCACTCTGGGAACCTAGAAATTTGAAATCCATCTGAGATCCCCTGTCGATAGCATTCATTACATCATGGGAATAAAGAGCTAGTTCCGTTTCACAAGAACGATTATACTGAATCCCCGTTGACTGTGTCAGTCGATCGCTTTCTTGGAGGTGGTTCTTAATGTTTGAACACAGTATAATTATGTTCCAAAATCCTACTGCAAATCGACGTCTGTGACGTGGGTCTGTGGTTCAGTCTATTACTCCTATTTCCTTTCTTCAGAATTGGTATGATCTGCACAACTTACCCCTTTTTTGGTACGAACCTCTCGTTGAGCGAGTGGTTGTATGCGACTGCTAAATATCGAGCTATTACATCGGCATACTGTGAAAGTAACCTAATTCGTGTACAATCTGTATCGGAAGACTCCCATTTATTAAGTGATTTGAGTTATTTCGCTGTATCGAGGAATCTACTTCTAGATTACTCATGTTGACGGCGTTTCTTGATTCCAATTCTGGAGTATTTACTTCGTCTTCTTTTGTGAACGTATTTCGGAAAACCATGTTTAGTAATCCCCTTTAGTGAAACTGTCGGGGAGAACATTACCATGCATACTCTGTCCTAGCACGAAAAATTATTATGCTTTGCCACCTTAAAATCTTTTTGTTCTTTTGTTACGTAAGTTATGATGAACACTGTTCTTTTTGTGTATGTTACTTAGAATACAATTTTATAAGATCATGTATCTTCGACTCAGCAATGATGAAAATTATATTCAGAATCATCCAAGAGTATTGCTCATACATAATTCTTGCGCCACTACAAAGAGAAGTGATACAGATATTGGTGTTAGAGGTGTTGAGAAACAGCTGAAACCACTAAAATTGAACAAAGCTTCGGCAGCCGATGAAATCCTATCAGATTCTATACCAGATTTCCGTCTGAGTCAGACCCCTTTTAACCATAATTTGCCACATGCATAGATCGCTCGAACAAAAGACGGCGCCCAGTCGTTGGAAGAAAGCACACGTCACACCAACGTACAAGAAACGTATCAGAAGTGAGCCATAAAACTAACGTCCAATCTGCTTGAGATCTCTTTGTTGTGGTATCTGAGACTATAGTCTGAGCTTGAACGTAATTCGGTATCTCCTCTATGCCAAACATCAACTCGACAATGTGAAACCCAGCTCGCACTTTTCTCACACGACATCCGGAAAGCCGTGGATTAAGACAGTCAGGTGGATGCAGTATTCCTCTATTTTCGTAAAACATTTGAGTCCGTACCAAACCTACATCTGCTATCAAAAGTACGATCGTATGGGGTATGAGGCGTGGTGTGACTGAACTATGGATTTTTTGGTAGGGAGAGTCATCGATAGATGCAGAAGTAACGTCAAGTGTGCCCCAGATAGATGTGTTGAGAACCGTGTTTTTAATATTGTATAGTAATTACCAGAAGGACAATATTTTAGTAACCGCAGACTTTTCATAGATGGCGTAATTAAAATGAGGTACTATCTGAAAACAAACTTCACAGATACTCAGATGTTCATACGATTTGAAAGTGGTGAAAAATGTGACAACTTGCTTTAATATTTGAGAGATGTAAAATGGTGCACTTCACAAAACGGCAACAACGTGGTATCCTATGACTACAATATCAATGAGCCACAACTGAGATCGGTCAACTCATATGAGCACTAGATGTGACACTTCGGAGGGATATGAAATGGAACGATGGCATGGACTCAGTCGTAGGTAACGCAGGGCCAGACATTGGTTCATTGGTGGTATACTGGGGAATTGCAATCACTACACAAAGGAGACTGCATACAGAACACTTGTGCGACCCATTGTAGAATACTGCTCAAGTGTATGGGGCCCGCACCAAATAGGGTTAACAGGGGATATCGAACAGATACAGAGAAGGGCAGCACAAATGGTCACAGGTTTGTCTGACCAGTACGAGAGTGTCACAGTGATGCTGTTGA
Source organism: Schistocerca piceifrons (assembly GCF_021461385.2). Classification (NCBI taxonomy): domain Eukaryota; kingdom Metazoa; phylum Arthropoda; class Insecta; order Orthoptera; family Acrididae; genus Schistocerca; species Schistocerca piceifrons. The sequence continues at coordinate 95,814,884 of NC_060145.1, read as the reverse complement.
AACGTAACTGGCAGACGCTTGAAGATGGAGACAAACTATACCGACAAAGCTTAGTTGGTTCAAATGGCTCTGAGCACTATGGGACTTAACTTCTTAGGTTATCAGTCCCCTAAACTTGGAACTACTTAAACCTAAATAACCTAAGGACATCACACACATCCATGCCCAAGGCATGATTCGAACCTGCGACCGTAGCGGTCGCGCGGTTCCAGACTGTAGCGCCTAGAACCGCTCGGCCACCCCGGCCGGCGGAGGCTTAGTAACTATGCTTCATGAACCATCTTTAAATGGTGAATCAGGGAATATACTACAACCCGCTACGTGTCCGTCCCGTAGGGATTGCGAGGACAGTTTAGAGTAACTACAGCATCCACTGAGGCATTTAAGCAATTATTCTTTCAGCGTGAATGGGACGATACGAAAGCTTAATAAATGGTACAGTGGTAAACTGCCCTCTGCCATACACTTCACAGTGGTTTGTACAGTATGGGTGAACATGTAGATTTGTTGTTACAAAGAAAATGATGTTCATGTTGTACGTCAACATGCAGAGGACGCGCACACGTAGCGCTGGGAGTGGGAAAAGAAGCTACGTACAACTCACGTCAACTATACGTGATGAACCAGAACGCCACCGACAAGATCTCAGAGTTGGTTCAGCATATTTTTTGAGTTCTGTGGTATAAGGAACTCTTGGGCTAGGGTGGCTCGTTAAAAATAATAATGGCTTAATAGGTTTCGTTGCGAGGATTATCCTTGTTTCCGAGAAAATACTTCCGCAAGAGTGAAAGAGGCTGTAATATGCAATCACCAAAACTTGATAACACGAAAGGACGAGGTTATTCGTGGACGCCTATGTACAGACACGAAACTATGGTTACGTGCTCTCCGTCGCTGCGGAAACTGCCGAGCATATCGCTGTGGCGAAGATTTTCCATTGCATTCAGTGAAACCATAGTCGAGTTGCATATCGGCCGATTCTTCATATCGTTGTGTGTCACTGTTAATATCTACATCTACATGTACATCTACATACATACTCCGCAATCCACCATACGGTGCGTGGCGGAGGGTACCTCGTAACACAACTAGCATCTTCTCTCCCTGTTCCACTCCCAAACAGAACGAGGGAAAAATGACTGCCTATATGCCTCTGTACGAGCCTAATCTCTCTTATCTTATCTTTGTGGTCTTTCCGCGAAATGTAAGTTGGCGGCAGTAAAATTGTACTGCAGTCAGCCTCAAATGATGGTTCTCTAAATTTCGTCAGTAGCGATTCACGAAAGGAACGCCTCCTTTCCTCTAGAGACTCCCACGCGAGTTCCTGAAGCATTTCTGTAACACTCGCGTGATGATCAAACCTACCGGTAACAAATCTAGCCTCTGAATTGCTTCTATGTCCTCCCTCAATCCGACCTGATAGGGATCCCAAACGCTCGATCAGTACTCAAGAATAGGTCGTATTAGTGTTTAATAAGCGGTCTCCTTTACAGATGAACCACATCTTCCCAAAATTCTTCCATTGAACCACATCTTCCCAAAATTTTACCAATGAACCGATGACGACTATCCGCCTTCCCCACAACAGCCAATACATGCTTGTCCCACTTCATATCGCTCTGCAATGTTACGCCAAAATATTTAATCGACGTGACTGTGTCAAGCGCTACGCTACTAATGGAGTATTCAAACATTACAGGATTCTTTTTCCTATTCATCTACATTAATTTACATTTATCTATATTTGGAGTTACCTGCCATTCTTTACACCAATCACAAATCCTGTCCAAGTCATCTTGTATCCTCCCACAGTCACTCAACGACGACACCTTCCCGTACACCACAGCATCATCAGCAATCAGCCGCACATTGCTATCCATCCTATCCAAAAGATCATTTATGTAGATAGAAAACAACAGCGGACCCACCACACTTCCCTGGGGCACTCCAGATGATACCCTCACCTCCGATGAACACTCACCATCGAGGACAACGTACTGGCTTCTACTACTTAAGAAGTCACCGCTTGAAAAAACCAACCTGAGACTGGACCGACTAGCACCGAATGCAAGCTTGATGATCAGGAGGCCCCAGTAACGTGAATGAATGGAACAAGTTTGTTTCCAAACAAGATACACAACGCACATCGTCGACGTTTTCACTATTGCTGAATGTTAACTTAAACACCCTTCAGCCGTGTAGCTTCCAACCTTATTTTATTTGGCAACCAGTTTCAGCGTTTTACTACACAAACATGCGGCAGATGACGCTTGAAGTGATCACTATAGCAAAAATCTACTAATACCAGTATTGCTGCCCCTGTTTTGATCAAAAGCGAGGTAGAATCTTCCTACATGTCGGTCAGGGGCCTGAAGATGGCGCAGTAAAACGCTGAAACTGGTTGCCCAATAAAATAAGGTTGGAAACTACACGGCTGAAAGGTGTTTAATTTGACATCCTGTGTCGAACAGCGGCGTCCCGCAACCATCTCTGAAAAGATGGACATACAGATACTTTTCACAGTTGTGCAAATATTTTAAACGCAATACCAATGCAAAGGATAAGAAATCAAGCGAAAAGTAATTACTCTGTAACGAACCACTGGAGAGCTCGGTCCCATTATGCCAAAATATCCCTGAACAACCTCCAAAATTTTATCGCTGACGTTCTGATTCACCCTATATGCATGCAAAATGGCCTTTTCGTTAGAATGACAATAAATCTTATGCACTTTAGTGTACCTTATGCTGATTCAAGGCTATAGACCATGTTTTATTTTAAAGTATGCTCAATCGAACAGAAGAAATACGATTTTTAAAATCAGTGTTTGTAATTCGATTTGATGTTTTCCATCGTATTTTCTAAAGATCTAATCGTAAGAAAAAACAGTTATTGGATCGGACAGAAAGGCGTTACAGTTCTTGTTCTAGCATTTCCAGTCTTATACAGGGTGAGTCACGTAAGACGTAACACCCCCTATATTCCGGGGGCGATTGCACGTATCGGCATGTGGTTTTCGGCGAATCATAGCGGACTATGGGGCACATACGTTGGTACATGCACAATAATCACAACGTTTATATTGACCGAGATAATGAGGCAAGTACATGTTTTTTAAATGGGACGCTAAATTTTTTTTAACCATCATTCGCGTATAGTGATGTAACGCATGTTGCTATTGTGATTCAAACTTTGCTTAAAAGAGGGCGGATGAGGATTTACCTACGTAGCGTAGGCCGTGCGTGCTGCATAGAGTACGGCAACTCGGCCTGCGGGTCGCGCCAGGCGTGTTTACAGTCTGCAGCCGCTTCCGACCGCCTCGGCCTTCAATCGTACAATATTCCCCAGCGCCTTTTAAGCGAAGTTTGAATCACAGTAGCAACATACGTCACATCACTATACGCGTCTTTTCCAGAGCGTTCGAATGATGGTAAAAAAGTATAGCGTCCCATTTAAAAAAACATGTACTTGCCTCATTATCTCGATCAATATAAACGTTGTGATTATTGTGCATGTACCAACGTATGTGCCCCATAGTCGGCTATGATGCGCCGAACACCGCTTGTCGATACGTGCAATCGCCCCCGGAATAATGGGGGTGTTAGGTTTTACGCGACTCACCCTGTATATCAGCAGCCGGCCGGTGTGGCCGTGCGCTTAAAGGCGCTTCAGTCTGGAACCGCGTGACCGCTCCGGTCGCAGGTTCGAATCCTGCCTCGGGCGTGGATGTGTGTGATGTCCTTAGGTTAGTTAGGTTTAAGTAGTTCTAGGTTTTAGGGGACTGATGACCACACAACACATTTTGCAGGCAGTATCCACGTATACCACTTAATGTACCTGCAAAATTGTGTCATTCAGCAGATATGTCATCTAATCACGGAGATGCATGAAAAACTATCTTGGACCGCCGGCCCGCTCGGTTGACCGTGCGGTCTAACGCACGGCTTTCCGGGCGGGAAGGAGCGCCTGGTCCCCGGCACGAATCCGCCCGGCGGATATGTGTCGAGGTCCGGTGAGCCGACCAGTCTGTGGATGGTTTTTAGGCGGTTTTCCATCTGCCTCGGCAAATGCGGGCTGGTTCCCCTTCCTCCGCCTCAGCCACACTATGTCGGCGATTGCTGCACAAACAAGTTCTCCACGTACGCGTACACCACCATCACTCTACCATGCAAACATAGGGGTTACACTCGTCTAGTGTGAGACGTTCCCTGGGGGGTCCACCGGGGGCCGAAGCGCACAATAACTCTGGGTTCGGTGTGGGGCGGCGGAGGGGTGAAGTGGACTGCGGTAGTCGTCGTGGAGTTGCGGACCACTGCGGCTGCGGCGGGGACGGAGCCTCTCAATTGTTTCTAGGTCTCCGGTTAACATAACATAACATAACATAACATCTTGGACCGCAAATTTCCCAGACTATAGACCTACTCATCGGGCGTTTGATAATGACAGCACTTACCGAATTTCAACAAACTGTAAACGTAATTTCAATCGTATTCTACATTTTTTTCTCGTTTAAACGCTTAATGTCAATTTTAGCTCTGGTGTACGGGGTGGGATCACTAGTGACCATTCAAAATGATTCGACGAAATTCAAACGTTATCCAAAGCAGCAAAGGGTGTTTTTTTCAGCCCTGCTGTGGCTTGATCATGGGGAGAGAGGATGTAGGGCGGTGCGACTTGACATGCATATATATATATTGAAACACGTATGTAACGCAGCAGCGATGGCGAGGCATTGTAGCATCTGTGACCAGAGAGTATGCGCTTGACCGCGCGAGTGTTGCGAGCGGTTCTCAGTGTGTTAGTAGTCAGTCGTTGCGAGTCGGTCAGTAGCAGTCGTTGCGAGTCTGTAGCTCTGTCTAGTTGAGAGCAGTACTCAGTCTGTAGTCGTCATGCAGAGCGGTCGGTCAGTAGTAGCAGCCCAGCGCGGTTGTGTGATGTAGGCGGTCGGCAACACTGGTCAAGATGAGGAATAAGGTATACTGTTAATTAATATAATCATTAGATAATGAAAAATTTTATTTATTGTAATTATTCTCCAACAAGTCTCCCAATAATAATTTTTTTATTTCAAAGGCATTTTCTCAAAAATTTAATTTTTTATTGAACTCAAGATTTCGTTGCACTTCCCATTTCATTCCACTTCTTTTAAAAAAAAACTCCACTAAAATCACAAAAAAAAGAGAATATTATTATTTGCAATGCAGTTCCTCCAAGCGGTGCGCAACAACAAGAGCAGATATGTGACATCCATTTATTCTGAGGTAAAACTTTAATTCTGATTGTTTTACACAGGGCCAAAGACCGATATTTCGGTTTAATTAAATTTTCTTATCACTGAATGGACTTTAATTTTTCATGAGGAATTTATATTTGAGTCAGATTGCGAATTTCACATTTTTGTTGCCATTGTCAGTACATTTGATTGTGGGCAGGTTACGCTTAGAGCCATGCCCATCAGCATTTCTAATTAGTATCGTCATTTTCTTTTGAAATTTTTGTGGGGAGGTTACACTTGGCGACACCCAGTCCAGGATCGTATTTCGTTGAGAGTCTTTTGAGCAACAGTCAGATATCTGCTCTTATTTGCTTAAGTATAATTAGGATTTGGCGCTACGCTTTTATTAATCTTGTGACTTTCTCTCTACAGGTCAACGGCAATTTGTTGCTTTGTTGTATTTGTGTGTTGCTTTTGCATTGTGCTCATTTGTTTTGTGAAAAATTTTTGACTATTGTAAAAATGCCGCGAAAGACTGTGAATAGTGTATCGCGAAGTATTGTGAATGAAATTACCGACTTAAACAACGTGACCGATAGTAATTGTGATACGCAACGTAATGATGACAATCCTGCGTTCACTAACAATCAGTGCATTCCAACCACTAAAGATGACTTTCACCTTAATGATGAACAAACGAACTCAATTGTCTCGTCTGTTAACTTGACGACAATTGATGACGCAGAATGCTCTATGGTAATGAGCGCTGCCGAGTTTAACACACCCGATTTAGAAAATCCAAGTAATGTACAGACGAATTTTTCGAATGAAAATGATCAGTGTAGTGAGAGTATGACGGATCCATTTAATTCCGAAATAATGTCTGACAGTGTACATCCGACTGATAATCCTTTTTGTAAGTTGCAAAATGACCAAATGGTCACACAAAGCGCGACAACTGCAGGTACACCATTAAACAGTACTGAGAATGCAACAGCTACTTTAAGTTTGGATCAATTTATGACAATAATGCTGCAGTTTAAGAACGATCTTGGTGTAGATATCAAACAAGATAATGAAAAACTCAAACAACACTTAAATGAGAAACTTGACAATAATGACGAAAATCTCAAACAACTTAAGGAAGATAACAAACAACAAAATGAAAACCTCAAGCAACTTAGTGAACAGGTCAGACAACAAAATGAAAAATTTGACGACAATTCGAGGCAGCTTAGTGAACAAATTAAAGCTGTTGCCGCGCAGTGTCATGACACTAAGGAACAGTTGCGCGCGGAAATTGAGGCGTGTTCACAAAAAAATAGCGAAGAAATTAAATCTGTTGCGCAAGAATTAAGAGAAATGCAAACAGTCGCAACAGAAACACTCAGAGACGAAATTAGCGGAGTCGCTAAACAATGCTCTGAAAAAGCTGCACAATTACGGGACGAGTTTAGAGCAATGACGATAGAACTTTCGCGCACTATGGACGCAAAGATAGACGCGAGATTCGAACAGCAGAACACTCAGATTAACGAGCGCTTTAATCAGCACATACAGAACAGTGATACGCGTTTCCGCAGATTTATTCAGGATCAAAACAAAGTAAAACGACAAGTCATGGAAACAATCACTGCACAAAGACAAGAGGACAAACGTAAAATATTCGCGAAAGCGAAGACGTATGTAGACAATAATATTACTACAGTGTCCGACAAAATTAATACCATAGAACAATTGAACGCGGAATTACGGGATGAAATTTCTGACCTTAAATCAAAAACAGATACACACACAGTAAATATTCAAACAGTGACAGATAGATTCGAACAATTAGATCTAACACAGGATTGTGATGTTATCAAAGGTGATGTTAAAAAACTGAGCGAAACTACGCGCAAGTTGCAAAAACAGATTAATGCGTCTGATTCTAAAACCGATGATCAGGTTAAAATGCTGTCTGAAAAATGTGATGAATTGGCCAGCCGTATTGATGTCATCGAAAATACTAATGACAATAAATCAGACGATACTGCACCGGTTTCATTTAACCAAACACCTGAATTTCAAAATTTACAGCAGACAATTAATGAGATCGATTCATCTAACAATACGTTACGGAGGAAATTGTCAAACTTACAACAAGAAGTAACAGAGATCAAAAACATGTCAGTTAATAACATACCACAACAGACGCCACTTTTTGAACATGTGTCAGACTCACGCAGCGTGTATAATGTGAACAATTTACAGAGACTACGCGAATTAAAATCCGAAAAGCCACGCGACTTAAAATATGAAAAGCTACGCAACTTGAAGAACGAAATGACACAGACGAACAGATTCACACACAAAGCCGAACGTGTTTTCAAATTCAATGACGAGAACGTAGATTACGAGCAATTTTTATCCGCCAGACAATGTAAAGAATTTAATAATGACAGAACACAGATACACGATTTGCACTGTATACGACAATTTATCTTTGTACATTCACCGCTATTATCTGTAATGGAGAAACTAGCTTTGAATCTGAGGCGACAATTTGCTATTGTATTTACAACAGCATTGCCTATAATGCAGAAATTTGAATTAACGTGGTTACAACAATTTGGTTTTGGAATTTTACCGCCATTGCCTGCAACGCAAAAGCTAAAATTTATTTGCAGTGCGTAATAGACCTCAGGGGATTCATTACGCTTTAATGAATATGTGCCGTAGCGAGCATAGGGCCCCGAGCTGTAGTAGTGCTGTTTCATCTTTAGTTTTCTGCACTGCTGCCTTTTCTTCTACTATCCTTTATATCTATCAAAACTGCTCTTCAACTATTGCTCTACCTAGTATTAAGAAACGAGTAATGAAAACCCGATGTGACTAACTTTTACCGAATGTGACAATTTTCAGTAGGCACTCCCGTAATGACAACTACCGCCGTAATGTTAATAACAAATAAAATCATAATCATCAGTATGTACAAAATTTTCGGCAGTCGGAACCACATTTTTGTAACAATAGATGTTTTCCACCACAATAGCATGAAAGTCAGCCGCTTAACATACCTAACCAACAATGGAATACACAAGGTCAACCAGGCTTTAATGTTTCGCCGCGTACACGTAAAGTCCCAGCTCCAACAAATAGTAACGCATGTCAGCAAAGAAATAACTACGTACAGATAACACACTATTTCAACTCGTATCGCAATGCGCCGTATAGAAATTACTATCATGACAGACGTAAAAAAAAAAAAAAAAAAAAAAAAAAAAAAAAAAAAAAAAAAAAAAAAAAAAAAAAAATGATGAGCACAATTTTCAGCGTACATTTAATAACAGTCGATCTTATCAGCAGCAACAACATCAGCAACAACAAATAATCATGAATGAAACAGACAATAGGTGTCATCCATAGCGTAACACGTCAGTAAGAAATAACAGAACAGTTCATATAGTGGATATGCCACAACATTCTCCCGTAAATAATAACACGTACGATAGATTTTAACCAGATATAGCACAGATTGCATATTACAGTAGCGCAAACATTACTTTTGATACGCAGAATTTTGCTCACGAGAATGTTATTTGAAAAATGCTCTGTTGAATGCACCACTTTTGTCGCACCCAGATCTTACTAGAAATTTTTCCATTGCCACCGACAGTTCCAACACCGCTTTAGGCGTACATATTTTTCAGGAAATTGAAGAAGATGGTTCTATAGTAATTAAAAACATCGCATTTGCAAGCCGCATTCTGTCACATGCTGAACGAAATTATTCCGTTACAGAACTGGAAACATTATGTGTTGTATGGGCTTTTACGAGATTTCGGCACTTTCTTTATGGCAGACATACCACCGTTTACACAGACCACAGAGCGATACAATTTTTACTTTCGGCCAAATTCACGCACGACAGATTAAGCAGATGGAAACTATATTTACAGGAATTTAATTTTACAATAGTTCACATTCCCGGCACGCAAAATGTTATAGCAGACGCACTATCGAGTTCTCTCGGCAACAATCAGCAAGACGTAGCAACCAACTTCTGCAAAACAAATTTCAGTGTCATGTACATTCAGCAAGTTGCATTTGAAAACTTTATTTCATCGTCATTACAGGACATAGCAAAGGAGCAAAATAAAGATAATGTGTGGAAAGAAATTAAACAGCTTTGGCAAGATAAGAATAATGTTACGATTAGAAACCACTACACTGTACGCAATGACGTTCTGTTTCGCCGCTCTCATCCTGACAGCAACAATTGGTTATTATGCATTCCTGACGAACTGGTCAACAAATTAATTTGGTACACTCATTTAAGTTACGCACATTACGGAGCACGAAAATGTTTTCTTATACTGATACAGAACTGTTATTTTGCCAACATGGAGAAACGTATACGACGAGTTTTAGCGTCTTGTAAAATTTGCCAGAAAGCTAAATCAGACACCATTTCACATATTCCTCCTTTATATCCCATTATACCTGTTAAATTAAGACACATGGCCGCAGTAGATATTTTTGGTCCGATTCCCAGAACTAACAGAGGTTTTTGCTACATATTTGTCGCTGTTGAGCTCACTTCAAAATTTGTTACTTTCACTCCGTTACGCAAAGCTACTGCTAAAACTGTTTCGAAAGCATTTGTAAAACATTTTCTATCTCATGTAGGGCATGTAATGAAAGTAATTTCTGATAATGGATCACAATTTCGTAGTAGCGTATGGACACGCATGTTACGAGCTAGAAACATTTCTCCGATCTATATATCCAAGTACCACGCTTCTTCGAACCCCTGTGAAAGATTAATGAAGGAAATTGGTAAACTGTGTAGAATATACTGCCACAAAAGACATATTGATTGGGATACACACATACTCTCATTCCAAGATGTAATTAATTCCATTCCAAATGAATCCACTATGCTATCTCCGACTGTTATACTGAAAAACGTTGAACCACCGAACAAAATTAAAGAATTAATAGAATTTCCCAAAAGTCGTCGCCTACGACACCACGAAATAATTGACATTGCGCTGAAGAACATCAAACGTGCCGCAGAGCGCCGGAGATGACAGCAAAAACAGGTTTGTAAACGTCGAGACTTTCACGTTGGACAGAAGATATTGATACGTACACACTATTTATCCAGTAAATTAAAAGGTAAGTGCAGTAAATTTGAACTTCTATACGCAGGTCCATATCGGATTCGCAGCATCCCTCACCCCAATGTTGTACACGTCGAAACTTTGAGAACCAGAAAATCGAAAGGCAATCACCATATCTCAAACATTAAACCGTTTATTGAGTGAAACCACTGTATGATTCAACACACTATGATGCCATTTACTAATGCAATTATTTCACGTGACTAATTACTGATGATTATCGTATTTTTTCTTGGCAAGTGCCCGGCAAGGTAAGGTTAGCAGGTCGCTTTTCTTGTCGTTACACATCAGACCGTGCACATTTTCCACTTTTTTGTGTGTATGATTGTACTCCAGTTTTGTTTGTATGCACTATGAAATAGTTAAGATATAACACACACCAGTCGACTTTGACATTTTTTTTGCCTTATGACATCTCAACATCGTGACTGTTTCTCATTTTTTTTTTTTTGCTGCTGCATTGTATTATTCTGTGTATATTTTTGCATTTGAACACTGTCAATGTTTTTGACATATTACGTTTTCTGTCATGTTATGCTGTATGGTTAATTGTGTCACCATAAACCAGTCATTATTTAGTGGGTATATGATTTAAATGCAAGACATTAATCTCTGTTCATCAATTTCAGAAAGGAATGATGATTCTAAGAAATAAATTTAACATAAATGGGAATTTCACCTACGGGATAAACGAAATGAGATGCAATAACTTTATGAGGAAGAGTAAATGGATCAGGATTAACAAGCATTAACAAGACTATACTGTACTCATCATAGAATAGCAGTCTTAACTAATTTTTTCTTTCAGATTACAAGGTGATTGATGCAGGCTGTCAGAGAGAACTACACATCTTAGTTTTAGTGATGAAATATGCTAGAGATAAGGAACAGATGAATAATGAGTAATGAAGTGATTTTTTGCAGATGATAGTGAATACTGATGAATAATGATGAAGGAAATGGTATTATGAATAATGAAGTTTTTCTTTACAGGTGATGATAATGGTGAAGTTATGATGATATGGATAATGAAGTTTTTTTTTCTTTACAGATGAGGATAGTGTTGAAGTTATGTATTTATGCTACGTAGTTATTTAAGTATTTGTTGCAGCTTGCTTTGACAGCAGGTGTTATATTGCATAGTAGGATGACGGAAAGTTTTGGAAAGGACAGCTATGGAACATATTTTATACACATTTCGCTACCTGTTTATTCGAAGTTCACTACTTTTCAGCATAGTGTGCGTTTCTTCTTTCAGGTCAATAATCCGTTTTTGTATTTTTTCCAGGAGAAGTTTTTTGATGACACTTACTAAACCTGTTAGTTATTATACCTGTTCTAGTACTTGCATTTTAATATTTTTACCCATTTGTGTCTATCGTTTATAAATGTGATCACATGTACTGCCTTGTTACATAATCTTGCTACAGCTGACTCATGACGAATGACGTTACCTATCCTCATTTGCTGCAATAGGTCAAAAGCAAATAGTGTTATGTTTCAGCAATTAATTATCGATCCCAACGCAATGCATTGCTGACAAAAAAAAAAAAATTGTATTACCAGTCCCACATAATGTCACTAGTTTATGATAATTCTGAATAATACTGATCAACTCTGAATAGCATGTCACTTGATTAATGACCTCTTAATGAGACTATATTCAAAATGATGCTTTGTCACTAGCTAATAACTGCCACTGTTTATTATAATGATACTACTTATAATGCTTGTGATTACTAATGATTTGCCTGTAATTAACTGATTTTAATAATGACTTTGTAATGGTCTGAATACTACTGAAGGAGGAACACTGTTTATTGTAATGTTACCACTTATAATGCTTGTGATTACTAATAATTTGACTGTAATTAACTGATTTTAATAATGCCTTTGTAATGATCTGAATACTACTGAATGAGGAACACTGTTTATTGTAATGAGTACTTGTAATGCCCATGATTATTAATGATTTGACTGTAATTAACTGATTTTTAATAATGACTTCGTAATAATCTGAATAATACTGAATGATGATTTTATTCAATACTTGCTGGCCACTGAGTGCCAATAATTAATGTCACTCCACGAATTGTTATTAATTATGCCATTGATTAGCTCTTGTTTCCAATGTTGATACTTTGTAATTTGAAATGAATGTGACTGTTTAATAATGCTTTGTAATTAGGAGAAGGCTAATAATTCTTAATATATTGGAATTTCAAATGATTAATTAACGATGCCATACTTTGTTGTTGGAAATGAATGTGACTGTTTCATAATGCTTTGTAATTAGGAAAAGACTAATGATTCTTAATACATTGGAATGACACATAATTAATTAACTATGGTACTGTTTAATAATGCTTTGTAATTAATTAAGGCTAATAATTCTTACTATATTGAAATGACAAATGATTAATTAATTAACTGTAATTAGACAAATGATTAATTAACGACAAATGATTAATTAACTGTAATTAGACAAATGATTAATTAACGACAAATGATTAATTAAAACTGTAATTAGGAAAAGGCTAATGATTATTGGAATGACAAATGATTAATTAACTGTAATTAGGAGAAGGTTAATGATTCTTAATTATACTCTGTAACTGAGAAGAATGCGATTATTTCATAATGCTTTGTAACCAGGAAAAGAAGACTACTGATTCTATGTAAAACAATTAATGAACATTTTTCTGTAATACTACATACATGGTACAGAAATGTTCAATAACTGGGCTATGAATGCCGCACACTACTACTGTAATTGACAATATTATGTGACTTAATGTCCTTCACCTTATGAGCTAATTACCCTGAATTACTGCAATGTCCATTTGTCCTGTTTATCCTAGTGATCATGGAGCACTATCTTTGGTTTTGCACTAATTCTACGTTGGTGTGCCTTGTAAGAGTGTGGTGTTGACACGACATGCTGTCCACCACCGTGAGCAATGAAGACGTTATTATGGTCCCACTGTTTGGTGTACCTAATGTACTGCCAAAATGAAAACATGGAACATTACTACGACAGTTCAGTGTCTTTGCTACACTGATAAATTCTGATGGGAAAAGATCTTCAAGTTGTGTCACTTGGTGTTGTACTTCTGTGGAAAGATATGGACTTTCAGAGCAGCTGTGTGCAATCTAAAGTGCTACAACCATGATGCAATCCTTCCCTTTCCTATCCTGATTCTTGTCACATAAAAAAAAATTTTTTTGGTAACATCATTTATGTTCATAGGTTATACATTTTTCGATTCGCTGAACTCCAATGCGAGTACACTTATGTCACTTGTCAACATAATATTTTTTGCCAGTCTGTTTATTTGTTCTGAATATGCTAAAGAATTTTTTCAGTGCCTGTGCACTTTATCTGTCAAATAATTTGTATATACTTTTCTGATTTGCTACTATGTTTTGTACTCACATTTTGTCTTTGTCTGATATATTTTGTACTTAGTGCGTGTGCACAACATATACTTTATGTACTACATCTAATTATTCTTGCCAGTCTGTTTATTTGTTCTGAATATGCTAAAGAATTTTTTCAGTGCCTGTGCACTTTATCTGTCAAATAATTTGTATATACTTTTCTGATTTGCTACTATGTTTTGTACTCACATTTTGTCTTTGTCTGATATATTTTGTACTTAGTGCGTGTGCACAACATTTAAATACTCTGTAAGTTGTAGAATTTTGTTAATTAAAGAAAAATTTTGCCGCGCTTGGCAAGTCCAAATGACTCACCATCGCTGCCAAATTTTTGCCCCCCCAGTGGAGGGTTATGAAACACGTATGTAACGCAGCAGCGATGGCGAGGCATTGTAGCATCTGTGACCAGAGAGTATGCGCTTGACCGCGCGAGTGTTGCGAGCGGTTCTCAGTGTGTTAGTAGTCAGTCGTTGCGAGTCGGTCAGTAGCAGTCGTTGCGAGTCTGTAGCTCTGTCTAGTTGAGAGCAGTACTCAGTCTGTAGTCGTCATGCAGAGCGGTCGGTCAGTAGTAGCAGCCCAGCGCGGTTGTGTGATGTAGGCGGTCGGCAACACTGGTCAAGATGAGGAATAAGGTATACTGTTAATTAATATAATCATTAGATAATGAAAAATTTTATTTATTGTAATTATTCTCCAACAAGTCTCCCAATAATAATTTTTTTATTTCAAAGGCATTTTCTCAAAAATTTAATTTTTTATTGAACTCAAGATTTCGTTGCACTTCCCATTTCATTCCACTTCTTTTAAAAAAAAACTCCACTAAAATCACAAAAAAAAGAGAATATTATTATTTGCAATGCAGTTCCTCCAAGCGGTGCGCAACAACAAGAGCAGATATGTGACATCCATTTATTCTGAGGTAAGACTTTAATTCTGATTGTCTTACACAGGGCCAAAGACCGATATTTCGGTTTAATTAAATTTTCTTATCACTGAATGGACTTTAATTTTTCATGAGGAATTTATATTTGAGTCAGATTGCGAATTTCACATTTTTGTTGCCATTGTCAGTACATTTGATTGTGGGCAGGTTACGCTTAGAGCCATGCCCATCAGCATTTCTAATTAGTATCGTCATTTTCTTTTGAAATTTTTGTGGGGAGGTTACAATATATATATATATATATATATATATATATATATATATATATATATATATATACACTCCTGGAAATGGAAAAAAGAACACATTGACACCGGTGTGTCAGACCCACCATACTTGCTCCGGACACTGCGAGAGGGCTGTACAAGCAATGATCACACGCACGGCACAGCGGACACACCAGGAACCGCGGTGTTGGCCGTCGAATGGCGCTAGCTGCGCAGCATTTGTGCACCGCCGCCCGTCAGTGTCAGCCAGTTTGCCGTAGCATACGGAGCTCCATCGCAGTCTTTAACACTGGTAGCATGCCGCGACAGCGTGGACGTGAACCGTATGTGCAGTTGACGGACTTTGAGCGAGGGCGTATAGTGGGCATGCGGGATGCCGGGTGGACGTACCGCCGAATTGCTCACCACGTGGGGCGTGAGGTCTCCACAGTACATCGATGTTGTCGCCAGTGGTCGGCGGAAGGTGCACGTGCCCGTGACCTGGGACCGGACCGCAGCGACGCACGGATGCACGCCAAGACCGTAGGATCCTACGCAGTGCCGTAGGGGACCGCACCGCCACTTCCCAGCAAATTAGGGACACTGTTGCTCCTGGGGTATCGGCGAGGACCATTCGCAACCGTCTCCATGAAGCTGGGCTATGGTCCCGCACACCGTTAGGCCGTCTTCCGCTCACGCCCCAACATCGTGCAGCCCGCCTCCAGTGGTGTCGCGACAGGCGTGAATGGAGGGACGAATGGAGACGTGTCGTCTTCAGCGATGAGAGTCGCTTCTGCCTTGGTGCCAATGATGGTCGTATGCGTGTTTGGCGCCGTGCAGGTGAGCGCCACAATCAGGACTGCATACGACCGAGGCACACAGGGCCAACACCCGGCATCATGGTGTGGGGAGCGATCTCCTACACTGGCCGTACACCACTGGTGATCGTCGAGGGGACACTGCATAGTGCACGGTACATCCAAACCGTCATCGAACCCATCGTTCTACCATTCCTAGACCGGCAAGGGAACTTGCTGTTCCAACAGGACAATGCACGTCCGCATGTATCCCGTGCCACCCAACGTGCTCTAGAAGGTGTAAGTCAACTACCCTGGCCAGCAAGATCTCCGGATGTGTCCCCCATTGAGCATGTTTGGGACTGGATGAAGCGTCGTCTCACGCGGTCTGCACGTCCAGCACGAACGCTGGTCCAACTGAGGCGCCAGGTGGAAATGGCATGGCAAGCCGTTCCACAGGACTACATCCAGCATCTCTACGATCGTCTCCATGGGAGAATAGCAGCCTGCATTGCTGCGAAAGGTGGATATACACTGTACTAGTGCCGACATTGTGCATGCTCTGTTGCCTGTGTCTATGTGCCTGTGGTTCTGTCAGTGTGATCATGTGATGTATCTGACCCCAGGAATGTGTCAATAAAGTTTCCCCTTCCTGGGACAATGAATTCACGGTGTTCTTATTTCAATTTCCAGGAGTGTATATATAAAAGGCAAAGGGTCCCGCTAACACGATGTAGTTTGACAACAGCCTCGGTGCCATCACCCATGTTTGTTGAGCACTTAAAAAATTCACCTGTCCAGAGAGATCTCGTGATGGAGTTGTACGTCCCTGCAGGCAGGAAACCCCCCTGACACCCCTACGATTCCACATACCCGCTAGTGGGGGCTAGAGCAGCAGGGTAGCCTGCCTGAATGCGCATATATCTCCATCACGAATTGTCTCTGTACAAGTACGTTTCTTAGCTACGCAACAAAGCTGGGTAGGTGGCACTGAGGGTGTTTCTGAACTGGGTGGTCTTAGAGGAACCCTGTGTCCCTTTATTGACACATGTGTCAATCTTGCACTCATGTCACAGGAGGACTGAAAAAGCGCATGTACCCTACACATACAAACACACACACACACACACACACACACACACACACACACACACACACACACGAACACACACACATGCAGGTCACAGGAGGACTCAAAAAGCACATGCACACAATAGCGCTTCGGATCATGTTCAGATTTCGTCAGATGGCTTTCATCTGTCCCAAGTGGTTCGACCGTATACACCAGTGCAAAAGTTGTAGTCGCACTGCACAGGGGTGCAGTCACGTTCATTGTGGCTGCAGGACCTCGATGTCCACAGAGAAGAACTGAATCGTCAGGGAGGTGCCAACAGTGTCAAAGGTTGCCAAGAACATGGTCCTGTTGTTTCCCTCACTGTGCATTGTGATTGAGGAATTCGGGGTGAGGGGTACACTTAGCATGGAAGGTCAAGGCCTCTATAATGTCACTCCTTAAACACTACAACAACCACATCAATGAATTAACAATTTATTCAAAGACAATATTTATAAAACAGCTAAGAGACAATTAACACGTGGCCATCTTTAAGACAATACCAAAATATCACAGATAGCTTGCTTCTTCAGCAAGGCAGCAAATTACAATTACAAAAAGTGACTTAACGAGATGAGCCACAAAGATTTCAATACTTAAAGGAACAATAAATTACAATTTGGAGATGATTTAAAGAAATGTGGAACACATAATTTTTTTTAAAAAAAAGCGATAACTTGCAATATGAAAGTGATTGAAACGCACACCAGTTATTTAAGAACCCAAACAACACAAGCAGCAGAACAAGTTACAAATTAATACAATTGATTCACAAGCAAATAAAAAAAACCTTTTTTAAAAATATACATGAAACACATTAAATGTTTACCAAACGGGCTTTAAATGCCGGATGCAGCAGACCAGCCGTCCAAAACAACACCCGAACGCCGGGACCCAACCGGGAGTCACTTCCCATTAGACGACACATCACAGCTTCTGTGCACCGAAGCGGAACAAGCGCCGCTCCCACACACCCCAAATGCCAGAAAACTTCGTGCTAATCAGCTTCCTAATAGTAATTCAACCAGCGGATTTTTACAAAGAAGTACTAACTGCTGGTCTCCATGTGGTCACACTCTTTGCCGGCTGCTCTTACTTCAACAACTCGTACATTAGGGCAAGCAAGCAACAAGTACACTCGCTGCAACGCAAATGGTTCTGCGAAACGAAGGCACCAAAATCACTTACACTTTCGATGGAGAGCGTTGTTGGAGATGATCTCCAGGTATTGGTGTCTCCGAGAAAATAGGTACCAAGGCAATGTGACGAACAGCGCCCGGAGTTGACATCAGGCGGGTCCACCACAAACACAGACCGTCTTACGAGGTAGACCCGCCGTGCCGCTGCTGGCCGGGCACGTCTATTTTCCTCTTTCGCCCACGCAAGCACGTCCTTGCGCCTCGTAGCGAGTCCAACCAGCTGCTGCGAGCGCGAAACACCCGCGAGATCACAACAGGGGCAAAGATGCTAATACAGCCGGGTAATCAAAAATGGTTCAAATGGCTCTGAGCACTATGCGACTTAACTTCTGAGGCCATCAGTCCCCTGGAACTTAGAACTAATTAAACCTAACTAACCTAAGGACATCACACACATCCATGCCCGAGGCAGGATTCGAACCTGCGACCGTAGCGGTCGCTCGGCTCCAGACTGTAGCGCCTAGAACCGCACGGCCACTCCGGCCGGCACCGGGTAATCGACATGTCGTGCCAAAGAGATGGTGTGCCAGAAAAGGCTCACCACGGCTCGTCGTTTTAGACGGCGAAGTGTGTGTGAATCAACGCCCTAAAGAAAGCGCCATCTCCTGAGGTCCTATAGGGTCGATTCCGAGTGATGGTGTGTCTGAAATACTTTTCTCTCCGCCTCCCATAAGAAAACAGCGTGATTTGAACGTTGGGTGTTGCGATTCTGACCTCCATCGCAGAGGCGTCAAAAGAAGGGGTGAAATGTGGAGGAGAGGGGCTGTGACGCCTTTCCCATCGTGTGACGCGTCCGCGGTGGCGCTGGCCAGAATTGTGGTGAAATTTGGTGCCAATGTGACACCATTAACCTACCTTACACCACCTGTGGCCTTTTTCACGCACGTATCAACTCCTTGCTGTTCGAAGCGTTGTCGATCCTGAGGGTGAGGTTTCAGGGTGCCACGCTTTCGCACCGGTACACAGGAAGGCTTCAGGTACTTTTGAGGCAATTCTCAAATTTCTGCGTCGCAATGGGAGACAATTACAGGGTTTCGAAAAAGTGATCCTTTAATTGTGTTGCACAGTACATTAATCCCCTGTCATGGCGTATCATATCAGTATGGCAGTCCATATACGAGGGTCACTCCAAAAGAAATGCACACTATTTTTGTAAAAGTACAGTTATCATTCTGCATGTGTGAAAGTTTTACAGTGTGTAGATACATCCTTCCCGCTTGTTTTCAAACTTAGTTCAACCTGTTCCCGTGAGTGGCACCGTCACAGCATGTCTTCGAGATGGCTGCTACACTTGACGTTCGTCAGAAGCAAGGTGCTGTCATAGAATTCCTGTGCTGTGAAAACGAGACAGTGGTAAACATCCACAAGAGATTGAAAAAGGTTTACGGAGATGCTGATGTCGATCGCAGTGCAGTTAGTCGGTGGGCAAGCAGGTTACGTGATGAAAGCGGGCACGGCAATATTGAGGATTGTCTTCGCAGCAGCAGGCCTCGCACTGCACACACTCCAGACAATGTGCAGAGAGTTAACGAATTGGTGACTGCTGACAGACGCATCACAGTGAACGAATTGTCACGCTACGTTGGGATAGGGGAAGGAAGTGTTTGGAGAATACTGAAAGTGTTGGTGTTAAAAAAGGTTTGTGCCAGGTAGGTTCCCAAGATGTTGACAGTGGCTCACAAAGAAACAAGAAAAACGGTATGGAGCGAACTTTTGGAACAGTACGAGAATAGTGGAGATGAATTTCTTGGAAGAATTGTGACAGTTTTTAAGAGGTCCATGATTAAGGAATTTGTTGCTAGCGCACTCGAGCAGATGTAATTTTGATGGATTGCTCACGCGCTGCCTGCGATATATAAGCTATAAGAGAATCTCAGACCAGAGAGCAGTGTTGACTGCAGTAGGAACTGTGTAGTAGTAGCAGTAAGTTGTTGCTAGCTGTCTGGTGTATCGAGTTGGCTGGGCCGGTCGTATGGAGCGATGGCGGTGCCTGAGCGTTGTAGTATAAAGTAAAAGCAGCCTCGCGCATATGTACTATTGTAATATCAAGTCCCATGTAAATGTTTTTCAATAAATCTCTTAATAATACTCTTTCTTATAAAAATTAACTTTTGCAGTCATTCATCTCAATTTAAAGAATTTACTAATTTCTCCAATCCATGGTCATCCCGATTATTGTAAAGACAAATCAATTGTTTCCTTTTATACATGACAAATCTATCGGCGAGCATTGCACTGGGCTGTGCCAGAAAATTTTCTTATAGGAGCAGATATATATGTGTTATCCGGCGACTTGATTGAGGTAAGAATTTTCAATTTATTCAGTATGATCTTTCAGAGCCATGACGCAGCACTGCTGACGTCCAAAATTTACCAGTTTAAATTCACAGTCAAATATTGAAAGGTTATAAGTGAGTCACATTTTTTATTGAGAGATTAGTCACATTTTACTATCGGAAGATTACGGAATTTGTCTGTTGGGAGGTTACAAGTTGATGAAACATGGCTCCATCATTTTTCACCAGAGACGAAGAGGCAATAAATGGAGTGGCATCATGCAAATTCACACAAGAAAAAAAATTCAAAACCACACCTTGTGCTGGAAAAGTTATGGCTACGGTGTTTTTCGATTCCGAAGGACTCTTGCTTGTGGACATCATGCCAAGTGGAACCATCATAAATTCTGATGCGTATGTGACGACACTGAAGAAACTTCAAGCTCGACTGAATCGTGTTCGACCACATCGGCAAAAGCAGGATGTTTTGCTGTTGCACGACAATGCAGCCCACATGACAGTCAAAAAACCATGGAAGCGATCAGAAAACTCGGATGGACAACACTGAAATACTCACCTTTTACAGTCATGACCTGCCTCCGTGTGACTATCATCTCTTTGGCAAACTGAACGACTCCGTTCGTGGAACAAGGTTTGAAGATGAAGACTCCCTTGTGCACGCTGTCATACAGTGGCTCCAACAGGTTGGTACAGAATTTTACCGTGCGGGTATACAGGCGCTGGTTCCAAGATGGCATAAGGCAGTTGAGAGTGATGGAAATTATGTGGAGAAATGAAAACATTGTTCCTAAAGGATGTATATACACACTGTAAAACTTTCGAACATGTAGAATAAAAGATGGATTAAAAAAAAATAGTGTGCATTTCTTTTGGAGTGACCCTCGTAATTAACACCACACCTGAATTGTTGAACACCTACAGAACCAAACAGGTGGACTTGCAGGAGCCGTAGAGAATCCATGTACAAAAATGCAAGAGTAGGGGACGGTGCGCGGCTAGGAAAGCGTTTCGTCATGCGTAACGCGGCTGCGACAAGCTCGACTGACTAGTTATCCCGCCCTTTTGCACTTGGGACCGTCTTCCTGGAAGCTCATCTGCGCTAAGAGGCCGAGGGTCCCCTGTCTTTTAACCTTCAGAGTGGTTACCCACCGTGATTTGCCACAAAGCGGGTTTCTCCAGCTCTCACGCTGCACACCGACGGAGTGCTGTGTCAGAACACTTGTTTCACAGCTATTAAACAATAATGGTACCTGTGTGAGCGTCAGTAGAGAATTTAGTTCAACTTTTTTCTTAATAACGTACGTGATTTTACATAGAGGAAAGAGGAAGCTGCTTCAAATGTATAGAACAAATTTCAAGCTTTTAAAAACGTAAAAAATCTACTACTTACATTATTCGATCATAGGGGTTCCGAATATTTATGGGACGAATTGAAGCTAAAAGTCCGAGGTCGTTAGGCTACAACGTGTTCATTTTCAGATTTTTTCCTCGCAAATCGACGTTTCGACCTCCACTGGAAAAATGGTTCAAATGGCTCTAAGCACTATGGGACTTAACAGCTGAGGTCATCAGTCCCCTAGAGCTTAGAACTACTTAAACCTAACTAACCTAAGGACATTACACACATCCATACCCATGGCAGGATTCGAACCTGCGACCCTAGCAGCCGCGTGTTTCCGGACTGAAGCGCCTAGAACCGCTCGACCACAGCGGCCGGCTGACCTCCTCTGCAGCGGTCTTGGTGTCTACGGTTGGCTGGACAATCCGCATGATTTTTACAAAAGCCTCGAAAACCTACAAATTTTTAGTAGGCGCATCCGAATAACTGACGCGAGGTTGGACTGACTTATACTTACCTACTACAGGGGCAGTTCTACTGTGTGGTCTAAGGAGGATGCTGAAATATGTGGGTGCCGCAAATTCTGGGCGAGAATACAGGAAATTTTAAAAAAATGGGGTTTTCTGTCCCTATCAGCTCAATACAAAGTATTTGTCTCGCAGCCACTCAGGCAGCAACCACGTTCGAAAATAGTGCACGCTAACAATCGCTACATTACCTCGTTCACTGCTGCGACAAAGGATAAACATTCGTTCTGGTCTGCGTTGCGGAGAATGCGACTGTCAAAAAGTATAAAGACTATGCATAACAATAAACGCAGATGTAGGATGTTTCCCATCCTAAATCGCTCAAATCAATTAAGAAATTTGATTTCGTATGTTATTCATACTTCCAGCCTTTTTTTTAACAGTACTAAAACAGTTGGATACGCGGAAAGAAACTTTTCGAAGTTAAAGTTGTTTAATAATATTACACAGAAAGCTCAAGGAACCAGGACGGACTGTTAGGTCAGTCAACAGCTTAATTATGATAGTGTATTATTAAGGACTATGATAGAAAAATGACTAGGTAAGTGCCACTTGATCGTTAGAAAGATTAGCCCATTGAACTCGTTGTATTTGCCGGCCGGGGCAGCCGAGCGGTTCTAGGCGCTTCAGTCTGGAACCGCGCGACCGCTACGGTCGCAGGTTCGTATCCCGCCTGGGGCATGGATGTGTGTGATGTCCTTAGGTTAGTTAGGTATAAGTAGTTCTAAGTTCTAGGGGACTGATGTCCTCAGTAGTTAAGTCCCATAGTGCTCAGAGCCGTTAGAAAGCATCGTTGTATTTCATTTAACTGAAAGCGCTTTTAGTAAGTTAGAAAAGTCTTACCAAGACAGCGTTAAAAATACCATGTAATACTGTAACGGTAACACCGACCACCTTAAATGGCAATCGATGCTAACGTTAAACCTCTGCGAGGAATTTTTGAGAAAGTTGACTGTGAGATAGCAAAATGGGAACAGAACGATAAAACTTGAATTCGTTTCCGAAACACTCCAGAAGAGTATAACCAACAGTAAACAGTTGGGTCAGGAACAGACGTTCTCCCGGCACAAAAGCAAGTTCTAACATTACGTATTGATACTGGTCGCCAGCCTAATTAGGCATTCTTGCTCAAGCAATATAATAAAGCAGAAGGCAGTGCTGAGGCTAACCTAAGCTTCCTTGAAACGCACACACTAAACTATATATTTGTTCACACTACTACACAGTAACCCAACGTTGCAGATAAATGTACTACTAACTTGGAAGTCAGACAAACAAAGGACCAGTGAGATAACAAATAGTAACATTTGCCTCTCAACAATACGTACCTTAAGTGAACTAGATGCAGCAGTTTGTAGAAACATTTACCAACATACATGGAACTAGTAGCAATATTAAACGTGGAAGAGCATGAAATGATTCTGATTCGAAGCAGGGGTTCTGTTAATGACCATACTCTACAACATCATTGCTTAGTACAGGGTCTTTATGTCTGTGCATTAACCAACTTGCATTACAATAGCTAATACACTAAATATTTCTTTTAAGCTTGGTTTGAAGCAATTAAACAGAATGCAAATCTAACTACACTACTGGCTATTAAAATTGCTACATCAAGAAGAAATGCAGATGATAAACGAGTTCAAAAATGGTTCAAATGGCTCTGACCACTATGGGACTTAACAGCTGTGGTCATCAGTCTCCTAGAACTTAGAACTACTTAAACCTAACTAACCTAAGGACATCACACACATCCATGCCCGAGGCAGGATTCGAACCTGCGACCGTAGCAGTCGCGCGGTTCCGGACTGCGCGCCTAGAACCGCGAGACCACTGCGGCCGGCGATAAACGAGTATTCATTGGACAAATATATTATACTAGAACTGACTTGTGATTACATTTTCACGCAATTTGGGTGCATAGATCAGGAGAAATCAATACCCAGAACAACCACCTCTGGCCTTAATAACGACCTTGGTACGCCTAGGCATTGACTCAAACAGAGCTTGGATGGCGTGTACAGGTACAGTTGCCCATGCAGCTTCAACACGATACCACAGTTCATCAAGAGTAGTGACTGGCGTATTGTGACGAGCCAGTTGCTCGGCCACCATTGAGCAGACGTTTTCAATTGGTGAGAGATCTGGAGAATGTGCTGGCCAGGGCAGCAGTCGAACATTTTCTGTATCCAGAAAGGCCCGTACAGGACCAGCAACATGCGGTCGTGCATTATCCTGCTGAAATGTAGGGTTTCGCAGGGATCGAATGAAGGGTAGAGCCACGGGTTGTAACACATGTGAAATGTAACGTCCGATGTTCAAAGTGCCGTTGTAACCTCCCCGCAAAAATAAAAGAAAATATTTAAATGAGAATAGACATCGTGCTAAGTGCAACCTCCCCGCAGAAATTATTTTTAAATGATATGAATTGAATGAAAATGCAAATAGAGCCAAATGTTAGCTTCCCACAGTAATAAAACTCAATGATAATAAAAATGTGCAAAAATGTTAAGTCCCCACAAAATTAACGTTAAGATCAACCTGATAAATTCTATAAGGGCAGCATCGCTGCCCTTAGGCCCTATGCAATAATTCATCTGATAAATTGATTCTGGGAGGAAAAGCATAGGAAATATTGTTTCAATTGGAATGATTCTTTTTTTTAAAAAACGATTGCTTTGAAAACAAAATTATTATTGGGGCACTTCTTTGAACAAATTAATTACAATTGACTGATGTTATTGGCTGAGCGCAATGCTGCTTCATTACCTTATTTAACAATATACCTCGTTCCGAACCTTGACCAGAGACCCATGTCGACGCCCGCCGACTCCTCACACACAACTCCGACTCGCAACTGAACTACATGCTCTCACGACTCGCTACATACAACAACTTTCTCGCAACTGCGTCCAACTCGGAATTGCTTCCAACTCGGAACTGCGTCCAACTCTGAACTGAACTCTCGCGCAGTCAAGCGCAGACTAGACACGATAAATAACTCTCTAGTCAGAGATTCTATCATGCCTCGCCATCGCTGCTACTGAATACATACGTGTTTCATAACCCTCCACTGGGGGGGGAGGGGGGGGGGGCAAAAATTTGGCAGCGATGGTGAGTCATTTGGACTTGCCATGAGCAACAAATTTTTTTTCTTAACTAATTAACTTTACAATCACAGAATATTCAGATGTAGATCATGAAGTAAATGTGGTGCACATGCACTGAGTACAAAATATATATACATTGAGTACAAAACAAATAACATAAGTGCACACGCACTGAAAAACTCTTTAGTATTTTCACAACAAATAAACATAATGGCAAAAAATCATGTTGACAAGTGACATAAGTGCACATGCACTGTAGTTCAGAATATATGAGCAAATCAAAATGTACATACAATGAGTAGTAATCATGTTAGAAAATGACAAAAGTGCACACGCACTGAAATTCAGAATATATCAGCAAATCACAAAATGTATATACAATAAGTAGAAATCATGTTAGAAAAATGACAAAAGTGCACACGCACTGTAGTTCAGAATATATCAGCAAATCGAAATGTACATATAATGAGTAGTAATCGTGTTAGAAAATAACAAAAGTGCACTCGCACTGAAATTCGAAAAAAAAAATGTATAGGTCATGAATACAAATGATGTTAGCAAAAAATGATTTTCGCTATGTTACAAGAATTAGGATAGGAAAGGGAAGGATTGCATCATGCTTGTAGCACTTTAGGTTGCACGCAGCTGCACTGAAAGTCCATATCTTTCCACAGAAGTACAACACCAAGTCAGACAATCTGAAGTTCTTTTCCCAGAAGTATTTATCAGCGTACCCAAATGTTGTAGTAATATTCCATGTTATCACTTTGGCAGTACATCAGGTACACCAAACAGTGCGACCATAATAACATCTCCATCGCTCACGGTGGTGGACAGCGTGTCGTGTCAACACCACGCTCTTACAAGGCACACCAATGAAGAATTATTGCAAAAACCAAATATAGTGCTCCATGATCAAGAGGATATACAGGACAAATGGATATTACAGTAATTCAGGGTAGTTAAGTCAGAAAGTAACGTACATTAAGTCACATACTAGTCTTCATTGGGAATTACATTAGTAGTTTGCGGCATTCATAGCCCAGTTATTGAACATTTCTGTACCATGTATGTAGTATTACAGAAAAATGTTCATTAATTGATTTACAGACAACATTGTCATTGGTCATTTCAATACCGTAATCAGTAGCGTTCATTTCCCAGTTACAAAGCATAATCAGTAGCATTCATTTCCTTGTTACAAAGCATAATTAGTAGCATTCATTGCCTAGTTACAAAGCATTATTAATCATTGGTCATTTAAATACAGTAATCATCTCAATACAGTAATCAGTAGCATTCTTTTCCCAGTTACAAAGCATAATCAGTAGCATTCATTTCCTTGTTACAAAGCATTATTAATTAATCATTGGTCATTCAAATACAGTAATTATCTCAATACAGTAATCAGTAGCATTCTTTTCCCAGTTACAAAGCATAATTAGTAGCATTCATTTCCTTGTTACAAAGCATAATTAGTAGCATTCATTTCCTAGTTACAAAGCATTATTAATCATTGGTCATTTAAATACAGTAATCATCTCAATACAGTAATCAGTAGCATTCTTTTCCCAGTTACAAAGCATAATTAGCAGCATTCATTTCCTTGTTACAAAGCATAATTAGTAGCATTCATTTCCTAGTTACAAAGCATTATTAATAATTGGTCATGTCAATACCGTAATCAGTAACATTCATTATTCAAGTGACATATTATTCATAGCTGATCAGCATTACTCAGAACTCTCTTAAACTGGTATCATTATTTGGGACTGGTAATACATTTTTTTGTTAGCAATGCATTGCTTTGGGTAATTATAGGGGAAAGCAAAAAAAAATTGCTTCTGGGTTGTTGCTGTAAATGAAAATGTGTAACATCATTCGTCATGAGTGCGCTGTTGCAAGATTATGAAACAAGTAGAGTATATCTAATTACATTCATAAATGATATAGATTTAATGAACAACTGCTTATAGCACATTAATTTCATAAATAATTTCTCCTGTGAAAATATATAAAAAATGGATTATTAAGCTGAAAGAAGAAATGCATTTTATGCTGAAAAGTAGTGAACTTCAAATTAACAGGTAGTGAAATGTGTATAAAAATGTATTCCATAGCTGTCCTTTCCAAAACCTTCCGTCATTATACTATGCAATATAACACCTGCTGTCAAAGCAAACTGCAACAAATACTTAAATAACTACATAGCATAAATACATAACTTCAACAATATCCTCATCTGTAAAGAAAAAACTTCATTATCCATCACTTCATTATCATAACTCCATTATTATCATCACCTGTAAAGAAAAACTTCATTATCCATAGTAGCATGTTCTTCATCATTATTCATCAGCATTCATTATCATCTGCAAAAAAATCACTTCATTACTCATTACATAACTATTCCTTATCTCTAGCATATTTCATCACTAAAACTAAGGTGTGTAGTTCTGTCTGACAGCTTGCATCAATCGCCTTGTATTCTGAAAGAAAAAATTAGTTAAGACTGCTATTCTACGATGTGTATAGTATATTCTTGTTAATGCTTGTTAATCCTGATCCATTTACTCTTCATCACGAGGTTTGCATCTTCTTTCGTTCATTCCGAAGATGAAATTACCATTTCTGTTTAATTTATTTCTTTTACGCATCATTTCTTTCTGAAATTGATGAACAAAGATTAATGTCTTGCATTTACATCATATACTCACTAAATAATGACTGGTTTATGATAACATAATTAAGCATACAGCATACCATGACAGAAAACGTAATATGAAAAAAAAATAGACAGTGTTCAAATGCAAAAATGTACACAGAATATCACAATGCAGCAGCAAAAAATGTAAAACAGTCACGATCTTGAGATATCATAGGGCAAAAATGTCAAAGTCAACTGGTGTGTGTTATATCTTAATTATTTCACAGTGCATATGAAAACAATCGTACATACATAAAAAAAAAATGATGACAAGAATTGTGACCTTCTTTGAGTTCACCTTGTATGTTGTGTGGTTAGTAGAGGCGAGAATTAAAGACTTTAATGGTGAGAGAATTTAATAAAATTAATATGTCACTAGATAAAATTGTATAATTATTCATAAGATACGTAAATTTCTCTGAAAAAAATTGTGCACAGTCTGATATGTAACGACAAGAAGAGCGCCCTGCTAACCTTACCTTGCCGGGCACTTGCCAAGAAAAAATATGATAATCATCAGTAATTAGTCATGTGAATATAATTGCGTAAGTGATCATAAAAATTAGTAAATGGCATCATAGCATGTTAAATCATAAAGTGTCTTCATTCAATAAAGGGTTTAATATTGGAGACATGGTGGTTGCCTTTACTTTTTCTGGTTCTCAGAGGTTCGACGTGTAATACATTGGGGTGAGGAATGCTGCGAATTCTGTATGGACCTGCATATAGAAGCTCAAATTTACTGCATCTACTCTTTCCTCTGTTGGATAAATAATTTGTGCGTACTAATATCTTCTGTCCAATGTGAAAGTCACGGAGTGTACAAACCTGTTTTTGCTGTCTTCTCCGGCGCTCTGCGGCACGTTTGATGTTGTTCAGCGCAATGTCAATTATTTCATGGTGTCGTAGTCGACGAGATGTAGGAAAGGATACTAATTCTTTAATTTTATTAGGTGGTTCAACATTTTTCAATATAACAGTCGTGGTGGTGGTGGTGGTGGTTAGTGTTTAACGTCCCGTCGACAACGAGGTCGTTAGAAACGGAGCGCAAGCTCGGGTTAGGGAAGGATTGGGAAGGAAATCGGCCGTGCCCTTTCAAAGGAACCATCCCGGCATTTGCCTGAAACGATTTAGGGAAATCACGGAAAACCTAAATCAGGATGGCCGGAGACGGGATTGAACCGTCGTCCTCCCGAATGCGAGTCCAGTGTGCTAACCACTGCGCCACCTCGCTCGGTATATAACAGTAGGAGATAGCATAGTAGATTCATTTGGTATCGAGTTAATTACATCTTGGAATGAGAGTATGTGTGTGTCCCAATCAATATGTTTTTTATGGCAGTATATTCTACATAGTTTACCAATTTCTTTCATTAGACGTTCACAGGGGATCGAAGAAGCGTGATACTTGGATATATAAATCGGAGAAATGTTTCTAGCTCGAAACATACGTGTCCATATAGCAGATCGAAACTGTGGTCCATTGTCGGAAATTACTTTCAATACATGCCCTACATGAAATAGAAAATGTTTTACAAATGCTTTCGAAACAGATTTAGCAGTAGCTTTGAGTAACGGAGTGAAGGTAACAAATTTCGAAGTGAGTTCAACAGCGACAAAGATGTAACAAATACCTCTATTAGATCTGGGAATCGGACAAAAAATGTCTACAGTGGCCATGTGTCTCAATTTAACAGGTACAATGGGATGTAAGGGAGGAATACGTGAAGTCGTGTCTGACTTAGCTTTCTGGCAGGTTTTACATGACGCTAAAACTCATCGTATACGTTTCTCCATGTTGGCAAAATAACAGTTCTGTCTCAGTATAAGAAAACATTTTCTAGCTCCGTAATGTGCGTAACTTAAATGAGTGTACCAGATTAATTTGTTAACCATTTCGTCAGGAATGCATAATAACCAATTGTTGCTGTCAGGATGAGAGCGGCGAAACAGAATGTCATTGCGTACAGTGTAATGGTTTCTAATTGTAACATTATTCTTATCTTGCCAAAGGTGTTTAATTTCTTTCCATACATTGTCTTTATTCTGCTCTTGTGCTATCTCCTGTAATGATGACGAAATAAAATTTTCAAATGCAACTTGTTGAATGTACATGACGCTGAAATTTGCTTTGCAGAAGTTGGTTGCGATGTCTTGCTGATTGTTGCTGAGAGAACGAGATAGTGCGTCTGCTACAATATTTTGTGTGCCGGGAATGTGAACAATTGTGAAATTAAATTCCTGTAAATAAGGTTTCCATCTACTTAGTATGTCGTGTGTGAATTTAGCTGAAAGTAAAAATTGTATCGCTCTGTGATCTGTGTAAACGGTGGTATGTCTTCCATAAAGAAAGTGCCTAAATCTCGTAAAAGCCCAAACAACACATAATGTTTCCAGTTCTGTAACGGAATAATTTTGTTCAGCAGGTGACAGAATGCGGCTTGCAAATGCGATGTTTTTAATTATTGTAGAGCTATCTTCTTCAATTTCCTGGAAAATATGTACGCCTAAAGCGGTGTTAGAACTATCGGTGGCACTGGAAAAATTTCTGGTAAGATCTGGGTGCGATAAAAGTGGTGCATTCAACAAGGCGTGTTTCAAGTTCATAAATTCAGAATGTGCTTGCTTATCCCAGGACCAAATAGTGTTTTTCCAGTCAATTGGCATAATCGAGGTGTGTCTAAAGCAGAGTGATGAATAAATTTACGAAAAAAGTTAATTAATCCCAAGAAGCTGCGTAGTTGTTTTTTCGTCGTAGGAACAGTAATGTCACGTAAAGCTTGAAGTTTTTCCGGGTCAGGCGCAATGCCTTCTGCTGAAATTACATGTCTAAGAAATTTTATAGAAGTTTTGCCAAAGTGCGATTTACTGAGATTAACTGTGAGTCCTTGTGCATGAAAAGTTTGTATCAGTCGTTCAAGAATCATATTGTGTTCAGACCAGTTAGCTTCTGCAATAAGAATGTCGTCTACGTACGTCGTGATTCTGTCTTTCGGAAGTATTGTGTTCAAACCGCGAATAAAGGCAGCAGAAGAAATTGTTAAGCCGAACGGTAATTTACGAAATTGATAACAATCGCCAAAACAGAGAAAAGCTGTATACTTTCTGCAATTCGGATGAAACTGAATTTGCCAAAACCCCGATTTCAAATCTAATGTGGAATAAATAGCAGTACCATGAAATTTCTGTAGAAGTTCCTCTAATGTCTGTGGTCGATCTGTTTCATTAATAATTGCCGGCCGAAGTGGCCGTGCGGTTAAAGGCGCTGCAGTCTGGAACCGCAAGACCGCGACAGTCGCAGGTTCGAATCCTGCCTCGGACATGGATGTTTGTGATGTCCTTAGGTTAGTTAGGTTTAACTAGTTCTAAGTTCTAGAGGACTAATGACCTCAGCAGTTGAGTCCCATAGTGCTCAGAGCCATTTGAACCATTAATAATTATGTCATTGACGTGACGCGAATCAAGTACGAGGCGAAGTGAGCCATCTTTTTTCTTAACAATATGTAGCGGGTTTATGTACGGACTAACTGCTGGGTCAATAATTCCTTGGTCAAGCAATCCTGCAATTCTTTTTTAACCTGTTCTCTATGAATATACGGAATGGGATAATGCTTTGCTTTAAATGTGTCGTGTTGTTTGACTTGAAATTCATACATAAAACCGGACGTAGTACCAGAAATGTTGTCAAAAACTGGAGCTTGCTGTAAAAGAATTTTGTGTAGTTGCGTGCGTTCGTCGTCTGTATTTGCACTGCTTTGTTTAACTTTATCAGAAATCATCTGCATTACGTCGTAGTCAGCTTCGTCTGGAGTGTTATAGTTAGAACAATGTGGAATTGTAGTCTGTGTTACGTGATACGGAAATGACCTCTGTGCGATTAATTGTTTGTTCTTCCGCAGATAGTGAGTGCTGAAATTCTAAAGCCGATTGTACATTTTCATCCTTCAACATTAAATAGGAATTCTGAAAGTCAATAATGGCATCGTGTTGCACCAGAAAATTCGTACCTAAAATAACGTCTGTTGTCAATCCAAAAATTTGAGTGAAATGTGTGACCTGCAATACAAAATGATAAATGTGTCTGTAATTTAACGTCTACTCCTTTACTCGATACTGCTCCTTTCACTTTCATTTTGCCTAATGGTAATGTAGGATACTTATTCTCTTTGTTACACTCGTTAAAAGTTTCTTCATTTATTACTGACATAGGTGACCCAGAATCGATTACTGCTGAAAATTTCGATGAACCAATTTTAATTTCGATGACAGGATGTGAAATGGATTTTTGCACAATTGGTCTTTCCTGCAAAAGAGTGTCTCGGATGTCGTCAAAAGTAATAACATTTTCGTGAACAACATTCTGCGTGTCAAAGGTAGTGCTTGTGTTACTGGAAGATGCGACCTTAACAGTATCTAGTCAGATTCTATCTGACGTTTTATTTTCTGGAGGATGTTGTGGCATTTCTACTATTTGAACTGTTCTATTATTTCTTCCAGACGTATTATGCTCTGGATGATACCTACTGTCGGGTTCATTCATGAGGATATGTTCTTGCGGATGATTTTGCTGTTGGTAAGACCGACTGTAATTATATGTACGCTGAAAATTGTGCTCATTATTTTTACGTCTGTCATGATAGTCATTTCTATACAGTGCTTTTGCGATAGGAATTGAAATAGTGTGTTTCTATACGTAGTTATTTCTTTGCTGCTGTACGTTACTATTTTTTGTAGCTGGGACTATACGTGCACGCGGCGCAACATTAAAGCTCGGTTGACCTTGTAGACTACATTGTTGGTTAGGTATGCTAACCGGCTGACTTTCATGCTGTTGTGGTGAAAAACGTCTATTGTTACCAAAAAATGCGTTTGCTGTTAATTTTACACATACTGATGATTACAATTTTATCTGTTATTAAAGTTCTCGTGGTTATCATTTCTGGACTGTCTAATGAAAAAATTGTCACTTTCGGTAAATACTTGTCTTATCGGGTTTTCATTAGTCATTCTTAATCCTAGGTAGAGCAATAGTTAAAGAGCTGTTTTGATAGATATAAAGGATAGTAGAAGAGAAGGCAGCAGTGCAGAAAACTAAAGATGAAACAGCACTACTACAGCTCGGGGCCCTATGCACGCTACGGCACATATTCATTAAAGCGTAATGAATCCCCTGAGGTCTATTACGCGCAGCAAATAAATTTTAGCTTTTGCGTTGTAGGCAATGACGGTAAAAATCCAAACAAAAATTGCTGTATTCTTGCTAATTCCAATTTCTGCATTATAGGCAATGCTGATGAAAATACAATAGCAAATTGTCGTATCCAGTTCAAAGCTAGTTTTTGCATTACAGGAAATAGCGGTGAAAGTACAAAATTAAATTGTCGTATACAGTTCAAATCGTGTATCTGTGCTCTGTCATTATTAAATTCCTTAGATTTTCTTACAGATAAAAATTGCTCATAATCTACGTTCTCGTCACTGAATTTGAGAACACGTTCAGGTTTGTGTGAGA
This sequence comes from Schistocerca piceifrons, assembly GCF_021461385.2. Taxonomy (NCBI): domain Eukaryota; kingdom Metazoa; phylum Arthropoda; class Insecta; order Orthoptera; family Acrididae; genus Schistocerca; species Schistocerca piceifrons. Next base: position 95,781,309 of record NC_060145.1, on the reverse strand, counting down.
ATCTATTTGTCTGCGTCATTTCGGATTTCAAGTTGCGTAGCTTTTCAGATTTTAAGTCGCGTGGCTTTTCGGATTTTAAGTCACGTAGTCTCTGTAAATTGCTCAAATTATACGCGCTGCGTGAGTCTGGCAAGTGTTCACTAAGTGGCATCTGCTGTGATGTGTTAAACCCCGAAACATTTTTTATCTCTGTTACCTCTTGTTGTAAACATGACAATTTTCTACGTAAGGTGTTATTAGACGAATCGATCTCATTGATTGTCTGTTGTAGATTTTGAAATTCAGGTGTTTGATTAAATGAAACCGGTGAGGTATCGTCTGATTTGCTGTCATTATTACTTTCAATAACGTCAATACGACTGGCCAATTCATCATATTTTTCAGTCAGTATTTTTACCTGACCATCGTTTTTACTGTCAGAAGCATTAATCTGTTTTTGTAATTTACGTGTTTGGTTTCGTTCAATTTTTTAACGTCAGCTTTCACGACATCGGAATCCTGTGTTAGTTATAATTGTTCGAATCTGTCTGTCACTGACTGAATATCTGCTGTGTGTGTATCTGTTTTTGATTTAAGATCAGAAATTTCACCACGTAATTCGGCGTTCAACTGTTTGATGGTATTAATTTCGTCGGACACTGTAGCAATATTGTTGTCTACGTATGTTTTTGCCTTCGCAAACAATTTACGTTTGTCTTCTTGTCTCTGTGCTGTGATTGTTTCCATTACTTGACGTTTTACTTTATTTTGATCCTGTATAAATTTGCGGAAACGCGTATCACTGTTTTGTATGTGATGATTAAAGCGCTCGTCAATTTGAGTGTTCTGTTGTTCGAATTTCGCGTCTATCTTTGCGTCCATTGTGCCCGAAAGTTCTGCTGTCATTAATTTAAATTCGTCGCGTAATTGTGTAGCTTTTTCAGAGCATTGTTTACCGACTGTACTAATTTCTTCGCTACTTTTCTTTGAACAAGCCTCAATTTTCACGCGTAACTGTTCCTTAGTATCATGACACTGCGCGGCAACGTCTCTAATTTGTTCACTAAGCTGTCTGGAATTGTTGTCCAATTTTTCATTAAAGTATTGTTTGAGTTTTTCGTTATCCTGTTTGTTATCTACACTAAGGTTGTCTAATTTTTACTAAGGTTGTCTTGTTTTTCATTCTGTTGTCTGTTCTGTTCACTAAGTTGTTGTTTGAAATCTTCTTTAAGGCTGTCTTGTTTTTCATTAAGGTGTTTGTTCTGTTCAAGAATTTGTAACAATAATGCCGTCGTTTGATCCAAGCCAAAATTAGCATTTCTATTCTCTGAGCTGTTTAATGATGGATCTGGAATTGTCTCGCTTTCTGTAACCATTTGGTTATTCTGAGATTTACAAAAAGGTTTGCCAGTCAAATGTACACTGTCAGTCACTATTTCGGAATTAAATGTATCCGTCGTACTTTCAGTACACCGTCCATTTTCATTAGAAAAATTTGTCTGTACGTTACTTGAATTTTCCAAACCGGGTGTGTTAAGTTGGGCAGCGCTCATTACAATAGAGCTCCCCGCGTCATCAATTGTCGTCAGATTAACAGAGGACACAATTAAGTTCGCTTGTTCATCATTAAGATCTACATCATTATTGGTGGTTGGAACGCACTGATTGTCAGTGAACGCAGGATTGTCCTCATTACACTGCGTGTCACAAATACTATTGGTGACGTTGTTTAAGTCGGTTATTTCACTCATTATACCTCGCGATGCACTATTAATAGTCTTTCGCGGCATTTTTACACTAGTCACAATTATTCACAAATGAGATAAGCACAATGCAAAAAGCAACAAACACAAATACAACAGAGCAACGAATTGCCGACGATCTGAGGAAAGAAAGTCATAAAATTAGTAAAAGCGTTGCGCCAAATGCTAATTATATTAAGTAAATAAGAGCAGATATCTGACTGTTTTTCAGAAGATTCTCAAAGAAATACGATCCTGGACTGGATGTCGCCAAGTGTAACCTCCCCGCAAAAATAAAAGAAAATATTTAAATGAGAATAGACATCGTGCTAAGTGTAACCTCCCCACAGAAATTATTTTTAAATGATATGAATTGAATGAAATGTTAGCTTCCCACAGTAATAAAACTCAATGATAATAAAAATGTGCAAAAATTTTAAGCCCCACAAAATTAACGTAAAGATCAACCTGATAAATTCTACAGTATAAGGGCAGCATCGCTGACCTTAGGCCCTGTGCAATAATTCATCTGATAAATTGATTCTGGGAGGAAAAGCATAAGAAATATTGTTTCAATTGGAATGATTTTTATTAAAAAAAAACGATTGATTTGAAAACAAAATTATTATTGGGGCATTTCTTGAACAAATTAAATACAATTGACTGATGTTATTGGCTGAGCGCAATGCTGCTTCATTACCTTATTTAACAATATACCTCGTCCCGAACCTTGACCAGAGACCCATGTCGACGCCCGCCGGCTCCTCACACACAACTCCGACTCGCAACTGAACTACATGCTCTCGCGACTCGCTACGTACAACAACTTTCTCGCAACTGCGTCCAGCTCGGAACTGCGTCCAACTCTGAACTGTACTCTCGCGCAGTCAAGCGCAGACTAGACACGATAAATAACTCTCTGGTCAGAGATTCTGTCATGCCTCACCATCGCTGCTACTGAATACATACGTGTTTCACCGTCAATGCGAACAAGATGAGCACGAGTCGTGTAACCAATGGCACCCCATACCATCACGCCGGGTGATACGCCAGTATGGCGATGACGAATACACGCTTCCAATGTGCGTTCACCACGATGTCGCCAAACACGGATGCGACCATCATGATGCTATAAACAGAACCTGGATTCATCCGAAAAAATGACGTTTTGCCATTCGTGCACCCAGATTCGTCGTTGAGTACACCATCGCAGGCGTTCCTGTATGTGATGCAGCCTCAAGGGTAACCGCAGCCATGGTCTCCGAGCTGATAGTCCATGCTGCTGCAAACGTCGTCGAACTATTCGTGCAGATGGTTGTTGTCTTGCAAACGTTCCCATGTGTTGACTTAGCGATCGAGACGTGGCTGCACGATCCGTTACAGCCATGCGGATAAGATGCCTGTCATCTCGACTGTTATTGATACGAGGCCGTTGGGATCCAGCACGGCGTTCCGTATTACCCTCCTGAACCCACCGATTCCATATTCCGTTAACAGTCATTGGATCGCGACCAACGCGAGCAGCAAAGTCGCGATACGATAAACCGCAATCGTGATAGGCTACAATCCGACCTTTATCAAAGTCGGAAACGTGATGGTAAGCATTTCTCCTCCTTACACGAGGCATCAAAACAACGTTTCACCAGTCAACGCCGGTCGACTACTGTTTGTGTATGAGAAATCGGTTGGAAACTTTCCTCATGTGTTGTAGGTGTCGCCACCGGCGTCATCCTTGTGTGAATGCTCTGAGAAACTAATCATTTACATATCACAGCATCTTCTTCCTGTCGGTTAAATTTCACGTCTGTAGCACGTCATCTTCGTGGTGTAACAATTTTAATGGGCAGTAGTGTATATTGGCCCTGAAGGAGCCTTTGCTTTGCTTCATTAACTAACTAGCCTAGTATACGAAGGCCTTTAAACTTTCGTTGTTTGATGAACTATGCTCATTAACCAGAACTATACAAGTATGTATGATAAATATAAGTATTTTTATTAGTAACTATTAATTAAGTAAAGCACGGCAAACAATAACTCTTTAACTAACAAATGTGCTTTGATAAGCAGTCTTGTAATCTATTCAAAATACAGTTGCCTGTGCGAATGCCAACACAACATTAAATTCACTTTCAAACACTTTCTCATTAAATGAACACTGATATAACTTTGTAATTCTGATCAAAGTGCATAAATGCAGCAATTAATAATGTTTTTCACCTCAGATCAGCTTTACTATTTTCAGGCAGCTTTTCAAGTAAGTCAAATTATTTAAGGAAATGACTGCAGATTTATTTAAACGTGCACTGGGGGTTGGGTTGGGTTGTTTGGAGGAGGAGACCAGAAAAAAGAAAATGGTTCAAATGGCTGCAAGCACTATGGGTCTTAACATCTGAGGTCATCAGTCCCCTAGACTGAGATCTAATTAAAGCTAACTGACCTAAGGACATCACACACATCCATGCCCAAGGCAGGATTCGAACCTGCGACCGTAGCAGCAGCGCGGGTCCGGACTGAGAGGAGATCAGACAGCGAGGTCATCGGTCTCATCGGATTAGGGAAGGACGGGGGAAGGAATTCGGCTGTGCCCTTTCAAACCATCCCGGCATTTGCCTGGAACGATTGTAGGGAAATCACGGAAAAACTGAGTCAAGATGGCCGGACGCGGAAATGAACCGTCGTCCTCCGGAATGCGAGTCCAGTGTGCTAGCCACTGCGCCACCTCGCTCGGTCATGCACTGGGAGTGGAGTATTTCTCAGACTATAAAACTGGTCTTTAAACACTGTAACTCCACAAATTAAAAAGCAATCACAATTATTTTGTACAGCTGCTGAGTAGGCCTTTCCATAATAAATTAGGACACTCGGATTTAAATTCACTAGGATAGGATTCCTGACCAGGTTTGTGATTTTGAATCACCACAAGTTTTTAGAGTTTTTAGCAACACCACAATTTTACAAATACTTGGTCCGTTTAAAGAGTGCCAAATATAAAGAATTTAGTGGAAAGGCTGGTGGCACAGATAGCATAATTTGCAGTGGCTATTAGCATGGCGGCGATGCAGTCATGGCAGTACTATTGGCCTGGCCCTGTTGCTTATCTTCTTGGCGACGAAATTATATTTTTGTAGGACCAAAACCCATGCCATGATAATGGTATCACCAAATACAGCTTCCGAGGCCCACAAATACTGCTCTTAAGCTCCTCTGGCCTCACAACTCCTAGAAAACGAGCCTCACTGATCCGCTACTGCTAGCGAGGTGTTAACCACAGCACTGCTCAGCCCAGACTCCATACCCGTCACAAAGGACGAGTTGCCACTTGCGCGCCAACCACACATTTTCTACTCCGCCAGCTGCAGCGCTTCGCCACATCTTTCACATTCAACCCCACATTCCCTAAATATGGACCAAGTCATTTACACTACATTATATAACAAGTATTCCAGTAGTTATTTAAATCCACAAGCACACAACATCGTTTAAAACATTCACACAACCCAAAAACTTATACATAGTCAAACGATTTACATGACAAATGCAACATTCTATATAAGCAACACTACAAACTGAGATAGAAATATCGATACAGATACAAAATAAGTCGAAAAGGGGTGTTAAAATGCTAAAAATGTTGTATACATTTAAAAACCTGTTTTATTGTTCTCATTCCCAGGTGTTAACTCTAATTTATGTCTCAAAATATGTTTACTTCACGTCATTCGGTATTAGTTTCTGTGAGCTTGATTAATAATTGTGTAATAATCGTTACTATTGATCTTGCCGCTCTGCTGGATGAGTGTGCAGTTTGTTGCTAAGACAATCCAGGTTATTGAGTTGAAACCCATTTGACTGGACCTTTCCCGACCGCTGTGGCCGAGCGGTTGTAGGCGCTTCCGTCTGGAACCGCGCTGCTGCTACGGTCGCAGGTTCGAATCCTGCTTCGGGCATGGATGTGTGTGATGTCCTTAGGTTAGTTAGGTTTAAGTAGTTCTAAGTCTAGGGGACTGATGACCTCAGATGTTAAGTCTCATAGTGCTTAGAGCCATTTGAACCATTTTTGACTGGACCTTTCTTTGCAGGCTCAAAAATCAGTATACGCCATTTCGAGTTAGAATGCAACCATTCCCAGAACGCTGGAATACCGTTACGGTACTTCCAGCAAAATTTTATCTTTGGAGTTAGCATCGAAATTGTTACTTGTGTCGTAGATTCTAACGTAAAGTTGATCGGGATTTGGATTGCGTTACTTTCATTTGGTATGCAACTGCTAGTAATTGTTGTTGTTATTGTTTCTCATCACTCACTACAGTGCATCAGAGTTTGTCAATGTCCTTTTGCTGTATCGGTACTGTAAACGCTGCGAATGTAGGACAGACTATGTCAAATGTCGTCAGTGAAAGCACAGATTAATAACGCCTTTGGTGAAAACGACGACTGTCATGGGAAGCTGTTGAGGGTGCGATTGCGAATGTCTCAGAGACGTCCCCTGCGACACTTCTTTTTTTATCTACCAAAAATTGTTCCACGGTGCTGAGGCAGGCTTACGGTTAATGCTAGAAAGTGACGACATCTTTCTTTTTTTCTTTATATATATATATATATATATATATATATATATATATATATATATATATGTGTGTGTGTGTGTGTGTGTGTGTGTGTGCGAGAGTGTGCGTGAGTGTGTAGTAGCTCACAGCATATTTTACACCACTGGGCACTAAAATTGCTACACCAAGAAGAAATGCACATGATAAACGGGTATTCATTGGACACATATATTATACTAGAACTCACATGTGATTACATTTCCACGCAAGTTGAGTACATAGATACTGAGAAATCAGTATCCAGAACAACCAGCTCTGGCCGTAATAACCGCCTTAATACGCCTGGGAATTGAGTCAAACAGATCTTGGATGGCGTGTACAGGTACAGCTGCCCATGCAGCTTCAACACGATACCACAGTTCATCAAGAGTAGTGACTGGCATATTGTGACGAGCCCGTTGCTCGGCCACGATTGACCAGACGTTTTCAGTTGGTGAGAGATCTGGAGAATGTGCTGGCCAGGGCAGCAATCGAACATTTTCTGTATCTAGAAAGGCCCGTACAGCACCTGCAACATGCGGTCGTGCATTATCCTGCTGAAATGTAGGGTTTCGCAGGGATCGAATGAAGGGTAGAGACAGGGGTCGTAACACATCTGAAATGTAACGTCCACTGTTCAAAGTGCCGTCAATGCGAACAAGAGGTGACCGAGACGCGTAACCAATGGCACCCTATACCATCACGCCGGTTGATACGCCAGTATGGCGATGACAAATACACGCTTCCAATGTGCGTTCAGCGCGATGTAGCCAAACACGGATGCAACCATCATGATGCTGTAAACAGAACGTGGATTCATCCGAAAAAATGACGTTTTGCCATTCGTACACCCAGGTTCGTCATTGAGTACACCATCGCGGGCGCTCCTGTCTGTGACGCAGTGTCAGGGGTAACCGCAGCCATGGTCTCCTAGCTGATAGTCCGTGCTGCTGCAAACGTCGTCGAACTGTTCGTGCAGATGGTTGTTGTCTTGCAAACGTCCCCATGTGTTGACTCAGGGATCGAGACGTGGCTGCACGATCCGTTACAGCCATGCGGATAAGATGCCTGTCATCTCGACTGCTAGTGATACTAGGCCGTTGGGATCCAGCACGGCGTTCCGTGTTACCCTCCTGAACCCACCGATTCCATATTCTGCTAAGAGTCATTGGATCTCGACCAACGCGAGCAGCAATGTCACGATACGATAAACCGCATTCGCGATAGGCTACAGTCCGACCTTTATCAAAGTCGGAAACGTGATGGTACGCATTTCTCCACTTTACACGAGGCATCACAACAACGTTTCATCAGGCGACGCCGGTGAACTGCTGTTTGTGTATGAGAAATCGGTTGTAAACTTTCCTCATATCAGCACGTTGTTGGTGTCGCCACCGGCGCCAATGTTGTGTGAATCCTCTGAAAAGCTAATCATTTGCATATCACAGCATCTTCTTCCTGTCGGTTAAATTTCGCATCTGTAGCACGTCATCTTCGTGGTGTGGCAATTTTAATGGCCAGTAGTGTATTTAAAGTGTGTGTAAGGAGTATATGGCAAACGGTCCTGCCGCAGTGGTAACACCGGTTCCCGTCAGATTACCGAAGTTAAGCGCTGTCTGTCTTGGTTAACACTTGGATGGGTGACGTACGGTCTGCTGAAAGCTGTTGGCTAGTGCGGTGCACTAAGCCCTTGTGAGGCAAACTGAGCAGCTACTTGTTTGAAAAGTAGCGGTTCCGGTCTCGGAAACTGACATACGGCCGGGAGAGGGATGTGCTGACCCCATGCGCATCCAGTGACGCCTGTGGTCTGAGGATGACACGGCGGTCGGTCAGAACTGTTGGGGCCTTCAAGGCCTGTTCGAAAGGAGTTTAGTTTTGTACTAGGGAGATATCTACAATCTTGTTTGACCTCGATCTCAGTCTGCCATCGCTGAAGTAGACTGCCTCACAAGCCGTTACCGACTTAATCCATACTAATATTATAAAATCGAAAGTAATTCTGTTCCACTTTCACAACTAAACCACTGAACCGACTGTTATGAAATTTGGTATGGAGATACACTGAGGAATAATACAGGCTACTTTAGAAGTGTATCGCACCAGACATTTACTGATTTGAAGAACATAACGCAAAATATTGAAACATAATTAGTCTTTGAAAATGCTATTTGCTCTTTGACTTCTGAACTTTTATGTACTTGTGAAAATGTTGTAGATAATACGACTCAATGAGTACAATACCTACAATCCTCAATGAGTTTAATCCGTGTATCCATACTAATATCAGTGACAAGCCCCTCGCATTTTAGCCACTGAGTGTCACGCACTTCTTGTAGCTACTGAGACACCTGGAGACTCATGAGGGCGGCGTCATTTAAATGCTGTACGACACACATAGAGACGTCGTGCCTTTACTTGTGGAGCGCTGGAGGTTTTTGGTGAGGCTGCATTTGATTATATGACATGCGAGCAGAGTGCGGTGAACAAGCAGACATGTGAGTGCAGCTGCCATTATTGCACGTACAAATATTATAAAATGTCCGCTGCACCGAACTACAAATTGTTTACTTTTATTCTTCGTCAGTTTAATGTACGAGGGCTGTTCAATAAGTAATGCAACACTTTTTTTTCTGAAACAGGGGTTGTTTTATTCAGGATTGAAATACACCAGGTTATTCCCCAATCTTTTAGCTACACAACACTATTTTTCAACGTAATCTCCATTCAATGCTACGGCCTTACGCCACCTTGAAATGAGGGCCTGTATGCCTGCACGGTACCATTCCACTGGTCGATGTCGGAGCCAACGTCGTACTGCATCAATAACTTCTTCATCATCCGCGTAGTGCCTCCCACGGATTGCGTCCTTCATTGGGCCAAACGTATGGAAATCCGACGGTGCGAGATCGGGGCTGTAGGGTGCATGAGGAAGAACAGTCCACTGAAGTTTTGTGAACTCCTCTCGGGTGCGAAGACTTGTGTGAGGTCTTGCGTTGTCATGAAGAAGGAGAAGTTCGTTCAGATTTTTGTGCCTACAAACACGCTGAAGTCGTTTCTTCAATTTCTGAAGAGTAGCACAATACACTTCAGAGTTGATCGTTTGACCATGGGGAAGGACATCGAACAGAATAACCCCTTCAGCGTCCCAGAAGACTGTAACCATGACTTTACCGGCTGAGGGTATGGCTTTAAACTTTTTCTTGGCAGGAGAGTGGGTGTGGCGCCACTCCATTGATTGCCGTTTTGTTTCAGGTTCGAAGTGATGAACCCATGTTTCAGCTCTTTATGGTGTTCGGTTGGACAACAAGGGACCCAGCGGGAACAAACCTTTGAATATCCCAACTGGTGAACAATTGTGACAGCACTACCAACAGAGATGTCAAGTTGAGCACTGAGTTGTTTGATGGTGATCCGTCGATCATCTCGAACGAGTGTGTTCGCACGCTCCGCCATTGCAGGAGTCACAGCTGTGCACGGCCGGCCCGCACGCGGGAGATCACACAGTCTTGCTTGACCTTGCGGCGATGATGACACACGCTTTGCTCAACGACTCACCGTGCTTTTGTCCACTGCCAGATCACCGTAGACATTCTGCAAGCGCCTATGAATATCTGAGATGCCCTGGTTTTCCGCCAAAAGAAACTCGATCATTGCCCTTTGTTTGCAACGCACATCCGTTACAGACGCCATTTTAACAACTCCGAGGTACAGCGCTGCCACCTGTCGGAAGTCAATGAAACTATACGAGACGAAGCGGGAATGTTTGAAAATATTCCACAAGAAATTTCCGGTTTTTTCAACCAAAATTGGCCGAGAAAAAAAATGTGTTGCATTACTTATTGAACTGCCCTCGTAGTACAATATTTTTAGAAACTCATTTTATTTTAGTGCAGTCATCATAACAAAAATACTGATATGCGTCAATAGCTCATGATTTTGTGGTTGATATGACTCTGCCAATATTCGTACCTGATACAGAACCGCCGCCACATAATGTCCAGTAGTCATTTAATATGGCAAGTTACATGGGCGAAGAATCCCTATACCAGTCCAGAAAAGTTTGATGGCAACAAACGTTCCAGCACCCACCGGTACACCTAACTTACATACCTGCAATAGCAACGTTGGACCATGTGATAAACGTGCGGCAGAAAATATGTTAAGCGGTTCCAAATGTTTTTAATTGTCAGTCTTCGTTTGCATTGACGAATTATACAAGTTGCATTTCAATGAGGATCGACGACGCTCTTGGAATGCTTAACTGGACGATTATCAGAATCACTAAGAAGGAACTTCTTTTTGTTTTTGGTTTTATTTTCATCGATTTTAAAATATCAAGAGATTTAATTTCCAAAAGTAAGATTAAATAATGAAAAAAGAGAGGATAAAAATGCTGAAGACTACAGCATCAAAATTAAGCGAAAAAAAAGAATAACATTGCTGATTCTCAATTTTGGGGTCCCAGGTTTGATCCTGGTTAGGTCAGAGTTCTTCTTGGGACTGTGTGTGTGTGTGTGTGTGTGTGTGTGTGTGTGTGTGTGTGTTTGCGTTGTCTTCATCATAATTTTATTACATTTTGTTATCACTGACTTCAAATAAAAAGACTTGCACTGAGCGGCCAAACATGCCAGCCTATAAAGCCTTGCGCCCATTTCATTTCGTGTAACTGATATGTGAACACAGCCATGGGTAACAGCTAGTCGTCAATGAATGTTATCGACGTGATACGCTGCATCATCAGCAGAGCGAACGGCGTGTTACAAAGCGTAACCTGAGTTTCGTCACAACCTCAGCATAGAGTCAGTCTGCAGTAAGGATTTCTAATTTTCGATTCTCTTCAGTACTGATTTTTTTGTTATGTAGGATGGTCAATACGAAGATTCTTGCAGTTAAGTCAGCTGTTCTTGGCATAAACTGAGAGATTGCCTCATCTAAACGAGTTACACTGCTGGACATTAAGATTTCATCAGCAATGATAGCAAATAACGAAATTCAAGTTACTGTGCTTATGGAGTACAGTACGAACAATATGAGATACTTGTCGGTGGTTCGGGGGTATACAGGATACGAAAATTTGGTAGAAAAACCTATCATCTCTCAGTAACAATGGCTCTAATGCGGATGGGCATCCTGTAGAATTGGACTTGGATGACAAATACAGGTACTTCATTTCACGCTGCTTCAACTGTTGGATCGGCAAATGACAGCATGACAATGTCTCCGTGGCCCATAACTCGGTGTTTTCATTGTGTGAGAGATGTGCGAAACGTGGTGGCCAGGAAACAGTCGAACAACCTGTGTATTTAGGTAGTTTGGACAGCACAGACAACTTGAAGTCTTGCGTTATTTTGTTGAAAGATAAAGTCACGGAAATATAAAAGACAGGGCATCGCCACTGTTTATAACATGCCATAAACGTAACGTCAGCCGTCTAAATTACCAGCTTGGCAAAACAGAGGTGTTCGCCATTTGTACACATTGGCACCTCACTCCATGACACCAACTGCTGGGACCATTTCGTGATGACAATTGCAATTTGGCAACGTCCGTTCTTCTCGGATTTTCCACCACAAATATGAGAGCATGCTGAGAAGGCCCCATAGGTCTGCATCTTCTGTCAGTCATGGCTGTGGCCCAGCTGAACATCAAAATAGGTACCACAACTCACGTAGAAGTATTGATAATGGCTTCTACGAAGCTGCTAAATGAAACTAGGGGCCCATATAACAGTCCGAGTTACTGCTAGATTAATTTATTTGATTCTAATCACTGAATGGACGGTACAAATAATTACAGAACGGCGCAAGTATGACAGACCTTGACACAGGTCGGTGGGTTTGAGATGGAATAATACAAAAGCTGAGTCCACGACACCCCAAATGTTTGTTGGTTAAGTTGACAGCCTAAAGGAAAGACAGACCCAGAAAAGTACGAAAGAAGCACTAGTTCGCTCGCCTAAGCGTATATTGAGTGCAGCTAATTCGTTCAGAAAAAGTAAACTTAAACTTGAAACAGCTAACCTTGTGGTCCACTCATTGCGATGTGTGCAAATGTGGCCCTTCCTTACTACTCTGGTGATACTCAGGTGCAGAGGATGGCTGTAGTAGTGGATGAGAATTCTCTGTTTGGTTCTGAAGTGAAGACATCTCTGTTCTCTGCCTGACACCCTGCGACAAAGAAATGCAGTGTTTCATGCCCTAAGATCAAAAAGTGTACTCTTTCATGTCCTAAGACGATGTGAAACATCCCCTTTCAACAATTTTACATGACTGTGCTTAACCTGACACACAATATTTTGTTAGCGCAACGCAATCTGACTTTCAAAAATCTCTACAAAAGAATGGCCCTGACTAACATTAAACTATACCTTTCACAAATCACTTACCTCACAAAAATCTTCGCTGCTCAAGCTACTGCAATGCAGCGAGCGCCACTACTGCCAGCTAAATAAAAGATTCAAACTACTGAAGGCACTAACTACTGATAGGGATAGTTAGCAAATGAAAGATATTAATAGAGAACAAACAATGTATTTACCTTGATATCATCATATATAAATATATCAGTTCATGAAAAATTACAAAACTCCGCCATCTCTCTCCCCACATCCACCACTGCTGGCGGCTCACCTCCAACTGCGCAACGCTACGCGCTGTTCACAGCCAGCTGCCGCTGCCCAACACTACAATGGCAGACAACAATGCAAACTAGCCACAGACTGCACACAGCACAGCCAGTGATTTTCATATTGAGCGCTACGTAACGTTGCCAATAAGAAAACATAAACAGCCTACTTACATAGAGAAAACATAAACAGCCTACTTACATAGAGAAAACATAAACAGCCTACTTACATAGAGAAAACATAAACAGCCTACTTACATAGCCCCCATGCTCCCCACAAAAATTTTACAAAATATTTTTTGGGCAGTGGCCAATAATGATTTGATAAAATTTTTCATAATTAAAATAACAAACATGTCAAATGCACACACTTATTGATACAATGTTGGTCAAAAGCTAAAATTTTCTCACAGTCCATAAAGACAGTCCACATTGTTCATCACAGTAAAAATGCAGAGTTTTTCTCAAAGTCCAAGCAGTAAAAGAAAATGCACATAGAAGTAGTGGATTTCCATGCAGTCTTGAAGAAGTAGTGTTGACCTTCCAACGGAAAGACAGTGCTGACTCTCGACATGCAGACAGGTAATGGGCCACAACAGAGCAAACCCACAGCAGAGTCATTCGAAGTTTGGAAGAATATTGGTAGGTAGGTCATCACAGAGCAGACCCACTGGAGTCCTGGTAGAGATTGTGGTATTGGTGGGCCACCAGAGGTGCAGACCCACTGCAGTCCTTGTAGAAATAATGGCGTTGGTAGGTCATCATAGATGCAGACCCACTGTAGTCCTTGTAGAGATAATGGTATTGGTGGGCCACCAGAGGTGCAGACCCACTGTAGTCCTGGTAGAGACGGCCAGCAGCCATCTGTTGCGACTGTGCAGGTGCACAATCACCATCGAAGATTCTTGCAGAGAATATAGCAAGTCCATAAACCACCACTTGTGCACTCAGAAAGTTTTTCATTTAATTGTCCTTAGAACCAGCAATGCTGTTATCCAGTCCCTTGCTGAATTATTAACACACTTGCAAACACTAACAGTCCCTACTTCTCACATATTGTCCATATACTATGACCAACAGAAACGTGTGCAGTGAAATGTAACTTACAAGTTAATAATGTCATGAACTGGTGACAATTACAATTTTATAACATAAGAATACAATTACAAAGGTACAAAATACATCATTAAAAACATAATAATACAGATAACATTTGTAGTACAGGCTTTACAAAAGAATAGAAATAAACATATACATCAGTGTTACAAAAATAGTGACATAAGTACATACATAAAATAATGAGAATAGTTTTCGAAACATTAATTTCACACATGAACATTGAAACAGAACAGAATTGTAAACAACTTTACAAAGAAAATAACATATTATTAATGCAACTTATATTTGAGGATAACAGTATTCCTCCTCATAGTGAATATAGCTTAGTATTAGAAGAGAAAAAAATTCTATGAAACAGTACACAGAGACAGGAAGAAAACAAATACTCAAGGGTACACAAACACATAGTGGGATAACACCAATAGGAAAGGACAGGGTTCGTTTTCAGTGTAACATTTGGTACTGCAGTCCAACCCAAAACTTCATATATCTTTCCTCTTATTTCATCCTTTGTTTCCACCAAAAAAAATTCTATCTAAGCATGCTTTCTGTATTTATATGTTCACACATTTCTTACCTCAACATTTATTTCCAAGAAAATCCTACCTAAACCTGTTTTCTCAATGCATTTCTTCCAATTCATCGCAACTCATTCTCTTAGAGGCTACCCCCTCTTAAGCTAACTTAAATCTACTGAGCTCAGATGCTAAACTAAGGGACGAGGCAATGCAGCATCACATAACAAATCAACACAAACAGCAATGCAAAAAATGCAAATTGGCAAAGCTAGCAGCATAAATGAGCAAAAGTCAAATTCAATAACACTATGCCTGGCAAACAGCAGCAACTTATACCTAAACATGACATAGCGCAAGCAGAAAAAATATTACACTAAACAACAATGCAGATAAGGGAAATGTATATTCACATCTTAATGTCTATGTAATTAAAGTGGTGCACCACAAGAAGTTATTCTACCAAAAAGTTACCAATTACTTGAAAAGAAAATTATGAATGCAGTTACTAGTTCCTTCTTATTGTTCTTTCCTGTCCAAGTGCTCCTTTTTTAAAGAATGTGGATCATAAAATAATTATTTAATAGATCTGTTGACAGAAAGTGTTCACATTAGCAAATGCATTTTATTTTATAAAAGCAATGCTGCAACACAGCTGAAAAACAGGTATCAAATGAAATAAGCAATTACGCAAACCAAAGCATAAAAAATATCATTCAATAGTCATGTGACATTTCATAAGTTAGTAGAAATTCTCTCAACTCTCGTAGAAAGACGCTTGTCATAATCAGGTGTGCAGATGTAAAAATATTTCCAAGGATAATGGCCTCCCCTTTTTTTTTTTGTTCTATCTTCCTGTGCTCTGAAAGGCACGCGCTAATGACTTTTTCTCCAGGCGTCTGACACAGCTGGGTGCCCGCGACGCATTACGTGCAGGTGGTCACCTAACTTTCGTACGGAAATATTTACGACAGCAATTTTCGCTAAAGTGACAGTCTCACATAAAAATACTTCACAGGTCAAGAATTAGCGTTGCAAATCTGTAGAAACAAAATCCTATGAATATAACAGTGTCCAAAAAATGTTCAGTGGCATTGTGATACATTCACACATGATTCACACATGTCATAACTCTTAAAGTACGATTCTTGGTTTCCAACATCCTGTTTCACAAGTCAAGAGTCCCTACCCACTATTCATTACTCCTTACCTTATTACACATATACGTATCCATCGACACTCGTCAATATTTCGTCATTATAAATATGAAGCATAATCAAATAACTCATGTAGCCTCAGCCTATTAATCATAAACATACCTCAGCAGCATGATACACATCGTCGTCGTAAAAATAACATCATAACACCTCAGTCAAATCTCAAAATCGTCGTAGCTTCCTCCAATAATTAAAAAAATTCTCTGCTCATGTCAAAAGTGTCATCTGCCTCAAACGTACTTTAAAAATCATAATCCCTTTACCAAATACATCATTCAAAGCTCTCATAGTATCACAATGGTTCCGAAAAAATATGAACAGTTTACAATGCACAGACAAAATACAGTTTCATAAGTGTGAAGTTATCCAGCTGTGTAATTACGTAAACATCTGTCACTGACGTAGTAAAAAAATGTTTATCTCTCAGTTAAATGATCAGATAGCTGTGTAATTTGTGTGTTAGAGAAATATGGTACCGATGTGTAAAGTTGTATAAGCAAATACCATATTAGCTAGGGTTCCTTGTGGTTGCCACACACATGGTACACAAAGTAAGCGTGTACCCCCCTGAGGATTTATGTAATTATACCCTCAGGTGTTACAGATTACACCAATGGAATGAAATATAGCACGGAAAACTTTTTTTGTAATTCAAAAATCTTTAAAAATAAATGTTTTAAGTATAAAATTGATCACTGAAATGCGTGTCCTGTAGCGCTAAATGTGCATCTTGTTGTAAGATAATCTCTGTGGAAGTGTCGTAGTTATTTTCCTCCGAAAGCTAAGTTCTGCAGAAGCCAATGTACTTACCTCATGATAAACCAAAGTGAAATGCTTTGCGTATAGATATCGTAGTTATTACGCTTATTGTTGTGATGAAGAAAGTACTGTGCTGTAACGTATTGTTGTGCTACGGAAAAGCTGTCTCCTTGTAGCTATACCACAAAAGTTACTACTAAAATATGTTTTACTTTCCAGAAGAATTCAGAAAACTGTGCAGATATAAAACAGATACACCGCAAAAGCAACATTGTAACTTGTCACTCATTAGTAGCGTCGTGATAAAAATCGTGTAGCTGTCACATAAACTAACCTCTGTGTCATCTGGTATCTCTCAGAAAGCACTTTAAATACAGAATGTATTTTCAGGTAACCAAAATGTTGCATTAAAATCTCATTAGCAGTACTGGTAAATGTTCTAAGTATGTGAGCCTTATAGTCGTTACGTAATCGTACAACTAACAAGCAAGAATGTACACACACAATAACACTGTGACGTCTGTTCACTATAACAATGCATTCGTCATTTCTGTTTAAATAAGTTCTCTTGGTTCTTGATTGGATATTTAACTTCAAACATTGTTGTATGTTAACAGATTCTAAGCCTGACAAAGCATATTAGTAATGTGAAGCGAAAAATTTTATGACAAAGACTAAGTTAAAAAGCAGATTATCTCTCAATAAAAGGTTTTACATGTGAAATGTGGTGTAAACCTTTACTCTTCCTAATACGCAGAGTTTCAACTTGAATGCAATTGTCATGCGGTATACGTCGGTAAAGAATACTGGAATTTTTGTCAAGGTTAGCGTCTATGTTATTTTTCTCTGAGCCACCTGGCGCACGCGGCTGCCTGCGGTGCGAGTCATTGTCTGTTCCTTTGTTGGCGCGCGTCGTTATTGGGATTAGGAGGCCTAACTTCTACAAATTCACCGTGACGAGAGGGCCCAGCTCTGTTTAAAGCTCGCCAGTTCTGATGGAATTCAGGTCTGTCGTTTTGTCGGTAGTTGACATAGTTTCTTGTTTGTCGGTCATGTGGTGGAGAATTTCTCCCGGAATCGTAATTGCGTGGTGGACCGTTGCGTCTGAAGTTATTCTGTCTCCCTTGATAATAATTATTTTGGTTCCCATATTGTCTGTTTCTCTGATTGTCTCTGTGATAGTCATTACTGCGGCGAGGTGATCTTTCCCTGTACTTATTACTACTCTGCCAGCGGTTGTCATACGGGTGGTGTCTATTTTGGTCACGATTTACGTTGTAAGAATAGAATTGTCGTGTCCAGTTATTGTTTCTGTCGTCACGGAATTGTGACGGATGTGCCCTGTAGTGATTGTTTTGCTCCTGTTTTCGCGTTCCGCGGTTGTCAGTGTCAATTTCCAGTTCTTGTAACGGTCCCTGAAAAGCTTCAATGTCATCTTTGCAACGTCCTGCTAAAATAATATGCCGTAAGTGTTCAGGCAGTTTGATTAAGCAAATGCGGATGAGTTCTGAGGGGCTGTATGGGTTTGATAAGTACTGATTCTTGTGCAACATGTCTTCAAAATATTTGACAAGACTGGAAAATTCAGATTGTTCAAAGTGTTTCATCATCATGATGCTATGTTTTACGCGGTCTTGTGTAGCTTGAGACCAATATGCTGAGAGGAAGGCGTGGTAAAATTCTCCTTCACTGTGACAATCGTGAATGACCGATCGCATTCTTACAGCTGGTTCATTCTCCAAGTAGCCACACATAAATTCTAACCTGTGCTCCAATGACCAGTTGGGAGGGAAACAATGAGAGAATTGATGGAGCCACGCTTGTGGATGAATGTCGTTGGCAGAATTCTTAAACGTTTTGAATTTACGTGTAGTAATGAACAGCTTATAGTCAAAATCATCATGTCGGCGAGTCGCATATCGGTCATTGTTAGGTCGTGTCGGCCGTTCCATCTCAAAATTCGGTGCACATTGCCAATTTCTTTCATAACTTCCGAAATGCCCTGTGTTATTATTTTGCGGCTTTTCCGTGTTTCTAAGTCCCTCTTCCCGTGTTGGAGCGCGAGTGTCCTCTGAAATACGTAATTCTTGTATTACCTGTGTCAGCTGATCTTGTACTTCCCGGATTTCTCTTTGGTGTTGCGTATTAATTTGATCCTGATTTTGTTTGAATTTCCTAATTTGTTCGCACTCTTCTGTGTCATTAAAGACTAACGGTTTTGTGTCGTTCAGATTATCATCTACCTTCGTAGATAAGTTAGTGAACTGATCCGAAAGTTCGGCTACTTTCTTCGATAGTGAACACATTTCCTCAATGTGTTTTTCTGAACCAAGTTTCAGATTGTCCATTTGTGTTGAAATCGAATCTACTGTGTTCTTTAAGTTTTCCTGAGTTTTTGCAAGTTGCGTAACCGAATCGGTAGATGCAACTGAGTCAAATTTAGCTTGCAAGGTCTCATGATTTTCATGAACAATAATTTGCAGTTCTTTTATGGCTGCTTCGTGATTCTGTAATGCCTTTTCATGCCGCGAAAAAATAGGTTGAAAATGCTCACAAATTTGAGTTTTTACGTCATTACAGACTTTTTGACATTTCGATTCAATGTGATGTAACTCAGCAGTTAAATCCTCACGTGTTCGTTCAAGAGTTTGCTCCAATGAGTCTAACTTTTTAAGATTTTGTTCCATTGTGTCTAACTTTTTGAGATTTTGTTCCACTGTGTCTAACTTTTCAAGCTTTTGCTGTGTTTGTCTCTGATTTTGTTCCATTTGTTGCATTAATTGCAATAATAATGTATTAGTGTCTGGAATCTGTTTCTCTACGCTTTTCGGCAGTGCATTTGCACCGGCAACATTCACATTTTGACAAGCAGAAAATGCGTCTTGACTTATTTGAGAAAACGGTGATAACCCAAAACCTGAATCTACAGTATTTGCGAAATTGTGTCCTGTCATTTCGGATTCCTGAGACGAGCTGTTGCCGACCGATCGATCGATAATGCTTCCCTCTTCACTAATTGTTTCACTGTCCGTGCCATTGTTTGCCGCCCGCTCCATTTCCCTATGCACGATTACCAAATTACTACTTTGAACATC
The DNA here is from genome assembly GCF_021461385.2 of Schistocerca piceifrons. Taxonomy (NCBI): domain Eukaryota; kingdom Metazoa; phylum Arthropoda; class Insecta; order Orthoptera; family Acrididae; genus Schistocerca; species Schistocerca piceifrons. Next base: position 95,761,673 of record NC_060145.1, on the reverse strand, counting down.
AGTTAATTCATTACTCTGCGGCGCTAACACACTGCCTTCGTCTTCACTGTCATTTCTCAGTTTACTTTGGAGCCTAGTATTACGTTTTTCACACGCCATTATTGTCACAGTATTTCACACGACAACACAGAAAAACACAATTTGAAGATCAAAAATAAGAGAACACATTAACATAGCACTGAAAATAATATCTAGTTACTTGCAAGCGCAGCTGCGAAATACTTGGTGCAAATCTACATGCATGCCACAACTGTTTTACTATACAACAATGAAAGGCTGCAACTACAAAGGAGATTCTCTCTACAATTACGCGCTAGCAATAAACAAAAGCTACACTAATTACACAAACTACAAGAAAAAATCAGAAGATTCCAGTGAGGTATCCTAGGCTAAGGGTCGACATATGAAACATCCCCTTTCAACAATTTTACACGACTGTGCTTAACCTGACACACAATATTTTGTTAGCGCAACGCAATCTGACTTTCAAAAATCTCTACAAAAGAATGGCCCTGACTAACATTAAACTATACCTTTCACAAATCACTTACCTCACAAAAATCTTCGCTGCTCAAGCTACTGCAATGCAGCGAGCGCCACTACTGCCAGCTAAATAAAAGATTCAAACTACTGAAGGCACTAACTACTGATAGGGATAGTTAGCAAATGAAAGATATTAATAGAGAACAAACAATGTATTTACCTTGATATCATCATATATAAATATATCAGTTCATGAAAAATTACAAAACTCCGCCATCTCTCTCCCCACATCCACCACTGCTGGCGGCTCACCTCCAACTGCGCAACGCTACGCGCTGTTCACAGCCAGCTGCCGCTGCCCAACACTACAATGGCAGACAACAATGCAAACTAGCCACAGACTGCACACAGCACAGCCAGTGATTTTCATATTGAGCGCTACGTAACGTTGCCAATAAGAAAACATAAACAGCCTACTTACATAGAGAAAACATAAACAGCCTACTTACATAGAGAAAACATAAACAGCCTACTTACATAGAGAAAACATAAACAGCCTACTTACATAGCCCCCATGCTCCCCACAAAAATTTTACAAAATATTTTTTGGGCAGTGGCCAATAATGATTTGATAAAATTTTTCATAATTAAAATAACAAACATGTCAAATGCACACACTTATTGATACAATGTTGGTCAAAAGCTAAAATTTTCTCACAGTCCATAAAGACAGTCCACATTGTTCATCACAGTAAAAATGCAGAGTTTTTCTCAAAGTCCAAGCAGTAAAAGAAAATGCACATAGAAGTAGTGGATTTCCATGCAGTCTTGAAGAAGTAGTGTTGACCTTCCAACGGAAAGACAGTGCTGACTCTCGACATGCAGACAGGTAATGGGCCACAACAGAGCAAACCCACAGCAGAGTCATTCGAAGTTTGGAAGAATATTGGTAGGTAGGTCATCACAGAGCAGACCCACTGGAGTCCTGGTAGAGATTGTGGTATTGGTGGGCCACCAGAGGTGCAGACCCACTGCAGTCCTTGTAGAAATAATGGCGTTGGTAGGTCATCATAGATGCAGACCCACTGTAGTCCTTGTAGAGATAATGGTATTGGTGGGCCACCAGAGGTGCAGACCCACTGTAGTCCTGGTAGAGACGGCCAGCAGCCATCTGTTGCGACTGTGCAGGTGCACAATCACCATCGAAGATTCTTGCAGAGAATATAGCAAGTCCATAAACCACCACTTGTGCACTCAGAAAGTTTTTCATTTAATTGTCCTTAGAACCAGCAATGCTGTTATCCAGTCCCTTGCTGAATTATTAACACACTTGCAAACACTAACAGTCCCTACTTCTCACATATTGTCCATATACTATGACCAACAGAAACGTGTGCAGTGAAATGTAACTTACAAGTTAATAATGTCATGAACTGGTGACAATTACAATTTTATAACATAAGAATACAATTACAAAGGTACAAAATACATCATTAAAAACATAATAATACAGATAACATTTGTAGTACAGGCTTTACAAAAGAATAGAAATAAACATATACATCAGTGTTACAAAAATAGTGACATAAGTACATACATAAAATAATGAGAATAGTTTTCGAAACATTAATTTCACACATGAACATTGAAACAGAACAGAACTGTAAACAACTTTACAAAGAAAATAACATATTATTAATGCAACTTATATTTGAGGATAACAGTATTCCTCCTCATAGTGAATATAGCTTAGTATTAGAAGAGAAAAAAATTCTATGAAACAGTACACAGAGACAGGAAGAAAACAAATACTCAAGGGTACACAAACACATAGTGGGATAACACCAATAGGAAAGGACAGGGTTCGTTTTCAGTGTAACATTTGGTACTGCAGTCCAACCCAAAACTTCATATATCTTTCCTCTTATTTCATCCTTTGTTTCCACCAAAAAAAATTCTATCTAAGCATGCTTTCTGTATTTATATGTTCACACATTTCTTACCTCAACATTTATTTCCAAGAAAATCCTACCTAAACCTGTTTTCTCAATGCATTTCTTCCAATTCATCGCAACTCATTCTCTTAGAGGCTACCCCCTCTTAAGCTAACTTAAATCTACTGAGCTCAGATGCTAAACTAAGGGACGAGGCAATGCAGCATCACATAACAAATCAACACAAACAGCAATGCAAAAAATGCAAATTGGCAAAGCTAGCAGCATAAATGAGCAAAAGTCAAATTCAATAACACTATGCCTGGCAAACAGCAGCAACTTATACCTAAACATGACATAGCGCAAGCAGAAAAAATATTACACTAAACAACAATGCAGATAAGGGAAATGTATATTCACATCTTAATGTCTATGTAATTAAAGTGGTGCACCACAAGAAGTTATTCTACCAAAAAGTTACCAATTACTTGAAAAGAAAATTATGAATGCAGTTACTAGTTCCTTCTTATTGTTCTTTCCTGTCCAAGTGCTCCTTTTTTAAAGAATGTGGATCATAAAATAATTATTTAATAGATCTGTTGACAGAAAGTGTTCACATTAGCAAATGCATTTTATTTTATAAAAGCAATGCTGCAACACAGCTGAAAAACAGGTATCAAATGAAATAAGCAATTACGCAAACCAAAGCATAAAAAATATCATTCAATAGTCATGTGACATTTCATAAGTTAGTAGAAATTCTCTCAACTCTCGTAGAAAGACGCTTGTCATAATCAGGTGTGCAGATGTAAAAATATTTCCAAGGATAATGGCCTCCCCTTTTTTTTTTGTTCTATCTTCCTGTGCTCTGAAAGGCACGCGCTAATGACTTTTTCTCCAGGCGTCTGACACAGCTGGGTGCCCGCGACGCATTACGTGCAGGTGGTCACCTAACTTTCGTACGGAAATATTTACGACAGCAATTTTCGCTAAAGTGACAGTCTCACATAAAAATACTTCACAGGTCAAGAATTAGCGTTGCAAATCTGTAGAAACAAAATCCTATGAATATAACAGTGTCCAAAAAATGTTCAGTGGCATTGTGATACATTCACACATGATTCACACATGTCATAACTCTTAAAGTACGATTCTTGGTTTCCAACATCCTGTTTCACAAGTCAAGAGTCCCTACCCACTATTCATTACTCCTTACCTTATTACACATATACGTATCCATCGACACTCGTCAATATTTCGTCATTATAAATATGAAGCATAATCAAATAACTCATGTAGCCTCAGCCTATTAATCATAAACATACCTCAGCAGCATGATACACATCGTCGTCGTAAAAATAACATCATAACACCTCAGTCAAATCTCAAAATCGTCGTAGCTTCCTCCAATAATTAAAAAAATTCTCTGCTCATGTCAAAAGTGTCATCTGCCTCAAACGTACTTTAAAAATCATAATCCCTTTACCAAATACATCATTCAAAGCTCTCATAGTATCACAATGGTTCCGAAAAAATATGAACAGTTTACAATGCACAGACAAAATACAGTTTCATAAGTGTGAAGTTATCCAGCTGTGTAATTACGTAAACATCTGTCACTGACGTAGTAAAAAAATGTTTATCTCTCAGTTAAATGATCAGATAGCTGTGTAATTTGTGTGTTAGAGAAATATGGTACCGATGTGTAAAGTTGTATAAGCAAATACCATATTAGCTAGGGTTCCTTGTGGTTGCCACACACATGGTACACAAAGTAAGCGTGTACCCCCCTGAGGATTTATGTAATTATACCCTCAGGTGTTACAGATTACACCAATGGAATGAAATATATCACGGAAAACTTTTTTTGTAATTCAAAAATCTTTAAAAATAAATGTTTTAAGTATAAAATTGATCACTGAAATGCGTGTCCTGTAGCGCTAAATGTGCATCTTGTTGTAAGATAATCTCTGTGGAAGTGTCGTAGTTATTTTCCTCCGAAAGCTAAGTTCTGCAGAAGCCAATGTACTTACCTCATGATAAACCAAAGTGAAATGCTTTGCGTATAGATATCGTAGTTATTACGCTTATTGTTGTGATGAAGAAAGTACTGTGCTGTAACGTATTGTTGTGCTACGGAAAAGCTGTCTCCTTGTAGCTATACCACAAAAGTTACTACTAAAATATGTTTTACTTTCCAGAAGAATTCAGAAAACTGTGCAGATATAAAACAGATACACCGCAAAAGCAACATTGTAACTTGTCACTCATTAGTAGCGTCGTGATAAAAATCGTGTAGCTGTCACATAAACTAACCTCTGTGTCATCTGGTATCTCTCAGAAAGCACTTTAAATACAGAATGTATTTTCAGGTAACCAAAATGTTGCATTAAAATCTCATTAGCAGTACTGGTAAATGTTCTAAGTATGTGAGCCTTATAGTCGTTACGTAATCGTACAACTAACAAGCAAGAATGTACACACACAATAACACTGTGACGTCTGTTCACTATAACAATGCATTCGTCATTTCTGTTTAAATAAGTTCTCTTGGTTCTTGATTGGATATTTAACTTCAAACATTGTTGTATGTTAACAGATTCTAAGCCTGACAAAGCATATTAGTAATGTGAAGCGAAAAATTTTATGACAAAGACTAAGTTAAAAAGCAGATTATCTCTCAATAAAAGGTTTTACATGTGAAATGTGGTGTAAACCTTTACTCTTCCTAATACGCAGAGTTTCAACTTGAATGCAATTGTCATGCGGTATACGTCGGTAAAGAATACTGGAATTTTTGTCAAGGTTAGCGTCTATGTTATTTTTCTCTGAGCCACCTGGCGCACGCGGCTGCCTGCGGTGCGAGTCATTGTCTGTTCCTTTGTTGGCGCGCGTCGTTATTGGGATTAGGAGGCCTAACTTCTACAAATTCACCGTGACGAGAGGGCCCAGCTCTGTTTAAAGCTCGCCAGTTCTGATGGAATTCAGGTCTGTCGTTTTGTCGGTAGTTGACATAGTTTCTTGTTTGTCGGTCATGTGGTGGAGAATTTCTCCCGGAATCGTAATTGCGTGGTGGACCGTTGCGTCTGAAGTTATTCTGTCTCCCTTGATAATAATTATTTTGGTTCCCATATTGTCTGTTTCTCTGATTGTCTCTGTGATAGTCATTACTGCGGCGAGGTGATCTTTCCCTGTACTTATTACTACTCTGCCAGCGGTTGTCATACGGGTGGTGTCTATTTTGGTCACGATTTACGTTGTAAGAATAGAATTGTCGTGTCCAGTTATTGTTTCTGTCGTCACGGAATTGTGACGGATGTGCCCTGTAGTGATTGTTTTGCTCCTGTTTTCGCGTTCCGCGGTTGTCAGTGTCAATTTCCAGTTCTTGTAACGGTCCCTGAAAAGCTTCAATGTCATCTTTGCAACGTCCTGCTAAAATAATATGCCGTAAGTGTTCAGGCAGTTTGATTAAGCAAATGCGGATGAGTTCTGTGGGGCTGTATGGGTTTGATAAGTACTGATTCTTGTGCAACATGTCTTCAAAATATTTGACAAGACTGGAAAATTCAGATTGTTCAAAGTGTTTCATCATCATGATGCTATGTTTTACGCGGTCTTGTGTAGCTTGAGACCAATATGCTGAGAGGAAGGCGTGGTAAAATTCTCCTTCACTGTGACAATCGTGAATGACCGATCGCATTCTTACAGCTGGTTCATTCTCCAAGTAGCCACACATAAATTCTAACCTGTGCTCCAATGACCAGTTGGGAGGGAAACAATGAGAGAATTGATGGAGCCACGCTTGTGGATGAATGTCGTTGGCAGAATTCTTAAACGTTTTGAATTTACGTGTAGTAATGAACAGCTTATAGTCAAAATCATCATGTCGGCGAGTCGCATATCGGTCATTGTTAGGTCGTGTCGGCCGTTCCATCTCAAAATTCGGTGCACATTGCCA